>NW_006921777.1:1144429-1153305 GCF_000298275.1 Orycteropus afer afer | reverse complement strand
TTTTTAAGTGAAAGGACCTTGAAGAAGAAAAGACAGTTTCCTTGACCTATTTAAACAACTTTTAAAATTAAAACACATTAGACACTATTAATATGCTGTAAATATCATAAGAGCTATTTTGAACTCTAAAATGAAGAAAAATGATTCTAATTATATATGATGTAGAATCAAGGAATTTTTTTTTGGTTGTTTTCTGAGGAGCTTCTCAGTATTTTGTAAACACTGATGAGTTTTTCCTTCCCTGAGGTAAGATGAAAATGCTATTTGTAATTTAATAGTACCATCCTTATCATGTATTTAAGGAATCTGAAGAAATACAAGCTGTATTTTTAGCATACCTTTAATCAAGCCAGTGAATGAAAATGTGTAGTAAATCAAGAAATTTGTCTATTTAGAAAGTACAATTATAGAAGATGGCTCTTGCAATAGAAGAAAAAGGATGGATTTACTTATTGTGAATAGTATTCAGAAAAAAAAAAAAAAAAACTTCTAATTTTAGTCATGTAAAGTGGTGAGACTGATGCTATTATAGATAGTTGTGTATTTAAAAGAATAGAAAAGTTACATTGTCAAAATGAATTTCTTTATGATAAATTGGAGTTCATTCAGATCTTCAACAAATAGCTATGAGCAAGGTGCCAGGTACTGTTATAAGTGACACAAATATAGTAATATCAAAAAGAGATTAAAAATTCTTGCCCTCATGTGGTTTACAGTTTAGTGAGGGTAGACAGATACAGAGAAAAAGAGGATTATTTAGTATCTCAAATGATAAAAGGGTTGTAGAGAAAGGAGAGAGGAAATGGGTGTGCCAGGAATAGGAGTTGCCTATAGTCCACAGATCTTACGATAATTAGCATCTGAAACTTGAGGGACACCTGGAGTCTTGGGCTTGTGGAAACTACTGTAAACAGAGTATTCATTCCACCTTTCTTGATGAAGGTAGTGATCAAATTGGAGGTGTTATGGCAGAGGAAATGGTGGGAGTTCTGCCAGGAGAAAGCAGAGGGCTGGGCTCCATCCTAACTTGGCCAAAGCACATGTTATCCCTAGATGACAATGATCATTTTACTATTTCTGCTTAACATCTCATCTTAAAACATAGATTTCAGTGCCAACTATGGCAGGCATTATAGTCTATCTTGTGAATACAAAATGATTAAGATTTTATAATTGCACATGAAATGTGTAAATTCTGACACCTTAATAATCCCCACAGGGTACCTTTTTTTTATATGAATTCTTTAAAGAATAGATTTCCATGTTTTGATATATTAAAGAATACATTTATGTCAAAGTGTTATCAGGAAAGGAATGTAACATTTATTGAAAACCTTCTAGTTAGTGTTCAGGTATTGGCATAGGTCCTTCATGTACATTATCTCATAAAATCAATGAAATACTACTGTGAGGTTGGTATGATTCCTATTTTAAGATAAGAGGAAAAGGTATCATGGAGCTAGCAGGTGTTAGAACAAGCAATTAAATCCAAAGCCTTCATTTATTTTCTCTGTCAATTATATGAACAAAAATCACCCATGAAAGAGATTCATTTTGTAGCTTGATGATATGATGAACATGTGTAAAATGTGGGAAAAAAGAATCAATTAGATTACAGTAAGTACCCAGCCTACCAACCATACATTTAGATAACTCATACTTGACCTTTAATGATATGCAAATTTGCTCTGGTAGCGTAGTGCCTAAGCCTTTTGACTGTTAACCAGAAGGCACTCCTCGAAGGAAGCTTGGGCAATCTACTTCCGTAGAAACCACCTTGGAAACCCAAGGAGGGGTTGCTGTGAGTTGAATCTACTCCATGCCAGTGAGATTTTTTTTTTTCTTGAAAGAATTGAACCAATCCCCACTTGCAACAAATTCTTAATCACAATTGCATTCACTTGCTGCACGTGCATCTTTTACGATATTGAAAAATCTTCAGTCTTTTCTTGCTCTAAATAAACCAAACCAAACCCACTGCCACCAAATCAATTCTAACTCATAATGACCCTATAGGACAGAGTAGAACTGCCCCATAGTGTTTCCAAAGCTGTAGATCTTTACGGAAGCAGACTGCCCCAGCTTTCTCACTTGAGTGGCTGGTGAATTCAAACCACCAACCTTTTGATTGGCAGAGAATGCTTTAACCACTGCACAAGCAGAGCTCCTTTCTTGCTCTAAAGTAAGGCTAAATATGAACCATATGCCCCCTGCTCTGATTTATCTACAAATTCAACTTAAATAAATGCTTAGGACTGGATCTTGTTCATAACCTGGGGACTGACTTATATGAAAATGCATTAAATCATAAGATAATACAAAATAAATATTAGTTCCTAGGGTCATTGCTTCTCTAATGAAGGACCAGGAGATATAAGCTTCTCCAAGCAAAGTTAGGTGATGATGCTTAGAGATTTACATCTTCAAAGTAGTTCTCCTCTCCAGAAGTTACACACTTGTTAGAGCATTAACTACTAAATTTTCCTTATATATTACTGATGAAAGTCTCAAAAGATAAGCTGTCTGAAGCCAAAATATAAAATGTCATCTGCAGTTAGGTCAAACACTCTGATCTGCCTCCTAGTTATTACTGTCACGAAGCTACTTTTTATTTTGTCAAATGAAATAAAAATGTAAGTTTGCCTATGGCTTAAAACTGGAAAAACACCATCAAAACTACAAGTTCTTGGGACTTAACAGAAGCAAAATGATCAAGGTGTCTGCTTATATAAAACTAATCCAATTCTCTGCTTTTTACTTTGAAGAGAATGAATAATTTCAGTTACCTCTCAGGTGTAGAAGGGAGAAAAGCTTTTCTCCAGCCACTTCCTAGAATCTCTAGTATCTGGAATTGATCAGCCAAAGCCATGTTGCAGTGTGGAAAATATGCAAATTTCATTTTATGCTCAAAAGATGAAAATAATTGAGTTTATTAGTGACAGGAATTTCTCAGTCCATTGTGTATTCTTACTTTTGCAAAATCTAATTCTTTTTGTTTTTGTATTTCTCATCTCCCTGTTTACACACATGAAGACACACGTATTTGTGTTATGAGCCATTCTCTCTCTCACAGAGGTATGAGAGAGAATGGGTCATACACATATATGTGTGTGTGTATGTGTATACATATTCATATACATATGGAGTCATTGTGCCCCTGGCAAAAGAAAGCAAGCCAGAGTTTTCTGAAACTCAAAGAAAAGAATTAGTCAAGGATTCCCTGGACTGTGCTATCAACTACCCATCTGTATCTGGTGTTTATATTCTGGCAAATCACTTCACTTTCCTTAGCCTTGATCTCCTCATATGTACCATTACTAAAATTTGGTGAAAATCCTATGTAATCATTCAACTAATATTCATTAAATTTATAACTCCCAGTCACAGAGTATCTTTGTTATTTCATTATTCTGCTTGAAATATTGGATTTCTGGTAGCATAGTGCCTAAGGCACTTGACTGCTAACCAGAAGGCTGGCAGTTCAAACCAACAAGCCATTCCTTGGAAGGAAGGTTGGGCAATCTACTTCTGTAGTGATATTGCCTTGGGAACCCAAGGAGGGGTCACTGTGAGTTGGATTCAACTCGACGGCACATAACAACAACAACAGTTGAAATACTGAATCAAAATTTGTAACATCTGAAGACTGATGAGTTTTCTTTGAGTTCTGAGTATATTGTTTTTAAATATGTTACCTTAAAGGCACATGGTGCAACTTCAGAGATGCCAGAAGCCCCCACTACAGACTCTGACAGTTTTGGTAATTACATATCTCAACGATTTAAAACTGAACAAAACTCAGCAGTTCAATACTAGACCAGAATCTCTGTCAACCACTCTGCCCTTCTGATCAGAACCTAAAGCCAGGATATTTTTCCATAATCACTAGAACATAAGTATGCCATGTTCTGATGGTTCTTTGACAATGTTTCCAGTTTAGCCTGTGTTGTACACCCTTTTGCTTTAAATAAAAGTAGCACAAGTTGGAATTAAAATAAGTAAAGAAGGAATCATGGACAAGTTAAACACTGAGTCCTATCTTTTGGCCCCTACAGGTATCATCAGGTTCTCATGACCAGGTTGAATCTCCTACCTGATATTTCTAGGAACTCAATTTCATTACTCCACTTAGAGTTGATCATTTTCTGGGAAACTAATATATATTACCCACTTTCACAAATAATTGATTTAAAAATCACAACATAACTCATTAACGTATAACTAAAACCATTTCCATCAACCAATAGATTTACAACCTTCTCTGTACGGCAGAGAGGATGTAGGAGCTGGATTTTATGACACACTCTCTGTTGCTTCTTCATGTGGATATAAAATGCTGTTTTCTCCCCAGCAATGCCTGTCTTACTGACACAGTTTTGAATGATACATTACTCTTTTTTGCACCCTCATGCAGATTCCATGTTTCCAAATTTAATAAACAAAAGGATGAACCCTAAACCCTGACCTCCCTGCCTAGTGCTTGCAGCCATCACCACATACTCAGTGTCCCAATTTCTGAACCTTCAATCTCTGCTTAAAGGCTTACATTAAGCCCAGATTAACTTTGTTAGATTCTAGATGTCAAATAATAAGACTGATTAGAAGTTGTTCCTGCTTCTCTTAATCATTCCTCATTCCAGTTCACACAGCTGGTTATTTACACCTATCCAGAAGGATTAGACCACAATCATTCATTTGTTCATTTATTCAACTAGTTTTTATTGATTACCTACTCTGTGCTGGACATTTTTAATATAAAGGGGACCAAAAAGAGGTACAACCCTTGCCTTCAGGAAAATTACAGTCTAGAAGAGGAAAGAGAAAGTAATTAGATACTGATTACAAGAAATCTAAAGCTGCAGCTCTGACAAATGTACAAGAGAGATGCAGTTTCCTGAGAGCTCATATAAGGAAATTTGAACTTACTGGGGAAATCAGGCTTTCCTCAATAAGGGTCCTGTGAGCTGTTCTCTGAAAGGTAAACTGGAAACTAACTGGATTATGAGCACAAGGGAGAGAATCTTGGCAAATATTGAGAGCAGGCAAGGGATTGAAATGCCCACAATGCTGAAGTGCAGAAAACATGCTATAAGAAAAGGCCAAAGAAGTAGAGATGATGAGATCATACAGGCTTTTCAGGTCATATGGAGATTTGTCTAACAGCAATAGTAGGCCAATGAAAGGCATGTAAACCCATTGCTGTTGAGTTGGATCCAACTCATAATGACCCCTCCTTGGGTTTCTGAGGCAGTATCATTATGGAAATAGATTGCCCAATGTTCCTTTTGAAAAGTGGTTGGTGAGTTTGAACCGCCAGCCTTCTAGTTAAGCAGTCAAATGCCTTAGGCACTATACCACCAGAGCTCCTGTATAAGGAAATAGAATAATTAAATTTTTATTTTTAAAAGATTCAGTGTTCTCAGTGGACTGAAGGGGCACTAGGGTGGATGTGGATATATCAGTTTGTAGTCTAGATGAGTTTTCTGCTTGTATGACAGAATGGATGTGGGTGTTATTCATTGAGATAGAAAACACTGAAAGAGTGTGTGGGAAGATACCAACTTAGTTTTGGACTTGCATGTGTGTTTGTAAAGAAATTCTAGGAGGTGTGCCTTATAGGCAGTTGAATATATTGGCTTATACTTCCAAAGAAATCATTTGTGTTTAGCTAATAATTCCAGTTGTGATGAGGAAGAATGTAAAGAAGGGAGAGCCTAGGATGGAACCTTGAGGTGCTCCTCCATGTAATGTCTATGGATATGAGGATGAACCTGCAAGGAGCTGCAGGGAGAAAGGAGTAAAATATATCAAATGTGTGACAGAAAAATGTGTCAAGAGGGAAATTATTGATCAAAGCCTACTGTGAGATCACCTAAAACATGAAAAGTTCTTATTAGATTGAATGACATTAGGTCATTTGAGATTGCTGCAAGAGTTATAGGAGCTCTGGTAGTGTAGTGCCTAAGGCACTTGACTGTTAATCAGAAGGCTGGCGGTTCAAACCCACCAGCCACTCCTCGGAAGGTAGGTTGAGCAATCTATTTCCATACTGTTACCGCCTCGGAAACCCAAAGAGGGGTCGCTATGAGCCGGATCCCACTCGACAGTACATTACAACAACCACCACAGCCAGAATGGTGTGGGGTTAAGAGAGAATGGAAATTTGATGAATGGAAATGAGTTTAGACAACTGTAGCCTAAAACATTTTGACTATAATGTTGGTGAATCCTTGAGAAACTGAGGTGAATTCCTGGAAAACCCATTTTCCACTGCCTTATTCTTTGCCCTGTCTTCATAATAATCAAGTTAACTGTGGAATCCTAGAGTACCTCCCCATTGGGAAGATCTTCTCTGTTAAATTAGAAAACATGATGAATATTCACTTTACTGCCTAAAGGGGCCCTGGTGGTACAGTAGTTAAAGTATTCAGCTGCTAACTGAAAGGTCAGAGATTTGAACCTACCAGCCACTCCATGGGATAAAGATGTGGCAGTCTGATTCCATAAAGATTTCAGCCTTGAGATACGTATGGAGTTCTATTCTGTCCTATAGGGTCACTATGAGTCAGAACTAATTTGATGGGAGTGAGTTTGGTGTTGGTTATACTGCCTAATGGGCATGAATAGAATCATAAAGTCTTCCACAGGGCATAAGTTACAACATCACTGATGACATCTGTGTCTAACTCCCTATGTACATGACTTTCTGAGTGAGTATCTATGATATTTCTGTATGTTTCCTGTTTCTTTTGAGAAATTGAATTTAGAACTAATTGAAATAAAAAAAAGAAATATCAGGGATGGAAATATTGGTCATTTGTAATATCTCACAAAATTAAAATGGATTCATTTTTATATCTCTACTCCATTTTCTCTTTTCTTCCTTCTTTCTTTGCTTCCTTCCTTCCTTATTTCCTTCCTGTGTTTTCATTTCTTTCTCTTCCTTTTAAAGAAAACTTAATTATTATTCTGTACTGTAGAAGGCACTAAAGGTAAATGAAAACATCATGACAAACTGGAACTGCTGGAGCAGAAGGGCTATGACCAAATAATAATAGTAAAAAGATAGGGTTGAGGATAGTGGGACTGAGAGAATGGACATGATAAATACTTCTGAGTACAAGAATGAGATGTGGTGGTAAAGTACAGTACTATTTAAGACCCTGAGCTATGCTGTAATATAAAAAAGATAAAATTAAAGACAGATAATCCCAACAGCTCTGTGTAGGTACAGTAGTTGGGAATTAAGATAAACAAGAGGCATTCTAAAATGGAAATACTCTCAAGACTCATTAATCACTGGAAATGGGTCCAAGGAAAAATACAGTCAATTTGGAGTCAAAGGGAGCTTTGAAAATAAGATGCTTTAAAATGGAGATATTTATAATATGTAAAAGTGTAATTATTGATTTATTAAGCATAATATGTTGGTAGGTCATCCAAGCACAAACACACTAAGGGAGAAGAATATATACACATACTTAGGATAGGAGCTCTGGTAGCATAGTGCCTAAGGCACTTGACTGCTAACCAGAAGGCTGGCGGTTCAAATCCACCAGGGACTCCTCGGAAGGAAGGTTGGGGAATCTACTTCTATGGTGATTCTGCTTCAGAAACCTCAGGAGGGGTCGCTATGAGTTAGATCCAACTCAACAGCAGTGCATTGCATTGTAGTATTTAATTAATTTACTTACATGTATCATGTGGTGGTTAAATTTGTCAACTTGGCTAGGCCTGGTTGAGTGGCTGGGTAGCTGGAGGTAGTATTCCCCATGATGAGACTAGTAATCAACTCCATGGTGGAATGGACTGTGAGCAGCTGAGTAGCTGCCTTTGGGATTCAGTTTCCTTACTGTATATAAGTAGCAGCTTTGGGAATGTAGCTTATAGTACGCTTGAACCTGCATGTAGCCATGTCATTGTTCAGTAGCCTGGCATGCTTTATCGACCTTGGGACTTGAATTAATGGCCTGCCGTGTGGTTTGGTAATGGAGACACTGTGCTTTTTTACTTGTCAACCTTGGTTTGTCAGGCTCAGCAGCCAGCAGCTGTCTGAGTAAAGAAAAGCCTCTAGCTCCAGTGGGCTGGGAGCAGGAAGCAGAGCTGGAACCCAAGGTTGAGGGGCTTTCACCCAACCCCTAGAGCCTGGCACTTTGAACTGGGACTTCTACCCTCCCGAAGTGTAAGAGAATAAACTCTTGTTTGTTAAGGCCATCCCATTTGTGGTATATTCTTGTCAAAGTGGCACCAGGTAACCAGAACACATCATAATGGAAAGTTAAATTTTACTTTTAATTGTAAGTAGAATCATTTTAACTTTTTTCACTCCTAGTACGAGCTGTTAAGCCTGTTCTTAGAGGGTGTAACTAGAACTTAATTTTGTTGTGAGAAAGTGTAGGTAATTCTGTTGATCTCTAATGTATAGTTATTTTAAAGAATGCTTACTTTTAAAGAATCAAATTTTAACATTTACTTTTTAATCCTTTATAGATATATTTGATTTACTTATTATACTTATTTTTTTATGAACAGTTTTTAATCATTCTCATTTGCATCAATTTAAACCTACTGAGTAGATGAAAGATCTAACATTGAGTAAGAATTGTTAGACTGAAAAAATTCTGTTTTCCCATAGTAACTGAATGGACCTTTAATCAGAATTTTAAAATTTGGATTTCTTCAAATAGCAAGTATTAATTTTCTAGTTAATGGCATTATTAGTTTATTGATAATTAAACAACTATATATTTTCTTCAGGGCAGAAGAGCAGGAGAAAGAGGATTAAAAGCCAGGAAGCCAGACAGAGGTACAGTCAGCCAAAGGGACCCAGTTGGGGGTGATACGAGAGGTCTCCAACAGCAAGACAAACTTGTCTG
>NW_006921777.1:1130392-1141449 GCF_000298275.1 Orycteropus afer afer | reverse complement strand
CATGTTGTAAGAAGGGACCATTCCCTGGAGAAGGATGTCATGCTTGGTAGGGTGGAGGGTCGACGAAAGAGGGGGAGGCCTTCAATGAGATGGATTGACACGGTGGCTGCAAGATGGGCTCAAGTATAGCAGGGTTTGTGGGGCTGGCGTGGGATCGGGCAGTGTTTCGTTCTGCTGTACATGGGGTCGCTATGAGTCAGAAATGACACGATGGCACTTAACAACAATATTTTCTCTCTAGATCACATCATGATTTAAAATTAACACGTGCTTGAAAAATTACTTTATTATGCTCATTTTACAGATTGCTAAATTGAAAAGGAAAATAATTTCTTCACATCCTGACAGTTGATTTTTATAAAGTACCTAATTCTTCCTTTTCTGCTCTGGAAGAGTCTTTTGGTAGATGTTCACAATATGTGAGGTGCTTTATTTATTTTTTCTTTGCTTTATCAATAATCAAATCATTTGCAATATTTACTTCATCTAATAAAATATATGATTCATGTGATTCAAAACGAAATAATTAAACTTACAGTAATTGAGGTAACTATTACCATGGATATATATAGATGCTGAGCAAATTATTCTTACATATAACTACTCAAATATTTGCGAGATTTGAATGATGTCATGATATCTTCTTATCCAAAATGTTTGCATCTGTGGGAGTCTTCTAAAATTTTGGATATCTTTGGGAAAATCAGGTATGATGGAAAGAGCACTGAATTTGGGCCAACCAGTTACTTAGTTTGTTTTCTCATGCAGAATGTGGAAGATTTTTCCCTACCACAAAACATGCTGACTCTTAAGTAAGGTATCTATGTGATTTTAACTAGAATAGTGGCATTAATTTCAATTAATTATTCTTTAGATAACTTGTCAAATCCATCACCTAGAAAATCCTGAGGAAATAGACATGGATAATTAAGTGTTTGAAAGAACATTGGGGAAAAGACTGTAGAACTTTTACTTTGTGCACGTAAACCTAAAAGCCAAACTCACTGCCGTCTAGTCATATCCAATACGTAGAGACCCCTCCTTGGGTTTCTGAGGCGGTATCACTACAGAAGCAGATTGCCCAACCTTCCTTCCAAGGAGTGGCTGGTGGGTGTGAACTGCCAGCCTTCTGGTTAGCAGTCAAATGCCTTAGGCACTACACCACCAGAACTCCTTTTGTGCAAACGGGGACCTTGAAAGCATTTCTGTGGGTGATGAGAGGTTATGTTAATATTGAAATTTGAGGAGTATAATTAGTGACTAGAAACACAATGAAAAGAAACTTCTATTTCCTTATTTTGTCCCTAGAATGTATTTTGATGATAGTCTTTGACCTCCTCCTGTACCAGATGTTTTCATATGCCTTAGCCACCCAGCAGTTTAATGAGTTAAGTCTACTTTAACAGCAACCAATTATGGAGTAATTTGTTTTCTTTTATTGATTCACATGTTATATATATTTCTACTTTAATGTGCTCATTTGCATAAGTTTAAATAGGCACATGAATTAAAACTCTAAGGCTGATTTATGTTAGTTTATGTATGGGTCCCTGGTAGCATATTGCCTACGGCACTTGACTGCTAACCAGAAGGCTGGCGGTTCACACCCACCAGTCACTCCTCGGAAGGAAGGTTGGGCAATCTACTTCCGTAGTGATACTGCCTTGGAAACCCAAGGAGGGGTCGCTATGAGTCAGTGGACTCCACAGCACATAACAACAACAACAACAACATACCTTGTGAGGGAGCTCTGGTGGCATAGTCCCTAAGGCATTTGACTGCTAATCAGAAGGCTGGTGGTTCAAACCCACCAGCTACTCCTCCGAAGGAAGGTTGGGCAATCTACTTCCGTAGTGATACTGCCTCTGAAACCCAAGGAGGGGTCACTATGCTTCAGATCTGACACGACCTTGTGATGTTGGCTTAAAGACACATACAACTCAAGTGCTGAACTAGAAACATTTCTTATATTTCTCCTTATAAAATCTCTGACTTTAACTATGAGTCAAGAATGTTATTTTGTTTTCTATCTCTTATCAAGGAGCTTGAGTAGTGTAGTTCCTAAGACACTTGAGTCCGACTCGACGGCACGTAACAACAACAACATCTCTCATCATACATTAAAAACTGAAAACCAAACTCACTGCCATCCGACTCATAGCAACCCCCTTTGGGTTTCCAAGAGGTAAACCTTTATGGAAGTAGATGCCCAGTCTTCCTTCTGTGGCATGGCTGGTGGGTTTATACCAACCTTCTGGTTAGCAGTCATATGCCTCAGGGAACTGATTATCTACTTCTTCTGGGGCATGTGTGCAGTGCATGTTGTTATTGTTAGTTGCTTTCAAGTCCATTCCAACTCATGGTGACCTGCATATGTGCAGAGTAGAATTTCTCCATGGGGTTTTCAAGGATGTGGCCTATTAGAAGCACACCAGACCTGTCCTCCCAGTTTCTTTCAGGCCAGTACTTGAGAATTTAACTGTGTGCACCACCTGGTGACCCATGCAGTATACTGAGTTGGATAAATCATTATATTTGTCCTCAATTTGCGTGTAACCTAATGGAAAAAATGGAACATATGAACACTTAATTATAACATAAGAGTGAAGATTGTAAGTGCCACATGATTTATTTGGAATGTATGGGAATTCTAAGTAGGGCGTGATGACTTTTATCATAGGCATTGAGACTAGGCATCTTGGAGGAAATACCATTTTAGATGAACCTTGAAAAATGATTCCTAGTTTCTTGAATATAGATAGAAGACCAATTATGAGCTACTGAAGATTTTAGAATAGGAAAGTGACATCATCAGAGAGGTGGTTTAAGAAGACTGATTTGGTGGCTGTATGCCAAATGGATTAAAAGGTAGATGTGTTTGTAGATGAAAATGCAGGTAGGGTACTATGTTAATAAGTCAGTGTTTCCCAAAATAGGAGCCCACTGCCACAGACTCATCTACAGAGTTTAAAAACTAAATAACTAAATACACCAAATTTCCAGGTATCCCTCAGAGACTACTTGGAACTCCCATACATTCCAAATAAATCATGTGACACAATCTTAACTCTTACAATTAAATGTTCACATGTTCCATTTTTTACATTAGGTTACATGCAAAGTGAGGACAGATATAATGATTTATCCAACTTAGTGGTTAAACCATTTGACTGCTAACCAAAAGGTCAGTAGTTTGAATCCACCAGCCTCTCTGCAGGAGAAAAATGAGGGAGTTTGCTTCCCTAAAGATTTATAGTCTTGGAAATCCTATGGGGCAGTTCTACTCTGTCCCTCAGGGTCGCCAAGGGTCGGAATCAACTTGAAGGCAATGGGTTTGGTTTTGGTCTCCTCAGAGATTATAATTTAGGACATCTGAGGTAATCCCAGAAAAAGCACTATAAATTTGCCAGTTGGTTTTTATGCTCATAGTCAGGAACTATAGATTGCAGTATTAAGACTTCTGGCCTCACTGATGAAGAGTCGAAGTAGGGTAAGAAGATAATGAAGTTAAAAAAGAAAGAAATATATTAATTAAAAGGTATTTTAGTTGCTATTTGTTGTTGTTGTTGTTGTTATGTACTGTCAAGTTGGACGCAACTCAGTGACACCTCCTAGGGTTTCCAAGGCTGTATCACTACGGAAGTAGATTGCCCAAACTTCCTTCCAAGGAGTGGCTGTTGAGTTTGACCCACCAGCTTCTAGTTGCTATTAATTGTCCAATATT
Organism: Orycteropus afer afer; assembly: GCF_000298275.1. Lineage (NCBI taxonomy): Eukaryota > Metazoa > Chordata > Mammalia > Tubulidentata > Orycteropodidae > Orycteropus > Orycteropus afer. The sequence goes on along the minus strand of NW_006921777.1, from coordinate 1,137,725 downwards.
CAAAATGCTAACTTTTACTAATATATTTTTTAAAAAAACTGTATGAGTGAAAACCACTACTTGTCTGTCAGTTTGTGGTGGCCTACATGTTGCTGTAAGGCTGGAGGCTATTCCCCTAGTATTTCAAATACCTTGTGAGGGGAGCTCTGGTAGCATAATGCCTAACACACCATGGTGGACAGGTTTCAGTGGAACTTCCAGACTAAGACAAACTTGGAAAAAGGAAGGAGCCCCTCACATATGAAAGAATTGGCCAGTACAAACCTTATGAATAGCAGTGAAACACAGTCTGATACATTACTGGAAAACTTTATGAATATCCCTGAAACATTGTCTGATATACTGCCAGAAGATGAGCCACTCAGGTTAGAAAGTACTCCAAATATGACTAGGGAAGAGCTGCCTCCTCAAAATAGAGTCACCGTAATAACATACATGGAATAAAGCTTTAAGGACATCCATTTGCTGATGGAGCACTACACAAAATGGGAAAAACAGCTGCAAATATCTATTAATAATCAGAATGTGGAATGTACAAGTATGCATTTTGAAAACTTGAAGTTGTCAAAAATGAAATGCAATGTATAAAGGTTGATATGGTAGGCATTAGTGAGCTGAAATGGACTGGTATTGGCCGTTTGAAGCAGACAATCATATGGTCTACTATGTCAGAAATAACAAATTGAAGAGAAATGGTGTTGCATTCATTGTCACAAACAATGTTTAGTACCTGTCCTGAAGTACAATCCTCTCAGTGATAGGATAATATCCATTCTCCTACAAGGAAGCCCAATTACTATTACTATTATTCAAATTTATGCATCAACCACTAAAGCCAAAGATCAGGAAATTAAAGATTTTTACCAACTTCTGCAGTCTGAAATTGACCAAACATGCAATCAAGATGTGTTGATTATTACTGGAGATTGGAATGTGAAAGCTGGAAACAAAGAAGAATTGCTGGATGTTAAAAAATATGGCCTTGGTGATAGAAATGATGCTGGAGATCACATGATAGAATTTTGTAAGACTAATGACTTATTCATTGCAGATACCTTTCTTCAGCAACACAAATGGCAGTTATACACATGGACTTCACCAGTTGGAGTACACAGGAATCAGATTGACTCCATCTGTGGCCAGAGGTGATGGAGAAGCTCAGTATCTTCAACCAAAACAAGGCCAGGAGGTGATTGTGGAACAGACCATTAACTGCTCATAAGTAAGTTCAAATTGAAGTTGAAGACAATTAAGACAAGTCCATGAGAGCCAAAATATGACCTTTATTATATCCTACCTGAATTTAGATAGAATCTGAAGAACAGATTTGCTGCATTGAATACCAGTGACCAAAAACCAGAATTATGGGATGACATCAGGAACATCATACATGAAAACAACAAGGAAGTCAGAAGTGACTGGGAAACTTGCTTTTTGCATTGAGAGTAGCTAAAGCAAATGGAAGAAATGACAAGATAAAAGAGTTGAACAGATTTTAAAGAGAAGATTGAGAAGACAAGTTAATTATTATAATGAAATGTGAGAAGACCTGGAGTAGGAAACCACAAGCGGAGAACACACTGGACAGTTTCCAACCTGAAAGAAGTGAATAAAAGATTCAAACCTTGAGTTACAATATTGAAAGAGTCTATGGACAAAATAATGAATGGTGCAGAAAGCATCAAAAAAGATGGAAAGAATACAAAGAGTCATTGTACCAAAAAGAATTGGCTAATGTTCATGTATTTCAGGAGGTGGTGTATGATCAAGACCAATGGTCTTGAAAGAAGAAGGCAAAGCTGCACTGAAGGAATTGGCAAAAGAACAAGGTTCCAGGAATTGACAAAATATCCATTGAAATGTTTCAACAAACATGCTGCACTGGAGGCACTTACTCGTCCATGCCAAGAAATTTGGAAGACAGCTATCTGGCCAGTTGACTGGAAGGGATCTATATTTGTACCCATTCCAAAGAAAGGTGACCCAACACAATGTGGAAATTATCAAATGGTATAATTAATACCACACACAAGTAAAATTTTGCTGAAGATAATTCAAAAACAGTTGAAGCAGTATTTTGAAAAGGAACTGCCAGAAATGCAATTTGGATTCAGAAGAGGATGTGAAACAAGGGATATTATTGCTCAAGTCAAATGGATCTTGGCTGAAAGCAAAGAATACCACAAAGATGTTTACTTGGGTTTTATTGACTATGCAGAAACATTCAACTGTGTGGATCATAACAAATTATGGATAACATTGAGAAGAATGAGAAGTCCAGAACACTTATTTGTGCTCATGAGGATCCTGTCTGAACATAGACCTGGAGGCTGTCATTCTAACAGAACAAGGGAATATTGCAGGGTTTAAAATCAGGAAGGGAGTATGTCAGGGTTGTACCCTTTCATGATAGTTGTTCAATCTTTATATGGAGCAAATAATCCAAGAAGCTGAACTATATGAAGAAGAATGTGGCATCAGGATTGAAGGAAGACTCATTAACAAACTGTGATATGCAGATGACACAACTTTGTTTGCCTAAAATGAAGATGACTTGAAGCTCATACTGATGAAGATTAGGGGCTATAGTCTGCAGTATGGATTACACCTCAACATAAAGAAAATTAAAATCCTTACAACTGGACCAATAGGCACCATCATGATAAATGGAGAAAAGATTGAAGTTGTCAAAGATTTCATATTACTTGGATCCACAATCAACACCAATAAAAGCAGCAGTCAAGACCTCAGACAATGCACTGGGCAAATCTGCTGCAAAAGACCTCTTTAATGTGCTAAAGAGCAAAGATATCTCATTGAAGACTAAGGAGTGCCCAACTCAAGCCATGGTATTTTCAGTCATCTCATATGCATGTAAAAAGTGGACAATGAATAAGGAAGGCCAAAGAAGGTTTGATGCTTTCAGTTGTGGAATTGGCGAAGAATGCTGAAAGTACCACAAACTGCCAGAAGAATGAACAAATCTGTCTGGGAAGAAATGCAACCAGAGTGCTCCTTGGAAGTAAGAATGGCCAGACTTCATCTCACCTACTTTGCTCATGTTGTCACAAGGGACCATTCCCTGGAGAAGGATATTATGCTTGGCAAAGTGGAGGGACAGCAAGAAAGGAGAAGACCCTCAATAAGATGTATTGATACAGTGGCTGCAACGATGGGCTCAAGTATCGCAAGGATTATGAGAATGTTGCAGGATTGGGCAGTGTTTCGTTCTGTTGTACATGGGGTCACTATGAGTCGGAGCCAACTCAATGGCAGCTAACAACAACATGAATGAAAACTATTTTGTTTAGTTATGTTACTGCATTTACAGGGACTTTTAATACCTATAAAATTTAATATTTTCCTTTTCTCATATTATCACCACAACAATTCTGTTTATAGAAGTTTCAAGAGTATTTCTTCCTTCTGTTTGTGGTGACTAGAAATTTTGAAATTATTTCAATATTTTAGATAATTTTACAGTACAGTGAATATTTAAAATTACTTGCTTACCATATTGTTGCTGTTAGGCACTGTGGAGTTGGCTCCAACTCATGGTAGTGTTTAATCATGCTCTATTGACAGAGATGTTTTATTTTTTACTTTAATCAGATGTTTCTGGGCCTAAATAAAATGAATCAGTTTTAACTTATAGCAACCCCATGCACAACAGAATGAAACACTTCCCTGTCCTGCACCAACTTCACAATCACTGCTTTGCTTGAGCACATTGTTGTCACCACTGAATCAATCCATCTCTTTAAGGGCCTTCCTCTTTTTTGCTGACCCTTTACTTACTAAGTATTTTGTCCTTCTACAGAGACTGGTTCCTTCTGGTAATATGTTCAAAGTAAATTTGATGAAGTCTCACCATCCTTCCTTTTAAGGAATGCTCTGACTGTACTTCTTTCACATCAGATTTGTTCATTCTTCTGGCAGTCAACACATTCTTTCCCAACACTGTAATTCAAATGAATCAATTCTTCTTCAGTCTTCCTTATTCATTGTCCAGTTCTCACATGCATATGAGGCAATTTTAAAATACCATGTCAGGTGCATCTTATTCCTCAAAGTGACATCTTTGCTCCTTAACACTTTAAAGAGGCCCTTTGCAGCAGATTTCCCCAATGCAATATGTCATTTGAATTCTTGATTACTGCTTCCATGAGCATTGGTTAATGATCCAAGTAAAATGAAGTGCTTGACAACCTGTCTTTTCTCCATTTGTTATGATGTTGCTTATTGGTCCAGTTGTGAGGATTTTTGTTTTCTGTACAATGAGGTATAATCCATACTGAAGGCTACATAGTCTTTAGTTTTCATCTGAAGATGCTTCAAATCCTCTTTGCTTTCAGCAAGCAAGGTTGTGCCATCTGCATGACAGGTTGTTAAATGGGCTTCCTTCAATCCTGATGCTGCATTCTTCTTCCTATGCTCCAGCTTCTCAGATTGTATGTTGAGCATGCAGACAGAATAGGTATGGTAAAAGGATACAGCCTTAAACACAACTTTACTGATTTTAAAACCAACTAACTGATTTTAAAAACAAGTATTCCCTGTTTGAATGACTACCTCTAGTCTATGTGCAAGTGCCTCATGAGAACAATTAAATATTCTGGAATTCCCATTCTTCACAATGTTATCTGTACTTTGTTACTATCCATTCACTTTAATGCATTTACATGGTCATAAAATATTTCTGGTACTGTTTGCTTTCAGCTATCTGACACCAGCAATTACATCCCTCATTCCACATCTTCTGAATCTGGCTTGAATTTCTGGTGGTTCCCTGCTGATGTACTACTGCAACTATTTTTTAATTTTTGCCTGAAAAATTTTGTTTGGGTGTGGTATTAATTATGCTATTTGATAATTTCTGCATTCTTTTGGATCACCCTTCTTTGGAATTGGGACAAATATGCATCTGCTAAAGGGGCAAGGATGCCACATCTTCTGACCTCCTCTAATCCCACAAGAGGAGGACAAAATCACCATCAGTAACCCAAGGCCTATTCCTGAAAGGCCAGACATGCTGCTTTCCTTCAGCCCTTTCACCAACCATTGCTCTCAAAGCACCCAACATGTCTCTGCTGGGTTTGATAATTCACTACAGTGGCCATACAGAACTCACAGATTACAGGGTTTATTAGGGAAGTACCAGGCTACAATTCAAGTTCAGGAACTATGCTCAGGCTCCCTCAGCCCACCGGCTCTCAGCCAACAGTCTCTCTCAGTCTCTCTCCCAGCAGCGTGTGTCTCTTTCTCAGCAGCATGTGTCTCTTTCTCAGCAGCACGTGTCTCTCAGGAGCACATTTCTCTCAGCAACACATCTTTCTCATTCAGCAGTCAGAGAGACTCCTTCTGCCTCTAGGTGGGCTCCTTCTGAGCCTGGCGTAGTGGCCAAACTAAACAGCCATAATGTCAGGATTCTAAACACCTGAGAGAGAACGAACTTCCCAGAACATTGCTTTTTGTCACTCTCAACAGAAATACCCCAGCTGGATAACATTAACAATCAGGAGCTCCTCAGTTGCTCATGGCAAATTCCACCATGGAGTTTACAAAGACTTATGGCTGGAAAAGCCATACCAGGTAATTTACTACACTGCAGCATTTCTTCCAGTTGGTTGGCCAAGTAGCTATTTTCCAAATTTCTTGGCATAGATGAATGAATTCTTCCAGTGTTTCATCCATTTGTTGAAACATCTCAGTTGGTATTCTGTCAATTACTGGAGCCTTGTTTTTAATCATTGCCTTCGGTGCATCTTGGACTTCTTTCAATATTGTTGGTTCTTGATCATATGCTGCCTCCTGAAATGATGGAATATCGACCAATTATGTTTGTTACAGTGACTCAGTGCATTCCATTTCTTCCTTTATGCTTGCTGCATTGTTCACTACTTAGCCTTCAATATTGCAACTAAAGTCTTGAAATTTTTCTTCAGTTCTTTCAGCTTGAGAACTTTTGAGTGTTCGTCCTTTGTAGTTTTCTAACTTCGGTTCTTTATACATTTCATTATAATATTTTACTATGTTGAGCTGCCCTTTAAAATCATCAATTTCACTCTTTTATTTTCTCATTTCTTCCCTTCACTGTAGCTACTTTACATTAAAGAGGAGGTTTCTAAATCTCTTCTGGTATCCATTTTGGTCTTCTTATTTTCTTGTCTTTTTAATGACCTTTTACTTTTTCATGTATGATACGCTTGATGTCATCCCACTACTCATCTGGTCTACGGTCATTGGTATTCAGTGTGTCAAATCTGTTCTTGAGATGGTTTCTAAATTCAGGTGGGGAATACAACAACATACTTAGGTCATATTGAAGCTCTAGTGGATTTTTTTTTTCTAATTTTCTTCAGCTTCAGCTTGAACTTGGCACATGAGTAATTGATGTTCCATAGTTCACCCCAAGGAGCTCTGGTAGCATAGTGTCTAAGGCACTTGACTGCTAACCAGAAGGCTGGTGGTTCAAACCCACCAGCCACTCCTCGGAAGGAAGATTGGGCTATCTACTTCCATAGTGATATTGCCTCGGAAACCCAAGGAGAGGTCACTATGAGTCGGGTCTGACTTGATGGCAAACAACAACAACAGTTTGCCCCTGGCCTTGTTCTGACTGATGATATTGAACTTCTCCATCATCTCTTGCCACTATTAAATGGTAGGACATGCTAAAAAGTGATGGGAAAACTAAAAGAAAAGAACTCCACTGAAAGACTTAAGTAAATTTTTTTGATTTTTAAAATGTAGCTCACCTCTAGCTGAGCCTGCTAGACAAGTTTTGAAATCATGGGGTAGAAAAATATTGAGGCAAGACTTTCTCTTATTTAATTTCATTGTAATGTATGAATAAAATATCCAAATGTATGGCTTTCTATTATAAAATCAGAATCCTGGAATTTTAAAAAAATCATATAAAGTAAATTATAATAAAAATAATTTGCAAATAAGGTTAATACTGAACCTTATTGAGAATTCACATTTGGTTTTTCAGATGATGACTTATTTCCCTTTTCTTATTTCAAAGCTCAGTTCAGCTAATTCCATTCATTTCCCTTCTATCCTTTTCTTTCTTTTAGTGGTAACTAAATATATTTAGTTTTTTACTTACTTATTGAGCTTCTGTCTTGACCTATAGCTTTCTTTTTATATTGTTGTACATATAAAATGAAGCAACTGTTCTTTGTTTGTAAGTACCTTGGTTAGTTGTAACCACTGAAACTATCAAAACTCCTGTTGTTGTTGTTGTTGTTATGTGCTGTCGAGTCAGACCCGACTCATAGCGACCCCTCCTTGGGTTTCTGAGGCAGTATCACTACAGAAGTAGATT
>NW_006921777.1:1123281-1130292 GCF_000298275.1 Orycteropus afer afer | reverse complement strand
CTTCCTTCCGAGGAGTGGCTGGTGGGTTTGAACCGCCAGCCTTCTGGTTAGCAGTCAAGTGCCTTAGGCACTACGCTACCAGAGCTCCTGTTAATTACTTAGAAAGCCCTATCTTCTGTATAGGTTTGTGTTTAATTTAACCATAGTGTTAATTACTGTTTTTCTACTCTATTTCTTTTTAAGAAATATGAACTTGAAATATTTTCCTTTCACAGTCTCAAGATACTGTCAAAGCAGTTACAACTGACCCTTGCTTTATTAGAAAATTCTTTCCTGTATTGAGTTGAAATGTTTTCTTATATTTCCATCTATCACTCAATCCCTTATGGCTATACAGAGCAAGTCTTATTCCACACAACAGCCTTTCAAGTATTTGAAAACAATTATATTCATTCTCCTACATCATCTCTGCTCCAGGCAGTTTTTCATGAATCATAGCTTTGATTTCTTTATCATCCTGTGTTGTGAATGTATTCTAGTTACTCTTTGTACCCAGAGTTGACTGTAGGACCCTACATTTAGTCTGACCATCACAAGGTAAAGATAGCTTTGACTAACCTTGTTTTTGAGAATATATTTTCATTACTATACAGACTTTCACACATACCTTCTATTCATATTAGCTTTTTTAAGGTGATTGTTTCATAATGTTCAGAGTTCCTGGGTGGTACAAACTGTTATGCACCCAACTACTAATAGGAGGCTTGGTGGGTCAAACCCAGAATCACCATGTTAGAAAGGCCTGGTGATCTGCTTCCAATAGGGTCACAGCACTGAAAATCTTATGGAGTACAATTCTACTCTGACATATATGGGCTCACCATGAGATGGAATTGACTCAGTAACTAGCCATACATTCTTAATATTGGCTCATATTAAATATAAAATTGACTGAAATGGGGGGATTGCATGGAACTTAAGAATCAGTTGTTAGATAGCATCAGTCACTGGATACATACACAAAAAATTTACTTAAATATTAAGAAATTTTATATAGAAATTTATATAGAAAAATTATTGGACTTGGTAAGGTTTATAAAATACTCCTACATCAAATGCTACATAAAATACTTAGAAATGTACAAGTAATCAGGTTTTTTAGCTTAAATAATATACTATTCTCTGTTAATGTCTGGCATGTGCAAACTCATGCCAGTATTTCTTTCTTTTCTGTTCTTTTAATCTACTACCAAGTTGGGAAAAAAAAAAAAAAAAAAGATTAACCTCTTTCAGACTTTATGCTTTAGTGAAAACAACAGATGGCATAGGTTTTGTTGCATTTATATGACTATATTCTCTGTCAAGTTTTGGAGCAAGATTGTGTACCATACATGCTTTGAATGGATTGGTTCCTCCAGGGAATAGGGTAGGAAGCAAAGCACTGATGTGAGGAAAGCCTTTCCCGTGCCATTTTCTCCATTCCAGGAAGGTTCCCTGCCAAAGCCCTCATCCCCAGTAAGTAGAACTGCCAGTATGAGGCCATGTCGCTTGCATGTTCAATTTGCTTTATTGCAGAGCCAGATCAGGACAGAGTTGACTGATTGATGGAATTGATAGCTGTGACTCTGGGATAGGAAAGCTGCCCCATAGGCATATGAGCTGGTTGCATTTTGGTCCTTTTTCAAGCCAGAGATATACAGCTCTTAGACAAAAGACAAAGCTATACTACCTAGACTGACAGTGGTCCTTAACAACAGTGCAAATGATCCTCATGAGGGTAAATTAGTCACTCATTTAGTGTTCCATCTAGAGCACTATCTAGACCAAAAACAACAGCCAAACAAAACCCTGTATACATGGAGTGATTGGAAAAAATCTTTTACAAAAGATAGTCATCATAGAATTACTTATAGTGTTAAGGAAAAATGATATAATCTAAATGGCAAAAAAATCATAGTGTGAATTATAGTATATCCATTCAAGAAAATCTATGTATCCATATGTGATGCTAAGGAAAATCATTTAGTATCTCCCTGAAATGTTTGAGATACTAAATAAAAAAAAAAAAATTTAAACCAAGCTTCAATTTAGTATATATGGTGGTATCTCATTTTAAAATACACAAATTATGTATTTGGAGAGACAATAATTGAGATTGAGGTATGTAGACAGAAAAAGACCAAAACTAAAATTCTAAAATATTTATCACCATGTGGTAGAGTTATTGAGAGTTTAGTTTCTCTTTGTCTTCATATATTTTCTGAAACTATTCTAAATGCAGTAAAGTTTCTACTCTTGTAAAAATATATGTATGTGATTTTAAAAATTAAAAAAACAAATATGGCATGTGTAAAAGTAAAATTTATAGGTAACAAATAACAGAAACTAGCTTGAAGGAAAAAAAGGATAATTTGAAGGAATAAACAGTATGTTAGAAGACTGTTGAAGAGCTCCCAGTATGCACACGGTGTTTGGATCCAAGCTTGGGAAATATATCAGAGGAAGCCAGATATCAAAGGCAGAAAGGTAGAGGGTGGATTAGACAGGCCAAGGGAATGATCTGCTTAGAACTCTGCCACTGAGACTCGACATTTGAGTTGTGCCACAGCCACTTAACTCCTCTGCTCTTACTGTCCTGAATAATCCTAACCCATCTTCTTTACCTCACTCCGCCAAGATATTAAATTCCAAGGTGAAGTGGTTTATATTATTAGACAACCCACAGTCACATGCTCATCCAAAGCTACAGTCCCCTGGCTTGGTATTTTCAACTTCTGTTGGGCTGCTAGTAGAACCATGCCTCCTACTGGGATTTCTGTTAACTCTTTCAAACAGAAATGTTGTTGGATGCTACGTATTCTAAATAAAGGAGCATTGTCCTGTACTTCAAATACTGAAAGGAGTGTATAATACTTCCCTAGAGATCCCTAAAATTCTTAAATGGATTTAAAAATTATCAGTACAGATCTTCATCTGTATAAGAAAATGTAATTGTGGGTGTACAGTTCCTGGGGTGCTCAAAAAAAAAAAAAAGAAAGAAAGAAACTCACTCCCATTGAGTAGATTCTGACTCATAGCCACCCTTTTTGGGTTTCTGAGGCAGTAAATCTTAACCGAAGTAGATTGCCCAGTCTTCCTTCTGTGGAATGGCTGGTGGGTTTGAACCACCAGCCTTCTGGTTAGTAGTCAAATGCCTCAGGCTCTACACCACCAGAGCTCCTTCCTAGGGTGTTAGAACATTTCATGTTTGGCATGGCCCAGACATGATAGAGATGCCTCATCCTAAAGACCAGATGTGATCTTATTTATGCACGCATTGCCTTGCCTCAGACACATAGACTAATGTCAATATATTGTAGGGTATCATCAAAGTATTTTCTGTTGTTTTTCAAGAAAGCTATGAATACTACCCAGAATGAAATTTTAAACACACTGCCAAATCCAAGTTAAAATATATGTTTTATTTATTTATTTATTTTTAGTAATATGTGGGAGACTGTCTTCTTCTTATTAATAAACATGCAAGGAAATGTAAACTAAATTAAGGTCACAAAAATTCATAATTAAATTAATCATGTAGTGACAACTTCATAGTAGTGAAACCATAACATTTAAGAAGGATATTCTCTGCACTTTTTAAAGAGGCTTTACAAGATCACAAATCAATTTTTTGGTCCAGTACCTGCCACTGAACTGTTTCTGAACTCATAGATGGCAATCAGCAAATGTAAATGAAAAGACAGAATAAATATCATAGACAAATACATAAGTATATTATCTATCGACGTGTGCTAAGGGTTGTTGGGATGGCTTTAACACACTGAAGTTACTCTGATAAAAATTCAGAAAGGATTTGAGTTTATGTATTTTTCATTTTTTTTACTTTCATTGAGTCAAATATTTATTTTTGTAAATATTAATAAACAAAGGATTTCTAAACAAGCACTTTTCATTAAAAACTTGTATAATGACTGAGAATTCTTTTTTTTATCTTTACTGAAGGATAAAAGAGCCTTTTCAATATTATTATTTTAGTGTATGTAAATTAAGTCTCAGTTGTTGATTCAAAGCCTTCTATGATCTGATTTAAAAAGAAAAAAATTGCCATCAAGTTGATTTCAACTCATAGCTATCCCCATTGGGTGTCCAAGGCTGTAAATGTTTACAGAAGTAGATGGCCTCATCTTCCTCCCACAGAGTGGCAGGTGATCTGATGATCAATAATTCCCTTCCTTTCTCTCCACATTTCCAGTGAACTTTGCTTGAATTCTGTTACATAAGTTTGCATCAGGATTGGAGGAAGACTCGTTAGAGACCTGCAGTAGACACCTGTGCACGTGACACATTCTTGCTTGCAAAGAAGACTTGAAACACTTCCTGATGAAGATTAAAGACTACAGTCTTCAGTGTAGATTACACCATAACATAAATACAACAAAAATCCTCGCAGATGGACCAATAAGCAACATCATGATATATGAAGAAAAGATTGAAGTTGTCAAGGATATAATTTTGTTTGGATCCACAATCGACATCATGGAAGCAGCAGTCAAGAAATCAAATGATTTATTACATTGGGAAAATATGCTGCAAAAGACTTCTTAAAGTGTTAAACAGCAAAGATATCACTTTGAGACTAAGGTGTATCTGACCCAAGCCATGGTATTTTCAGTTACCTCATATACTTGTGAAAGCTGGACCATGAATAAGGAAGACCAAAGAAGAACCAATGCATTTGAATTTTAGTATTGGTGAAGAATATTGAAAATACCATGGATTGCCAGAAGAATGAACAAATCTGTTTTGTAAGAAGTTCAGCCAGAATGTTCCTTAGAAGTGAGGATGGTCAAGCTTTACCTCATGTACTTTTGACATTTCAACAGGAGGGCCCAGTCCCTGAAGAAGGACATCATGCTTGGTCAGAAAAAGAGGAAGACCTTCAGTGAGATGAATTGACACAGTGTCTCCCACAGTGGGCTGAAACATAGCATTGATTGTGGGGATGGTGCAGCACTGGGCCATGTTTTGTTCTGTTGTATAGAAGATTGTTATGAGTCGGAACCAACTTGACAGCAGGCACTTAACAACAGCAAGTGATTGGGAAATCAAGGTTTAGCTAGATTAATTAATTAGTTCAATGTCACCCAGTTTATAAATAATATAATGAGATTCATTCCTGAGCAGTCTCCCTCCATATCCCACACTTTCTCAGTCCATACATTAGTGGATTAAATATATTCTTCTCTGGACAATTACTCTTTTTTAACTCAAAAGGTCTATCTTATTTAGTAGTATAATTTCTATAACACCTAGAACCATGGTGGCCACCAAATATGTAAGCATGCAAGAAAACATAGCAAAAGGTTAAGTACAGTTGTGGTTGTATAGTGTGATTACAGGTAATTCATTTAATCCTTTTACTAGTTTAGTAATGTTCTATAAAGTATAGGAGCAAGTATAGGGGGAGAGTTAGGAATGGGAATTCAGGTCAAACATACTTATCTTTAAATTACATCACCTTCACTTTATGGCTACATTAGTGACTACAGTTTCCTAGTCCATTAAATGAGAGTATTTTGATAGAACCTATACTCAGCATTGTTGTAATAACTAATGATAGCTTATTATATGGCAGAAAATAATGAAGAGATGCTAGCTATTATTTTTTTAATCAAAATAATAATAAGAAGAAGAATAAGAAATTCATCCAAGTAATACATCATTAAGAAAAGAGCACTGAAGTTTGTGGCCAAATGCCTAGGATGGACAGAATAATTTTGCTGCTTACAAAGATGTGCCTGACCAAGCTTCTTCCAATTGGATGTGCCATCTTGATATAGTCATATTTAATGGTACACTTTGGAGACAACTTATATACATACTTAGATGTGTTCACATAACACTACTGAGATTATTACAGTGTCATTTACTAAGTTTATTTGATATATTATAACTTGAATCATGAAGTGTTACAGAAACATGAGTCAAAATCGTTAATTCATGAATCTGAAAAACTGATGTCTACTAACTAGAAAAGTTGTGTGGAGTTCTTTGTATCTTCAGCCTCAGGATAGTCCAAATATTCAAAGTCTAAATAATTCAGAAGTCACCTGAATTGTCCCCACCGCCTCTCCCTATGTGGTTTTATATCATTCCTTTGAAAAATGATTTATGTTCTCTTTTATCATTTTATATCTTCCCCTTATTCTTGTTGATTTTCTTAAGTATTCCAAATACTGAACATTTCTGAAAGGACTATAAAAAGTTATGCTCAGAAAAGTGTTATTATACCCTCCCTTCCTTCATAAAGTTATTTTGAGAAATACATGAGATTATACGTGTTCAGACTTTGTATACCAACTGGTGCATATTTAGCTCTCAAAAAGTCAGAACTAGCTATTCACCTAATTTCTCATCTCCTAAGTACTTTCCTGGGTGGTGCAAGTGGTTAAGCACTCTGTTACAAGCTGAAAGATTGGCAGTTTGAACCCACTCAGAGGTGCCTCAGAAAAAAAGCCTGGTTATCTGCTTCTAAACGATCACAGCCTTGAAATCCTTATGGAGCAGCTACACTCTTCCTACCTGGGGTCACCATGAGTTGGAACCAACTCAATGGCAACCAACAGCAACAAGGTACTTCATACCTTTTTTTATTTTCTCCCCCACTTGTGAAACAAAATCGGGATGCAAATATGTGGATAAAATTCTCAAACTTTGATATTTCGACTGTTATTAGCAATAGATTAAGGGTGGGTGGTCCAAATGATTAAGCACTGACTATTAAGCACTGACTATTAGCCAAAAAGGAGCTCTGGTGACATAGTGCCTTGGCCTTTGACTGCTAACCAGAAGGTTGGCAGTTTAAACGCACCAGCCACTCCTCAGAAGGAAGGTTGGGCAATCTACTTCTGTAGTGATACTGCCTCGGAAACCCAAGGAGGGGTCGCTATGAGTCAGAGACAACTCGATGGCACATAACAACAACAATTAGCCAAAAGGCTGGCAGTTGGAACCCACCCAGCGGCAACTTGGAAGACAGGCCTGACAATATGCTTCTGATAGGTTAACAAA
>NW_006921777.1:1112315-1122791 GCF_000298275.1 Orycteropus afer afer | reverse complement strand
GGTTGGAGTGAAACAAATAAAGAGTACTGAGGCATGTCTGAAGAAATGAGTGGATTACATGCTTAACTAATTCTGGAAGATAAGATAAAATTTCTAGATTAAGTCATGCTTTGCAAGAGAGAAAAAAGGGAAGCATTACAACATTGGAATAAATTTTACTTTTTAAAAGAAAAAGCTTTGTTTCTGGAAACATCTAAGATTGCTGTGTTTCCTCATGACTTCCTCTGTGCATACTTAACTAGTGAGTTTAATGTATATGCTTCAGCAATATTCACTAAATATATCCGAGAACAGATTTCTTTTCAGGGTTAAATGTATGCAATAAAATACCTGGATAAAATCTGAGGTGTATTTTCTATTGGCAGAATTATATATACTTTCTTTTGTGATCATGTTAAAAAGTTATTGAATTTTATGAAAAATTTAATTTAGTGAAAAAACTACTGTGATCTCATTACTAAGCAATAAAAGAAGAAAATAGGAAAATATATTTAGAGAGAACTTTTAGGTGACAAAAATAACCATTATTCGGAAGAAAATAGAAATGATACATCAATATCAATAGCCATATAGATGTGACCAGCATGACAATCTTCCTAAGAGGTGGTGATTCATCGATACACTTTCTGTCTTGTCAATAATATTCAGAAACACATTTTCTTCTCTCAATACGTTATTGTTGTTGTTATGTGCCGTCAAGTCGGACCTGACTCATAGCGACCCCTCCTTGGGTTTCTGAGGCAGTATCACTACGGAAGTTGATTGCCCCATTTTGTTACAGTTGCATATATTTAAAATGTTAATGCATTTTTTGGTAAGTGTCATATTTTAATTTGAAGGGAAAATTCAACATATGATCTATGTAGTACAGCTATCCTAGAAAATGCTTACTCAGATGTAGAGATTTTAATATATCCAGGTTTGTCAGGATTTTTTAAAAATGTGTAAACCCTTACTGCTTTTTTATCACCCATTTTTCACATTTCTGGGGACTCACCTTTCCACAGAGATATATGCAATAGTCCATCCCAAGCAACCGATTCTGAGGACTTAATTTCTCCCCATGTCACATCTAGGATTCCAAAGCCCCTCATTTTCCTACTTCACCATCCCTGTTGAACATTTTCTTCTCCTACCTCTACCCTGATTATGCAGTAGTTTATCTCAGTGGTTACCAAAGTTTGTTGGTTCAAACCCAAAAGCTGCATCACAGGAGAAAGATGTGGCAGTCTGTTTCCACGAAGATTTACAATCTTGTAAATCTTGTGGGAGGTTCTACTCTGTCCTGAGTCAGAATCGACTCAACAGTACCCCACAACAACCTCTAAGAACCCCTTTTTATATTCTTACAACTGGAGCAGTAAATGGAACTTCCAGTTGCCATCACCAAGATGCATTTGAGGTCCAGCTACATATCAAACTAAAAGGATTTACATGGACTGTTTTGGAGACCCAATATTTATGGGGGATTATTTCTATGAGAGAGAGGTTCAAATGATTCAACTATAGATTTTACCATAAGACTGAAATCAGTCATGCTTTTTGTTTCGGACCTGCCATCTCTTGCAAGATGTGTCCTATTCTAATATGGACATATTCTAACAGGTGCTAGTGTGGCACCTTAGATGGCTGCTCACAAGCTTTTAAGACTCTAGTCATTACTCATCAAAGTAGGATACAGAGTGTTGTAGCAGATATCAGGATAATTTAAGGCCTCCATTGCTAGAAGACCTTGCCTTTCTCTCCTACTTTGTAATAATTATACAAAGAAAGCATCCATAGGTTCCGTGTAGCTAGGCATTGTTAGTGCAATATACCCCTTCAACAAGATGCTCTGTCTGGTGTCTAATACTTGATTCCAATATTCTTCTTCATGCTTCCATTAAAAAAATGTATAGATCCCTGCACACATTATCAGTACTTCTCATTCCAATCTTCTGAGATTTAAAGGTGTTTATTGAAGTTGAAGTAAATACTACTACTACTACTACTAATAATACAAAATTAGAAATATTCTTCTATTTTGAGATGGAGAAATGATAACTTAGAAAGATGTAACTCAGAACAGCAATAAAAGAATATTTAGACATATTCTGTTCTTGGCTGATCTCATTGGCACTGTAAGAATCTTTAGACAATACATTTTAAAGTATAAATATTTGACTCATATTCACCCCAACTGGGGACAATTTAGAAAAGATATATCATGTTTTATCTTTGAGTATAAATCATAAACCTCACATACAATCATATCTAAAAGATGGGCCATTTTAAGAGTTGAAGTGACTTTATATTTGTTTATATTTATTTAATTATTTAACATAAACAAAATCCAATACAGCTTTATAAAAAAAAAATCCCATACATACTTGGAAGCAGAGAAAAACCATGATATCTGCCAACACTTGCTAATCATAGAAAGTTTGTAACTTTATTAAAAAAACAAAACAGGATAAAAAATGAAATGTTTAAAATAATATAATTTAGGAGATAAAAATGACATACAAATAGGGCAATTCCAGAGAATCTAAGAGGTACTAAAATATCCTCTTGTTATTGACAATTTTGCTAAAGTGGATGGTGAATTGTAACATGTTTTGAATAATGAATCCGATTGCTTGAGGTTACCTCACAGGAATTATCCTAAATTAGTTTATACATCCATTTTGAGGATACAGCAAAGAATCAGAAAGCTAGCATTTATTAACTCTTTGGATGAGTTGAAAATAACAGTGGATAGTTTTAATTACCAAGTTTCTGTGCAAGGAAGCTTGCACCAGAAGAACAGAAGGGAAATAATGTGATGAAGGTGGAGATTAGCTACGACCAGCATGAAACATACCCAGCCTACAACTAAGTTTCTTCAGAAGCTCTGAGATTAAAGATTCTATTAAGGGCTGCACTTCAGGTAGAATAATGGTATCATTTGGAATCTGTCAGATAATCTGGTGTTATTTCACCATCATATTCTCAATTGTTCTTTCTGTAATGAAATATTGGAGATGGAATATGACACTGCCTCTTCTGCCCAGTAGGGGGCCATCATTGAGGGACCATTTCATACTCCCTCCCAACCTATCTCCAAGTTCTATTCTGAAGAGAGATCAAGTCACAAACTGCTAGCTCCAGGGTAGTTTTTAAGATGGAATTTAAGATTTACTTAAAAAAAAAAAAAAGCAAGCATGCAGAAAATTACATATAACTCTATTTTATGGGTGAAATAATGGCAATAATAGTAAAATTAGGGAAAATGTGATGAATATACAAAAAGCTACTGATAGCAATGACCTTTGAGAAGATAGGAAGAGTTTATATTCTGTGATTTTACTTACTAACTTAGCTATTTTTGTAGTGTTGAATAGTTAAAAATTAGCAGTTATTACCTGTCTGGTTGAGAAAAGATAAACTTTTTCAAAAGAAAAAGTTTTTAGAAGAAACAAATAATATAATGGAAATTAGAGTCAGAAAACATGGCCTCTAACCATGTGACTTTGTAGATTATTTCTCTGAGCCTCTGTATTCTTATCTGTAACACAAGATTATGATAAAGTTACCAGTCTCTAAGGGGTCAAAACAAATAGCAAGATGCATATGGTGGTTTTATGTGTGTAATTTTACACTGAATTTGAAAGATATAATTTAGAGAAAGAGAGACTTACTGAGGAGACCCATTTGTAAAACAGACGAGAGCAAAATCCTACAGAGAAAACTGAGGTTGAAAAACTTCAGGTAGAAGTGAGGGACAAAGAAATTGAATACATCAGAACCCCTTTTCAAACAAGGTGACAGCTACACAGCCCTGGCAGTGGGGAGGAGAGAAAATGAAGAGAGATTAACAAAGGAAGTAGCAAAGTCAGAAATTGGGAAAAATTTGACTGAGAGATTTTCAGAAATAGCACTAGGCCATGAAGCTCAAGAATGGCATTATATTGGAAAGGACAGTTGAAGCCTGTCTCTCTTACACACTGATAATGATCCAAAAGATAGGATGAAAATATTTTCTCTAAGACTCAATTTTGTTAGACTATACAGCTGGAGGTCGGAGAGTGGGCAAAGCTTAAACATAATGATATATGTAAAATTTAATCTGCTGAACATAGTTCATGTCTTCATGGCTGCAGTTTACAGTGAGCAACAAGATAATACGTGGGTATGAGCTTGAGAGCAAGCCAGACACACGGTCAGATCTCATAGCTATGTAATCTTGAGTAAAATCATTTATCTTTTTTAGGCCTCATTTTTTCTCATCTGTTAAATGAGAGCAAAAATAACATCTATCTCAGACAATCAGCAGAGAAAAATAATGTGTAGTAATGTCTGAGACTGAGTAGATACCCCGGAAATGGTAAATGTTATTGTGGTTGTTGGAAAATGTCCCAGGCATTGTACATCATTGAATCAAGATGTTTTACGTATTCAGAGAGCCTGCGTCTGCTCATAGAACTCAGGACTGCAATCTGCATCTGGAGAATTCAAATTGATTGCTTAGAAATGAGTGAACAAGCATGTATGCATGATGTAGATTTATTTGTTTTTCTCTTAGGAGTTATTTTACCAATTTTCTTTTGAGAATTATGACAGACTTTCTGTAGCTTTCCTACCAGCTTCTTTTGTTCTGTGCCCCTTGCTGGCAACTACTTTCTGTCAACAGAGATGGGCCAATTTATTTGATGCTGCCTCAGGAAGAAAGAGAGGCCCTTGGGTGCAAAGTGTGCCTGCCATGCAGATGACTTTTTTAATCTAATGAGGTAAGAGTGAGCAGTCAGGAGAGGAAGGAATGTTGGCAAAAGCACAGTCTATTCTCTGTTCTCATCTCTAACATCCACATATGAGCAGATAATACAAGAGGTACTTTTACAACAATTCCTAAATTTTGACATGACATGACAAGGATGATTCTCATCTAGATCCTGTGTGACATGTCTGAATCTGTGCCGGGCTGGATCTGTGTGTTGGGTGTGTTTGGACAGCCCCTTTCCCCGCTATGAGGTGTGTTTCCTTTTAATTCTTAGTGGGATTTGGGTTTATGAAGTCTGCCCTTGTTTGTGAAAGCATGAGAGGCTATATTTGTTCTTTTCATAAATCTATAAAGTCTTTATAATATAGTCTGAATAATCAATTTTGGCTTTTTGTTTTATTTTGTTTTTATTTTTATTTTTATTTTATTTTTTTGCCTTAAGACCTTCTCAATAAGAAAGTAATACTCATAATCACTGCTTGGGTTCTAGTCTCATAGTGGCGATGAGAGAAATTTACACCTAATGGTATAATGCTCTCTGTTCCTCAATTTCCTCATATCATTCTTATTAGTAAGAGATACGTCAGGATTTATCTCCAAGGATTACATTGAATGCTTATTATGTTTATCTTAAAGCATCTTTAAAGCTATTTATGCCTCCAAGATTACATATTGTCTGGTAAAAAAAAAAAAAATCTAATTTTAAAAGGTTCTCTTGTTCTGATAAGATTTATAGTCAAGCTGTCAGTTTTAAATATTTTGATTAGAATTTTATTGAAAAAATACAAA
This sequence comes from Orycteropus afer afer, assembly GCF_000298275.1. NCBI lineage: Eukaryota > Metazoa > Chordata > Mammalia > Tubulidentata > Orycteropodidae > Orycteropus > Orycteropus afer. The sequence goes on along the minus strand of NW_006921777.1, from coordinate 1,117,264 downwards.
ATGTGCTACAAATTAAATATGGTATGTGAAATTTTAAAAACTTATGTAAATATTAATATCACCTAGGAATCACATTTTGTTCAGTTTTATAGCCATCATTTATTTTCATCTGACTTTCCTTGTAATTTTCATTTCAAATGCCTTTAGGGAGCAGTGTGAGAACTCTTCAAGAGCTAATTTAACTCCTGTCAATTCTTACAATAAAATCAAAGATTAGGCCACATTATACAAACATTTTATTCACGTGCATATGAGAAAGTGAATTGAATTCCATTAAATCAGGTGTTATATTTAAACAATTACTCATTTTACTTCATCACAGTAATTATAGGTTAATAAACTCATATAACCTTCCTGAAACAAAAACTCAGATACTCCCACTCATGTAAAAGTGTTTTTACAAACTCTACGTAAAGCAAATCTCTGTCACATCAAGATGTCCAAAATTATAAAGGTTATTAAGGAATAATCCTGGTGCCCTTGGAAATAATTTGTTTGATTTTGAAGAAAGCCTCTAAGCAGGTGAATGATACTTTTAATTTACTTTTCTTCCCTTTGAAATAGTAAGAGTGAACCTGTGAAGAAATAGCTAGGTCAGAGAGATTATCCTCATTTCTTTTCTATCATCTTGCTTTATACTCTGTTGGGATACATATGGTTAGATGAATCTGTGTGACTAATCTTAGAACAATCTTGACTCTACTGTATCAGGAAAGTTTACTGACAAACAGATCATGTCCTATATGGAAATGTTTAACTAGGTAAAGACATACATTCTTGCTTTGTCTTTGGTACTCTTTGTAACCCACTGTTTATTCCTGGAGAAGCTGACCTTGTGTATTTTAAATATCTGTATATTGGGTAGAAATGAAATACTTATCCTGGTAACAATTAACAAGCAAAACCTATCTAATTATAAGGATTTCAGGAAGAGAATTATCATCGAAACATAATCAACAGTAGAGTTTTTAGTAGTCTTATTGAATATAACCATCATGATATATCAAAAAGGGATGTGGCTATACACTGCAGATAAGTAAATTAGAAAGTAAATCATGTTGAACAATTTAATAGAATAGCTGTATTCTTTATGTAAGCCAGTTCTTTTCTTCAAACTGGAATTAAAGAAGCAAGGATGTTTATATGTCTTCTTGTTAATGGAGACAGCAATATTTAGAAATTCTCTTTCTTCTTCAGAATTGCTAAGCAAAAAAAAAAGCATAATTTCTGGAAAATTCTTAGTGCTATAATGCTGTAAAATTATTCAGAATAAAACAGCTTACAAAAATGTCAGTTAAAAAGAGCTAACTAGATAATTTTTAATTCTCTGAAAGCTAGAGCTCTCTAATACCTATTTTTAACACTGTTAAAGGTAATTAGGAATGATTTTCCAGTTCCTTGGGGAAGTAGAGATGTGACTGGTATTCCTGAGATCATAATTTTATGCAGCTAATGTGATGCTGACCGTACAACGGAATGTGAAGATGAAGCAGTTAACAGATGATGCAAAGAGTTTCTGAGCTACATTTAAAAGAATCAAACCCAGAGCTAAACATCATTTTATTTTCCATTCTCCCTCTTCCTTCTGCCTTTATTTTCTTTACTATTTCCATGGCAGCTGAATTCTAAGGGTCTCTCTCACTACTTTTGCAACCTTTTTTTTCCTATGTCTTTCTCTTTTCACACTGCTCTCCTTCAGGAAAATAGGACTCTGACAGAACATATAACTTCAAACGACTGTCAGGAAGTCAGTCCTAATCATGCCAGTACTCAGTAAGCCATGTCTGAAGACTCACCCCTTCCTCTGGTTTTAATAGGATAAAGCCAGTAGTGGCATAGGAATTGAGAAATGTGGTTCTACTGATAAGGATACCTCACCATAAACTATGAATTAGCAGCAGTTCACCAGATTTACTTCTGGAGTTTCTCACTGCTATTATGGTGCCTGTTTTATCCTGTAGCTTCTGTGGGCATGTAACCTGAGATAATGACTCTCCATTTATTTGCACAGGTGCAAGGAAAATAAAAGGCTCTAAAATACACACAAAGACACACACACACATAAGCACACCGAGCACACTAAATTATGGAATAGAATAATTCATCAATAAAGTAAATGTTATGAAGGCCTGTGACTCATCATTCATGATTTACTCATAACACAAATTAAAAAATAATTTTTAAAGAAGCTGACAGATTGGACTAGAAGCATAAATCTAAGCTCTCCATGAAGTGTAACTCTGTACAGTAACATTACAGGAACAGCTGTTACCTTTGTGTAGTTCATACATAGCCTGCTTTTGTAGACCCTAATGAGGACAAAACTAATTAACAGATTAGAAATTGCAAGAAAGCAGAGATATTCTGCTTAAGAATTACGAAAAATGGTTAGTGTTTTGACTACCATTATTGTTTGTTCACCTAAGTGTTTATAGAATGAGAGTGGAGTGTCTTATGGATAAACAGCTGGTTCTTCAGGCAGTCATCCATTATGCAGTTACTAAATGACATAGACGGGAGCTCTGGTAGCATAGTGCCTAAGGCACTTGACTGCTAACCAGAAGGCTGGCAGTTCAAACCCACCAGCCACTCCTCGGAAGGAAGGTTGGGCAATCCTACTTCCGTAGTGATACTGCCTCGGAAACCCAAGGAAGGGTCGCTATGAGTCGGGGCCGACTCAACGGCATATAACAACAACTAACAACAACAAATGACATAGACAGACATTTGGTGTGTATGCAAAGCTTTAAATTCTATGGCATTGCTGAATTTCCTACCACAGATCAAAACATTTAATCAGGTTTCTAAAAGTTATTTAAAGAAAATATACCTAGCTCATAGAATAAACTGTTGGATAGCTTAATGCAAAAGAACCCATTTCAGAGGATTTACTTATTCCTTACTTATTAACTATTTCATTATCTGACATTTTGTATTTATGACAATAGTGGAAAATCTGCTATTCTGCTATTTTGCATGTTAACAAAGTACATCTGGCAGTAACGAATGCCATTGTGTGAGGCAGGAGTAGTGCTGACTTTGATGATTAAGGTTATGTGTCAACCTGGATGGTCCACGATTCTCAGTGGTTCAGCAGTTATGTAATGATGTAATTTGGGAGTTATATAATGATGTACTCATCCTCCATTTCTGCATTCATGACAATTTTCACATAACTTCTGGTCTTTGGAACCTAACCAAGTTGTTAAGTAAGGTGTGGGTGTATTTCATTTAAAAGTAAATATGGACTCTGAATTATTAAAGAGAATGTGGCTTTCCATACTTTGTTTTTCCAGATACCTGGGATCAAAGTCACTTTTTGAATTTGCAAAGTAAGCTTCCAAATGTAAACCTTTCTGTTAAGATTTAAGTTCTTTATTTTTACTGTTAAAAGACAAATGCTACCTAAAGCTTTATCTTCAGCATTATTTTCCTGTAAAGACAGGGGAACTGAATTAACAGGGGAAAGGGTAGGACTCTGGAACATTTAGGTCATGGCTTTGGAATCAGAGCTTTCAGCAGTTTCATGCTTTGTGGATAATTAAAATCAATACAAAATAATTACACAGCTGGAAGGATCTCCAGATACTTAATCCAGTCCCTTGCCTCCAGGAGAGGCTAGCTCTAGTCTAAACCATCCTCTATACAGGCATTTGGGTTATACAAACAAAATGGGGACCTTGGATACACTTTTTGCTCTTACTAAAATATTGCAAGTTTGGCTTGGTAACAAGTGTGAAGAAAGAGATTATTGCTTTTGTAAGCATGAAATAAATGTCATACAGCAGTCAGTACCAGGCTCAGCAATAGAAGGCAATTTTGGTCAAAATGTCATTCATTTTTCAGATTACATAGGCAAAGATTTTAGGATTGCTGGCAGTACCATCTGTTATGTAGTTTTGTCATTTTTAGTTCCTCATATTTTATCTTCAAAGTCTAGATCAACAGCTCAGAGGGCAGGAGTGCATGGGAGGGAAGGATACAGGGAAGAGGTAACTATGGGGAGGAAATGGGAGGGGAGTTGTGGCATAGTGGGAAATTGCAGTGTATGTGAGCTGCTGTATGGAAAGTGAATTTTCTCTGTAAATTTTCACCCAAATCACAATAAAATTTTTTTTTTTTAAAAAAGTCTAGATCAATTCCTACTTCCTCCATAAAAGCTTACCAATATCAGTCCATATTGGTTATTTCAATTGTGACCTCTTGTGCTTAGTAAGGCTTTAGGATAGATACATAACTCTATAATATAGACAGGTGTCCCTGGGTGGAGCAAATGGTTAACTGCTCTTCTACTAACAGAAAGGCTGACAGTTGGAACCCACCCAGATGCACTTTGGGTGAAAGGTCTAAAGATGTGCTCCTGAAAGGTCACCAGCCTGAAAATTGTATGGGATGTTATACTCTGCACACATGGAGTCTCTGTGAGTACAAACTGACTCAATGATGAATGGTTTGGTTTCTAATTTTATTATATATAGATAACCATATAATGTAGTAATTATTTGCCATATCTCCACCTACATCAGAATCTTTAAGTGCTAGTCCCTCACCCTAACACAGTGCCCCTTATTTGATCATTACTCAGCAAATGCTAACTGTTAACAATATTTTTACTAAACCTGATTGAAACTAAGTATCTTGATTCTTCTGTCCTTAGGAAAGATGAGGACAACTATAAGAATTGTTATTCTCTATTAGAACATTATTTTTCTTTATTTATTTCAGCTTTAAGGCTTCTTTTATATTTTATAGAGATTAAATGTCAAAAGAACAAATTGAAACAACTATTTCCAAGCTTCTGTTACTCTGCCATTTTCTTTAAATAAAATTTAATGTGACTAAATTACACTAAGGAGCTCTGGTAGCATAGTGGCTAAAGCACTTGACTGCTAACCAGAAGGCTGGCGCGGTTCAAACCCACCAGCCACTCCTCGGAAGGAAGGTTGGGC
>NW_006921777.1:1090739-1111490 GCF_000298275.1 Orycteropus afer afer | reverse complement strand
TGAGCTATCGCCCTGTGCATAAGCAGCCCTTCCTTCTCCCATGATTGTTCTCTCCAGGGCGTGTGTCTACTTGAGGTAAATGTTTAACTCACATGCCTGTACTATTTATATTAATTTTTGACTACTAGTCAAAATACCAGATTCTTATTAAAGGAAACATTTCCCTTGATTGTTATTTCTATAAGCCATCGCCTCCACATTCCTTTTGTTCTACATTCTCTGACCCATATCCTCCATCTCTTTACAAATTATTTCTTCTTATTCTTTGAGTTAATAGATTTCTGGTTAGTTCACCTACCAACACGTAAAGGCAACCAAGTGGAGGCTGCTCATTCCATTACATTTGGGGAAGGGGATTGAGAGTAGGGATACCATTCTTCTGCATAAGCATTGCCACTCAAGTACTATTACTTTCCTCTCACGCAAACCCTTCATTTGCACACATGCCCCCATGGCTGCCTTTTAATCATTGAGGACCTTGTAATCCAGATTACTATTTTCCTTTCAACTTCAAATGCAAGTGTTACTTTTTACATCAAACTTTGTGAAGAAATCATTAGTTGATCCTGACACCCTCCACTTCCAACCCACATCAACAAACATCATCAAAGCTCAGGTGCAAATAAAAGAGGGATTATCCTCCATTTGAGTACTTATAAGAATTTTTCTATAATAGTGTAATTTTCCAAAACCACCACCTTGATTCAGGCAATCACTGCTTCCCATGGGCACGTGTTCAGCATTCAACAAACTTCAAAATCAGTCCTCAACCTTTGTCTCTAAACATTTTTTTTATGAGTTGTATAAGATTGTAGTCAATCCAACAATTCCCCATATATGCTTAAATTTACAGATTCTAGGCCTTTTTCCACCTTTTCTAAAACAAATGACAACAAATATAGAATCCAAACTTTAGAATCCAAAGTACTAGGTATTCCTTTGACCTCTCCATCTCAAAGTGTTGACAGTCTTCTATGAACTCCTACAGACTTGTGTCTCACTCTAATAAGGCCACTCTGAGCTGGAATGGGCCTGATGACACACAGCATTTGAAAGAATTTATTCCTTTGTTCTGTGGTTGGTTGTGTATTTATGTAAGCCTCCTTTGACTAGCTTAGTATGCTAGTACAATAGGATATTAGTTACATCTCTGTCTCCAATTAAATCTTTTGGACTTATCTTGTATGGATTTATGATATGTAATATCAGGATGTTGCTTGAAATGTTCTAAATTCTGTATGTGTTCTATGAAATTATCAGGAAAACCTGAGCAACCTTTAGGTTTTGATAGTTGAGTGCAACCTACTTATGGCACCCAGGAATCATACTCTCTTTGTTGTTGTTATGTGCCGTCAGTCAGACCCGACTCATAGCAACCCCTCCTTGGGTTTCTGAGGCAGTATCACTACGGAAGTGGATTGCCCAACCTTCCTTCCAAGGTGTGGCTGGTGGGTTTGAACCACCAGCCTTCTGGTTAGCAGTCAATGTCTTAGGAACTATGCTACCAGAGGTTCCATATTTATTGAGTATCTACTATAATTGGGATACTCTCTTTATAGTAACCCCATTATAGTAGATAATCAATAAATAGTCACAAATATTTACTGAATGAGGAGATGGGCATTACATTCTTTTGTACATAGCACAATAATTTATAAGGAGTTTATAATCCACTGAGGGAGGTAGTTCTTTTGTCATTTACTGCTTGTTTTCACCAAAACTGGATTGGATTTCTCCACTGAGCCCCATCTTAATATTGCCTGTGACAAATATTAAAACTAGTAGAAAAAGCACAATGTGCCAGGTCTAGATAAACAAGGCTTTATCTTTCAGTTTCAAGTTATACAATGTAAGATGTCACAATTTATTTGAAAAGACTGTCAAAAATCTCAAATATAGCTCATCATTTGGTTCTCATACCTTCCCAGCTCTTTCCTTAATGAAAACATGTAAAATTGGCATTGGTAGCCACTGTTAACAAGGCTCTCTCATATCATCTATCTCATTTGAACTTCTTACTGAGTCAGAGGTTATAACATTTTCTGGTGGAATTGATTGCCTATAGTCATTAATTTTGGGTAATTATGTAGCTTTTTCTTCAAATATAAGATATAAACATAGCAGTTTACATCTTTCAGAAGATTATGTTTTTAGATTTATAAATTGCTAAACAACACTTTAGGAGCTCTGGTAGCATAGTGGCTAAGACACTTGTCTGCTAACCAGATGGCTGGCGGTTCAAACCCACCAGCCACTCCTCGGAAGGAAGGTTGGGCAATCCTACTTCCTTGGTGATACTGCCTCGGAAACCCAAGGAGGGGTCGCTATGAGTCGGGTTTGACTCGATGGCACATAACAACAACAACAACAACAAGCAACACTTTAAAAATTAGCTTATTTTTATAGACTTCAGAATTTGACACTCTCTGAGAAGACATATAAGCTAACAAAAAGTTAATTTTTAATGTGACCCAATATACACTATAGTCAGATGATGATTTTTCTGTTTTAAAACAGTAACAATAATCTTGCCAAATGCTACTTCCTACATGTGTAGTAAAGGAATAATTTTGTTAACTGTTAAAGAGTTGTCTTTTCCCTGGAGATGACTATTAAGTAAAAGATGGAAATATTTTTGATGAATAAGTAACTACCAACAGCATAGCTCCTATTTAAAACCTGGAATTAAGCTAATAACTCAGTCCCAGAACTTTGATTTTATCTGTGTACTATCTAATTTTTGTAAATGGACTTCACTTTAGGCATATTTATTTCGGATTTTAGAATAAAAATTCAGTAACAAAATCTGAAAAAAATATACAGCTGCTCAAAATTTATTTAAAGAATTGTTTAAAAGATAAGTTATTTTCTTTACTGCAATAAATAAAAATTTAAAATGTGATAGAACATGAAAAAATTATAAATATAACAGAAATAAAAATAATTGATAACAAATTAAAACAGATATATACCTTATTTAAAAGAACCATACCTTATTATCTCAATACTTGATTTTTCCTTTAGATATAATTTTGGAAAATTTTATTTGTGGCTAATATTTCATTCCAAAAACCAAAACCAAACTCACTGCCGTTAAGTCAGTCCTGACTCATAGCAACCCCTCCTTGGGTTTCCACGGCAATATCACTACAGAAGTAGATTGCCCAGTCTACCTTCTGAGGAGTGGTTGGTGGGTTTGAACCACCAACCTTCTGGTTAACACTCAAATGCCTTAGCCACTATGCCACAAAACTCCTAATAGCCCATTAGATAAAAAACATATAATTGTTAGCAGAGTACGTCTTCCATCATAATAATTGAGATTGACATCTGATATACAAAGTACTTAAGATGAATATAGAACAATTTTGAAGCAAAACTGTTCTTTTTTTCCTTCGTTTGGAGACTCATTTCACCATTTGGAACTTATAATTTCCTGAATGATGTAGCAGAGACAAATTGTTCTTAAATTCAAAATAGAATTTTAGCAGCAATTTGTTTTTATATGCCGAAGTCTGAAAACACACACATGAAAAACTACTTCAGCCACCTCACCACATTCCTTGACAATTTCTTAGTAAAACTCCTTGTTGTTGAGTGGATTCCAATTCAAAGTGACCCTGTGCTGTTGTTGTTATGTGCCATCGAGTTGCCCGACTTATAGAGACCCCTACTTGGGTTTCTGAGATGATATCACTACGAAAGTAGATTGCCCAGCCTTCCTTCCTAGTGACCCTGTAGGACAGAGTAAAACTGCCCCCATAGGGTTTCCAAGGCTGCACATCTTTACAAAAGCAGACTGCTTCATCTTTCTTCCACACGTCAGCTGGTGGGTTTGAACCACCAATCTTTTGGTTAGAAGCCCAACCACAGTGCTATGAAAGCTTCATTTTCTTAGTAAACCAAAAACCAAACTCACTGCGTTGAGTAGGATCTGACTCATAGCGACCCCTCCTTGGGTTTCTGAGGCAGTATTACTATGGAAGTAGATTGCCCCATATTCCTTCTTAGTAAAGCAAGTTTGGAGAAAAAATAAAAAACTTGTGTGCCCATAGAAATGAATTAACCTTGGAAATAGAACAATCATTCACTTGTTTGATTTGTTTCAGAATGAATAAGAAAATATTAAATATATAAAAAGTATTTCCAGAACTTGGGAATTAAAAGTTCAACTTTCCTTATCTGAAAGTTCATGGATGATTAACTGGAAGACAATAGATCCAGAGTTTCATATATGTTTTTTTCTGTGTAGGATATATATATATATATATATAAAATGTATACATATATTAATATATATTACATATCTGTTGTGTGTGTGTGTGTATATATATTTATATATATAAATATATATATATATATATATTATTTTTAGGTTTGCATGATTCTAGGTTAATCATGATTATAACATGTGCTTAGGCACGTGTTACCCAGCCAAACCTCTCTCCTTTGTTCAGGAAATGTTTATGTGAAACACTCATGAAATCATCACTCCTTGGTGCTAATCTAGTCACATTATCTTTGTGCTTCACTAATAATGTGGGTTTGGGCAGTGTAATTCAAAGACACACATTTAATGAATTAATGGGAAATCACATCTGTTTGTATAGAGAGAGTAAAGAATGGATAATTGTACTCTGTCTGCCCATATTGCTTCTCTGTCTACTTTCCCACACCCTGCATGCCCCCTATATCCCAATAAAACTAAAGAAAGCTTTCTTGACTTTACCATTTTTCTCCTAATTATCTTTAACCTTGTAGAGGTTTTGATTTCTGAAAAGAATAAAAGAACTCTAGTTCAAAATATGTGATTTCCTTTTTAATGTCATCACTCTATCTTCTTAAACAAAAAATGCAGGTCCTTTTATTTTTAAAGAAAAAACCTCCAATTTTTTTTTTTTTAATTTTCCGCATATCACAATCAGAGATAAAGGAACAAATAAACAATAATGTACCCACCATATATTTTTATGTATTTATTAGTTAACTGTCTATGTGTCCCTCTGTACTATTATCTTATGTACATTACAAATGGAACTTACAATCTTTTCATTTGCCTCTCAATAGATCCTTGTAGTCTCTCCTATGCTGTAGCAACACCATCCTCACCACTGGTTTAAAATAACAAAATAAAAGCACATTAATCTATATTTTCACCCTGTCCATTTAGGACTTCATGGTAGAAGCAGTGAGCCAATATGGAGGGTTAGATATCAAATTGTTGGCCAGGCATTTTTTAACAGGAGATACAGCAGGAAAACAAAACAGACAGTGCCTCTATCCTCAAGGAGCATATATTCCAGTAATACTTAATGAATAAAAACATGTATCTGTGAAACCTGGAATTAACCCACTCTCTTCTTTGTATTTTAGACTCAGTAATCAACAGTACCCATACCATATTACACTAGATAAGCAATGGTTTCATGGTCCATTTATTCACAAATTTGAAAGCCAATGAAGACAAATTTTTAGGTAAAGTATCTCATCTTTGGCGTGACCAAATAGAAGGATGAGATTTGGTCAGAATGCAATATGGTAATATTTATTTATTACAAGTTTGGCTCTTAGTATAAAAGCTATAAGAATTATTTTAGATCTTTCTATTCTCCAGTTATATTAATTTAAAACTTTACAACTTTTGTTGCCAAAATGTTTAATGACATTTACTTATTAACTGTGAACAGTTTGTTAATACATTCTGATACAGTATCACTAAGGGATTGGACGTTTTCTGCTATTCCTTTAATATTAACAGTTGGTTTCCCCCAATTAGTTTGGTTCCTTATTTTCCTCTGGAGCCCCAGCTTCCTGACAAATTATAGGCATGTTAGGAAGTTAGGAACTAGCCTTCAAGAAGGCACCTTAAGATGGTGCCATCCCTCACGTTGTTGTTAGATGCCATCAAGTCAACTTCACCTTATAGTAATCTCATATAACAGAGTAGAACTGATCCATAGGGTTTTACAGGAAGTAATCTTAGTGGGAACAGAATGCCAAGACTTTCTCTCATAGAATTACCACTGGGTCCCAACTGCTAACCTTTTAATTAGCAGCTCAGTGTTTAACCATTACGCTATCAGGGGTGCTCGATGTCCCTTGTGCACTGACCAAGTCTTTAGCCTCCCTTCTGGGCACAATTTGGCAAAATGGAAATATACCTAATGATGAAGATGAAGGAGGAAGGTTCTTCTACATTGGATATTTTTCAATTATGAAGGCTGTTTTTTCCTGAAAGAAATGTTACCCATGTGTAGCCTAGATTGGATATCATGACCTAGAACTGGAAACTCAGTGCCTGATGAAATAATTTTAGTTGGAATGATAGACTCTTCATACAGGCTATCAAATTCAACTGATGAGACAGAACTGAGCCTGACAAAAGTTCGACTCTAAAAAACAGATTCATTTAATAGAACATGGCAGGTACGAGATTAAAATGTTAACTATTTACTGAAATTGCTGTTGTTCAAGCAGATTATACTCTCAGTGCCAACAGCACAAGAAGTCTGGAAATAGCTAGTACACACTTTGGAGGGCAAGCAGGGTTTTGATTGCTGATTGGTTTGTTTGCTTTTGCTTGAATGTTTTCTTCAAAGCATTGCTATTCTTTATAGACTTACTTGGGTTATTTCCCTTGGTTTAGAAATTTGGGCCTGTTGCAGTTTAAAAGTTTACTGTTTAAAAGATTATAGAAATTAAAGAAGTACAGTCTCTCTATGGACGAGAATAAAGTTAATATATGCTTTCCATATAAATCTATCTCTTTACAATCTTAATAAATATTTTAATCTTAATTTAGTATTATAAAACCCCATAATCCCAGGTAGTATTTTAATAAGAGCTATACAATTGCAGGTTAATTGTTTTTCAAGGCTTTTAGATAAACAGAAATATTCTATGTGTAAAAACAATGTACAAATTTAACAATAGTAATATAAAAAGAAGGAGCTCTGGTAGCATAGTGCCTAAGGCTGTTGTTGTTGTTGTTATTTGCCATCAATAGTAATATAAAAAGAAGGAGCTCTGGTAGCATAGTGCCTAAGGCTGTTGTTGTTGTTGTTATTTGCCATCAATAGTAATATAAAAAGAAGGAGCTCTGGTAGCATAGTGCCTAAGGCTGTTGTTGTTGTTGTTATTTGCCATCGAGTCGGCCCCAACTCATAGCGAACCCTCCTTGGGTTTCTGAGGCAGTATCACTACGGAAGTAGGAATGTCCAACCTTCCTTCTGAGGAGTGGCTGGTGGGTTTGAACCTCCAGCCTTCTGGTTAGCAGTCAAGCGCCTTAGGTACTATGCTACCAGAGCTCCTCGGCACTTGATTGCTCCTTGAAAGGAAGTTTGGGCAATCTACTTCCATAGTGATACCACCTCGGAAACCCAAGGAGGGGTCTCTATGAGTTGGGTCCGACTCAACGGCTCAAAACAACAACAAATATAAAAAGATAGAAATATAATACAGAAAAGATACTACAGATTATTTTAAGCACTTAATTAGGGAATTAAAAAAAAATATTATTTCCCAGATAATTTAAAAAAATAAATAAATATTACTATACATATGAACAGACCAGGAGGCTGTTGTTTGAACAGAACAAGGGGACACTGCATGGTTTAAAATCAAGAATAGAGTGTGTCAGGGCTGTATCCTTTCCCCATAATTATTCAGTCTGTATGCCGAGCAAATAATCCAAGAAGCTAGACTATATGAAGAAGAACATGGCATCAAGATTGGAGGGAGACCCATTAACAACCTGTGATATGCTGACTACACAACTTTGCTTGCTGAAAGTGAGGATGACTTGAGGCACTTGACTTCACCTACTGATGAAGATTGAAGAGTACAGTCTGCAGTATGGATTACATCTCAATATAAAGAAAACAAAAATTTTCACAACTGGACCTATAAGCAGCATCATGATAAATGGAGAAAAGATTGAAGTTGTCAAAGACTTCACATTCTACAATCGATATCAGTGGAAGCAGCAGTCAGGTCATTAGACGATGTATAGCACAAGGCAAGTTGGCTGCAAGGGACCTGTTTTAAGGGCTGAGGATCAAGGATGTCTCCTTGAGGACTGAGGTGCACCAGACACAAGCCATGATATTTTTGATCACCTCGTGTGCATGTGAGAGCTGGGCAGTGAATAAGGAAGATCGAAGAAGAATTGATGCTTTTGAGTTGTGGTGCTGGCGAAGAATGCTAGAGTATTGTGCACTGCTAAAAGAACTAATGGATCTGTCATGGAGGAAGTGCAGCCGGAAGGCTCCTTGAAAGTGAGAATGGCCAGACTTCATCTCACCTACTTTGGTCATGCTGCCAGAAGGGACCATTCCCTGGGGAAGGATGTTATGCTTGGTAAGGTGGAGGGTTGATGAAAGAGGGGAAAGCCCTCAACAAGATGGATTGACACAGTGGCAGTGACGATGGGCTTAAGTATAGCAAGGATCAAGGAGTTGGCATGGGACCGGGAGGTGTTTCGTTCTACTGTGCATAGGGTCACTATGAGTCACACATGACTCGATGGCACTTAACAAGAAGAACAACAACAATACATATGAAGGAATTAGTCACAGAAGAACCTTTTCTATAATTAAGGACATTTAATTTTCATGATTTTCAATTAATGATATTTAATTTTCTTATTTCTAACTTTACTTTTAATCAAAATACTATTTAGAGAATGTATTATTTCACCTAGAAATTAGCATCTTAAGTAGGAAACACTTAATTACTGCTTTTTAAATTTTATAGTATACTGTGACAGAAATCTAATGATGCTCACAGTATTTAGCATAGTTCATAAACCATATTTTAATGAAAATATACTATTATTAATGATAAACATTATTAATGATACACATTATAGAGATGTAATATACACCAATTGTTGGTCATTTTATGTCTATTTTGTATAATTCTATAAAATGAAGCCAGATTCATTCTGGTTATTAATACAGGCTTCTCTGGGTAAAATTTGCATTCATTATATGCATGTGTATATAGGATTATATAAATTTAATCAACCCAAGGCATGACAAGTGGGGTCTGACTGACAGTTTCTTAAGATTCTAATCTGGTCAAAAATTCATTTTCCTTTCATCTTATCACAGACATATGAGCATCTTAAATTAGACTGAACATATTAGCATTATAAGTAGAATCCATTTCCTTCATGTGCACTGTGCCAAAAGCCAGATAAGTACTTGCATAGTGTCCTTAGAGAGATGCTTCCATATCATGCACTAATATTAAATGTGAGATATATCCAGTTTGGGGGTCTGAAATACAGGTTGCTGACTGAAGGCTAAGTTAAAATCCAGCTTTCTTAGTGCAAAAAAGCAGAGGCCCTTATATAGTATCATTTCAACTAAAATTTGCAGATTCTTCTTCCTTTCTGTAGCCCCTGCAATTTAGTGTATCTTTATACTAGTGGTTAGTGGCTGGCTTTAGAAGAGTCTCCACAAGCACAGTAATAGGAAAGATATGACACAGGTCTGTGCTAATATGGAGACAGTTATGTTTGAAAGGATACAAAGAAAGATGTTGTTGTTATGTGCTGTCAAGTCAGACCCAACTCATAGCGACCGCTCCTTGGGTTTCCGAGGCAGTATCACTATGGAAGTGGATTACCCCATCTTCCTTCCAAGGAGTGGCTGGTGGGTTTGAATCACCAGCCTTCTGGTTAGCAGTCAAGTGCCTTAGGCACTATGTTACCAAAGCTCCCACAAGTAAAAATAATAGAGTGCAATACAAAGAGTAACATTTTACTAAGAAGAAAAATTTGGGAATATAAAACTGCAATAAAATACCTACAGGAATTCTAATAAATATAATGAATAAATATTCAAGATATCTACATTAATAATGAGTGTAAAATGATGCTTATTATCTTTGTAAAGCAATACCAATTTTGCATGATTATGAAAACGTGGGTAGAAAGTATCCATTGGTTTCAAGATAGTTCCAAGTAAATGTTGAAATGTATATGCTGTCACAAAATAACATTATGGCTCAGTGTTAAAAGCTTTAAATAATATCTGGTGTGAAAAACTTCAAGAGCAACCTATCTTATTTATAATTCACTTTTAAGTGACTGTATTCTAGAGATCGAGTGACAATGGCAGGTGTTTCTGAGTATTACTAGAGAAAATAACTAACATGGAATACAGCAAAATAAATTCCTCTGAAGGAAGGAAATTAAAAAGAACTGGGTAGAGATGCTCCTTTATTGGTTAGAGAATACAAAATATTTTCAAATATTTCCTTCTGGTTTATACCACATGTGAAAAAAGAAAGCATATAGGAAAAGCAAAGAAAATTCAAAGAAGTGTAAGGTAATTCCCTCTTATTAGCCATAAAAAAAAAAAAAAAAAGGTAATACAATGGCCAGGTAAAGAGGTCAACATGAATCAGAGCTGACCCAACAGCCAATGGGAAATTACATGACGACCCCATCTGTATCAGAGCAGAACTGTTCTCCATAGGGTTTTCAATGTCTGGTATTTCAAACGGAGATAACCAGCCCTTTATTCCAAGGCACCTATGGGTGGACTTGGACCTTGGACCTTTTGATTAGCTGCCAAACACATGAACAGTTTTCGCCACTGACAGATCCCTAAATATACTGAATTGTCTAAACTAACATAACTTTTGGAATATGAATTTGTTTCTAATTTTTTAGGAACAGAGTAAGATAAAAATGAAAATTATAATTGTTTGAACATAGCAGAGGAATAAGAGTTTTTCCCCAAAAATCAGAAATTGTTTAGTATTTTTGGTTAAATTATAATTCTTAAAAAAATAATCAAAAACAGAAAGAAACTAAAAGCCTTCCTGGAATTATGCCTCCTGAAAAAATAACTATAATTATCAATTTGGTATGAATTCTTTCAGATTTTAATACATATATAAATATGTATTTTTAGATTAATAAGATTTTCCTATAAAAATCTTCTACAGTCTACTCTTTAACTCAATAATGTAAAATATAGACATAATCCATCTATCTATCTATATATATATGTGTGGAGTTTCCTTTTAATTTCTTGTCACTATAGTCTTTCATTTGTATTTTATCACTACAGCAATTATTGATGCACCATAATTCATTTAAACAATCCTTTTTTTGAAATATATTTTCTTCAGTATAAGAATATAAACATTTATGCAATAAACATCTTTCTACTGGAATTTACATTTTTACACAATTTCTGATTAGTCTCAGTGATAGGAAGAGCCTAATTTCAGTAAAGTATATACAAAAAAGTGCCAGATACTTTTTCATATTTTTCCTGTTATACCAACAGCCTTGGGATGTAGGAATCATAAGCATCATTTACAGTTGAGGTCAATGAGCCTCAGAGATGTT
This sequence comes from Orycteropus afer afer, assembly GCF_000298275.1. Taxonomy (NCBI): domain Eukaryota; kingdom Metazoa; phylum Chordata; class Mammalia; order Tubulidentata; family Orycteropodidae; genus Orycteropus; species Orycteropus afer. Next base: position 1,100,119 of record NW_006921777.1, on the reverse strand, counting down.
AAAGGTCATGGGAAGGCACACCCAGTAAATGACAAAGCCATTATTCAAAACTGGTTAAATTTGATACGATTCTTGTAATTGCCATACAGTACACTGCAAGAGAGTCACTTAAAGTATATGTGTTGGCTTAGATCATGTCTTTTGAATCAGGTTGTTTGGCTTTCAAATAGTTTTCCTTAACTATACACCTCTGATTTTATGTTTAAAAGAGAATTGTTGAGCAAAAATTTCACTGTTTTCTTTTTCACTTAACATCAGACTTACCAGAGCAAAATAGCATAGCCAATGTACTATTACCTGGAGTACAATTTACTGATAATTTTGATAGGAATGATAGGTTTCTGGATCTAAAAACATTAAATACAAAGTGACATCACCTATGGGTATCAAAAGATAAAGTTTTACATCATGATATTTTATACTCTGTTTGAGGTGGCTGGTTTGAGAAGGAATAGGGTAATCCCAAAGGTTGGGCAACCTACTTCCATAGTGATACTGCCTCAGAAATCCAAAAAGGGATCACTATGAGCCGGGTTCAACTGAACGACACATAACAACAACACAACCATGTAAATGAAGGTAATGTACTCCCTCCAGACAGACAGTTAATTACACACTCTTAGTATCTGGATTAGCTCTTTGCCCTGAATTCTGTAACCCCATCAGTTTCATTATAAAGCCGTAAGTGTAATTTTTCATACAACAAAGAAAAATGTTTCTCTCAAGTAGAAAGTGCTCAGTCAACTCCCAGTTATCTATGGCCAGCTACTCTGGGACTGGAAAATTCACCCACTCATTTATTAAATAAAAGCTTATTGAACAGTTATATGCTAGACTTATGCTGAACTCTTGGGATATAAAAATGAATTAGACAGTGCATTTCCAGAAGGAGATACCAGTGTAATGGGCAGAAAAGTACATAAGCAAAGAATTTATATTAAATATCATATAAATAAATGATAGCTCAGAGACGATTTGGGGTGTTATATAGGTTTTCAGGGCACCAGGAATTTGATATTTAATAATATAAAAATGTCAAAGTAGTTTGGGATGCTCCAAGGGAAGGAAACCACTAACTTAATCTGTGTTCGTTAACATGTAATATCAGAGTCTAACTACATCAACAAATAAAATATCCTGGTTAACAATGAAACCAGACATGCTTAGTCTATTATTAGTCACTTCAGTGAAAAAGTCAGCCCACCACTCAGCATCGTGTTAACAAACAGCCAGATGAATTACCACTTTTTTGTTGTTGTTCACTTGAGTGAATGCTTTTTTTGTCTAGTCACAACCTCTGTACAGCCCCTGGTGATCTGGCTAGGTGAGCGGCTGCTGGGTTGTGTATCATTCAGAGTGTCTCGAGTGTCTGCATTTCTTTCTGTCCTAATGACCACACTCAGCAAGCACCAGCTTTTGAAGGAGATTCCACTAATTAGCTTTGTCGATACAGCATCTGGTAACTGGTTGGTGGGATAAACAGAAAAGACTCCTGAAGTGAAAGATGGGAAAAAGTATTCTCCAGACCATGAAGGCCACAATTAAATTACAATATGCAAACCAAAGTCATGGGCAGCTTCATCATTTACATTAGCAGGGCTTTTAACAATGCCTGGCATTAAATCCTGGGCTAAAAGGTAGGTAATTAGGATTGCACAATACTCTGCACTTCAGTTTGGCATCAGTTTGAAAATATAATAAAAGTTATAATTTGTAAGCCTGTCTGCTTTTTTTGAAAAAAGACTGAGAACAATTTGATCTGTCCTGCTACAGCAGACACTGATGCAGGTGGTTTAAAAACAAAGCATTTCATCAGGCAGGGTTTTACTTAAACTACTTGATGATTCATCATCCAGCCTTTGCTCATTGTCAATTGTGCTGCTCTGAGCTATTATTTATAGAATATTTAAAGAGCCTGGACTACATGTGCCTCTGTCTTAGTTCCTATTGTACTATAAATTATAGCTCCAATTTGTTTCAAATTCAGCATGGATTGTCAGAATGCCATGACTCACCCTCTGTTCAAATGAATACTGTATAGTAGCTATATGGAAAAGACTTGTCACTATCAATTTATTGGTAATTCTAGAATATTCCTCGACTACAGTTTTGTCAGATTTTAGCCTCATAAATTCATTCTACTCCTACCATTCCTTATCTTCTTTTTTCCAAAGGGTAAAGTTAAATCAGTGACTTAATGAACACTATAGATTCTTGTCTCCTAAAATGGCCATTGCTATACACGTTTGTTAAGGATGACACAACTCTTTCTTCATCACGAAAAAGAACCAGCATTGGTGGTATTCGCTATGGACAGACTTGATAGATTTCCTGACTTACATTCTATGGCCTCATGTGATTTATTATTCCTTAAGCTAACTGCTAAAGACAAAGCAAACCAGCCTGGATTAAGGAAAGGAAAAGTTAACCTTCAATGACAAAACAAAAAACCATGAAGCCAGAATATTTTACTTCTCATTGTTAGTACTAACTGCAATTAAATAGGTATTTAGTTTGCTTCATCCCCACAAGCTCCCAGGAAGCAGAATAGCCTGTCTTCATCACTGAACCCTCAGCCTTTAACCACGTAGTAAAGACATAATAGTGATTGGTGGTGGGACTGAATGCGTGAATGAATGAGTTTGAAAGAAAGGTTATGTGGCTGGGCCATCATGAAGCTGGTGAAAGTGAAGAAAGAAAATAAAACATAGTAAAGTGTGAGGATAGGACTGAATGATATGGAGAAGAGATGAACAGAGTATGTGTGTATCCATCCTAAGATTTCACCTCAAAATGAATACTCCCTCCTCAGAACAACATGCATTTCTAATGTGCCACAACTGCAACTAATTCATGAACCCATTATAGCTCCTAAGGGACACTTAGATGGAGTTTGTTCATCTTTTTGTTGTAGCACAGAATATGGCACCTAAAAACTCTCCAAGAGCATTTATAGATTAATTGAACGAGTCCACATACAATATCATCATTATCAGATCCTAAACAGAAGTCTTGCACAATTTAAAGGGAGTTGAAGTATGAAAAGAAGTTATTCAAATTGATATAATCCTCCAGAAGCAATGTGTGAGAGAATTTAGGCAGGCATAAAACACAAATTTTAATCAAATTTTAAAATGCAAACCACAATCTGAGGTAAAGAAAATACAAATATTATACAAATACTGTTCTGTCAGTGGGAAAGGTTTCTGGATATTTTTATTAAAAATTAAGGAAGAAACTATGTTGGGACATGGACATGAAGAGTGAGAATTAAGGAATAGGTGGAAGAAAGGAGAAAGGGCACTGTATCAGATTTTTCATTAGGTCTAACCTGGTTTGCTTTGGGCACCTAGCAAACCCAACTGATTTGTAAACCTATTCAAATTTGAAGAACAATACTTAACACTATTTCACTGTCCACTAACATTTTAGTTATAGTTTAGAGTCAGTGATATGCAGGAGAATTATTCAGATTTATGTGGCAAAGATATTTAATAGAATTCTTAGACTACTTAGAGAATCACAGAGGTGTTGCCTGTAGCTACTTCATTTGTGGCCTGAGATAAATAATGCATTAATCTGCAATTAGATCATGTCATCTTTTAGCATGTTTAGCTAAGGTGAAACGTGTAATTAGACATTCTAAATTGCATGTCACCTCCACCCACAGGGTTGACACATATTGTTTTTTCTTTGGTAGAGTTCTGTGTAAGGATTTACTAAGTATATGCAGAGTCACCTTGTCCATGAAAATAAGATTGCTGCAAATTACAGCTTCAGAATTAACCGTTATCTTTCATTATTTGTGTATTCTAACTTGAATTGGCATGCATTTGATAAATAAGTGTTTTGTTTCACTTAAAAGGCAACCTGATCTCTATTCCTTATTAATTTAATAAATTTTGTATTTTACTATATAATAATTACTTAAATTATCAAAATGATCAGCCAATAATGAATGATAAATGTTATACATCCTCTTATGTGATACTCTGTTCACATTATCATGGCAAGAATATATATATGAAAAGAGAGAACATATACGTAAATGTGTTCTTCATGTTGAACTACTTCAATTTTGCTGGTTTGTTGTATGTGTGATAATTATCCTAGAGCATTTTTTAAAATAATGGCATTTTTTTTTTATTACAAGTGATTTTAAATGTGTATTTTAAATTTGGGATTTTGTCAAATATTACAGTTGTTGTTGTTGTTATGTACCATCGAGTCAGACCAGGAAAAATAAAATATGTATGCAACTATATGTATAAAATAATTAATATGAAAGACCCATTTTCTAAAATATTCACAATCTACTAAAATAATGCCTGCATTATATTTCTCTGCTTTTTTGTTGCAATGGTAATCAGGAATTTAAATTCTAACTTTGGATATTATATCACCCCAAGTTCTATGTGAAAAGGAAGTAATGATGGAATTTTTATTTTAGTGTTAAAAACAGTTTTGAAAGAAGCTAATTAAAATCTTTATCTGAACCTCAAAAAAGGGAAAACTGTGAATTCATGTGCTGAGTTCATATGCCTATTAAGATTTTCTTCTTAATTTTATAATTTCACTTTTCTGGTGTTTTTTATCATATTTTTTATAAAGGCAGTATCCCTCGATATCATTAAATGCTACTTTATTCCAAAGTGACAGTTGAGCAAAATTTCTAAGTTATTTTGAAATACATTAAGGAAGAAAAATATTTTTCAAGTGTTTAGCAATAATTTAGGTCTATTTAACTCCTATCCAATATATCATATTAAGTTGTTATCTGGGTGACCAGCAAGATCAGAATTCAGAAGACATTGCCCGATCAATTTTCAGATTTTATCAGTAGATCTTGAATAGTGTTAACACCAATTGAACATCAAAGAGAAGTAAATATTTGTTTGTCTTATAAGTTTTCAGTAGATATAATTGGTGGACTGGGTGCCTATATGCCTTTAGAATGATTGGAACAAAAAATGATCTTTTCATTTCTTGCCCTTTTATGTAACAGTTTGCAGAGACAATGAACTTTATTTTCTACCAAGATATTATGTGTATATCTATATAAAGATAGAGATAGGGATGCAGATGGAGAGAGAGAAATTGTGAGAGAAACAATCAAATATAACGTCAATCGGCACTAAGGTCAGCTAGCAGATCAATTGCATTTTTGTATGTTTTTCAAAAATTCCAGCTCACACTCAGCGTTTAATATTAGTATTACTCTTTGGCTGAAAACAAATGAGTTGATCTGTGTGGAATCAGATGGTGAAAGAGGTCAGGTTGTGATGGTATAGATAGACACTCGTATAATAAAACAAAATATTATAAAATGAATATTCTTTGTACTGAATTTAGGTCTTTTTATTAAATGAAAATGGAAGAATGTGGTGTATAGTAATTTGGGAATAATGGAATAGTGATGACATTATTGTAAGTGTGTGTGTGTGTGTGTGTATGTAATTAATAAATATTCCACAAAAGTGGAATAACATTTTAAGAAAAATGTGGAATGTTTCAACATAAGATACTTATATCAAGCACATCAATGAAGAATCTGAAGGCAGACTGCTTGAATTTTAATCCTGACTCCTCCATGTGGTATGAAAGTCAATTCATTTAACTTCTCTAAGCTTTTGTGTCCTCATACGTAAAATAGGAGTAACAATGGCATCTACCTCATTATATTATCCTTAGAATTTAATGAGTTAATACCCCCCTCCTTCTACTAGAAAGGAAACTTCCAGTTTTTCAAGGGTGTACCCCAAACACACAGAACAGTGATGATGATTAGTAGTTCCCAAAAAGAATGGATTGATTTAATAAATGTAGAAATTCAGTCACTTACATTTTAATATTAAAATACTCATCAAAAATTAAAAATTGCTTATTAGCCAAATTAGTGGCTAACTAGAACACTGATTGTGCACAGGCTCTATGTTCTAGTGGCAGTTCACTGTAAGATTACTCCATGGTATTTATCAAGATTTGACATCTTATATAGCATAGAATGATCTGTAAAAAATAATTAAGAAACTTGAAAAAAGTACAGTTTATTGTCCAAATAAAAGTTTGCCTGTTGGTATAAGTTCTGTTGTGATTTTCATGAGGAAAATAATTATTTTTAGAAAATGGAGATGAAATATTATCTTCTATTAAAATTTACTAAGAAATTAGACCCTTTTTTTTTTTTTAAATGACAAGCACCTTCAAAATACTTTTGGTGTTTAGGATCAAGAAAACAATTATAACAAAATGTATCATTTATTGAGTAATATTTTTGCTACATACTAATATTAAATACATTAAACTTAATCATCATTGACTGGATAATGTTTGAAATCACTGCAATGCTAATAGGAGGTATCTATTTTGTACTCTGTAATCTCTTATACTTCCTTAGTCAAGGGTTGCCTTTGCTCTATTGAATATCACCTGCCTATAGGTCAGGAGGATGTTCCTTCTTCACAGGTACAACTTCTTAACTAGCCCAGTGCCTGGCACATAGCAGGCTCTCAGAAAATCATGGTTGAATGAGCAAATGGAAATGTATGAGCACGTGTCAGTCTACATCAGTTTATTTCTACTTTATTGTGATGAGTTCATTTTAAGGAGTAATAAAATCAACACTAAGATTCTTGCAATAAAGGTAGGAATTCAAGTACGGATGAAGAGTTATATGGTCATCGACCACAATCATCACTTAGATGTGGCTCATATCTTAGGAATTAGGTAGATAATTATACACAGTATTTGCAAATACATGTTAAATATGATTTCAGATTTATCATCAAATAGGTTTTCATCTCAGGAATCACTGCTGATTGACAATTTTATTAGCAGTTAAATTAGAATACCAAAGAATACATGAAACAAGCATTTCACATTTTGCAGAATACTCTGTATGAGATAATGACCTGCTTGAAGTTATATAGGATGTCTACTTAAGATGATATCATACTTTATTAATGAATAAGAGTCTTCTGCTGATGATTTTTTTTGGTATTCAAATATAAGAAACTTCGAATTAAGGAGTTATTCTGAAATTCATTCTGCATGTTGAGTTTCTTACTTCATAATTTTCTTCCTTCTCCTAGCTGTCTAATGTGCTTCAATTCTCACAATAATGTTTGCCAGTTTCCCCCTCAGATGTGTTAGTAGGCCTCCTTTCTCTGGAGCACACTTAGCCCAGTTTTCAAAATACAACTGAAAACCTGTCTGGGTCCCAAACTCTTTCCTGACTACAGAGGGAAGAAAAACAACATGATACCCAGATCAGTGATTTACTGTGAGAACATCCACAGAGTAAACATGGTCATGGAGATACAATGCCAGAGAAAGATTTGTTGCTGAAGGTTGCATATACTTGGTTCTACTAGTTATCCACTAAATGAAGACAACTGATGGACAAACATCTGCTTGGTTTTTGTATTACTTGTTAATTTATCCAAGAATATGCCTGTGTGCCTTGATTACTGGAAAGGGTACCTAAGAAGTATATGTGCTTCTTTTGCTTGTGTTGTAGTTGTTGTTTTCTGTTTAAATGAAAAATTTTACTAAATATATAGAACCAACTCTCCTAATTTCTCATTCTACAATTTACTGAAGCACTTACTGCATCCAAGCATTGAGTTTACTACTCATATTATTAATCTAATATAACAACTCTGTGGAGATTGATTTTATTAATTCTATTTTGCAGTTAAATGAAATCAGAAACATTGACTAATTTGCACACAGACAGTAAATCGATCAAGACAGAACTGGATCTTGTGTGTCTGTGAGAGGTCTTTATTGTTTGCTTTTGATTGGAAGTCAAAATACTCTGCACTGATGTGAACACATTACATTCTTTTTTTGACTCAATGAAATTTGCAAAGTTATTTCCACATTAAAAATAATTAGAAAGGAAGAAGAGCTTAATCTTGTAATGTATTTTAAAAAAAAACCCTTAAATCAATAAATATAGAAACTCTAAAAATGTGGAAAATTAATAACGTTACAGCAAATGGCTTCAAACCAGCTTGGACTGATTTAGTTATGGCAGACACAGTGAAGTTAGAAACAGCTCCAACTGTGTAAAATGTGGTATACCAGAACGAGAAAAATATAGGTCAAAACCCTGGAATGGAAGACTTGGAAAAGCTGTAGTGAGCTTTTTCAGGAGCCTGGTGCATGAGATTAAATTATTGCCAGGGCCGTGGAGAGCCACACAAGGTCAAAATGGTACAGTCGGCTGCCATCTTTGAACAAGGCACTGATTGTTTCCAACTCTGCTGATCAAGTAATTTGGTTGCTATGTTATGTGCACACTATCCTTGTTTTCTAAGAGGGGGACTATGTTTCTAGCAGGACATCACCCTGTAATTTTTGCTGTTCCTGTTACTATTCCGATACATCTACATTTTATAAATTTGGTGTTCTGGCTTTGCTTTGTTGGGCATGACTGAATCAGGAAGAACAAGTTTAAAGCTCTGGTTTTAAAAGCATATAGATTTTTAAATCAAATTACCAAATGCATTCTAGCTTTCAGATAATTTTCAAATAACATTAGAAACAACCTGAGATTCACATCTCTTAGTTTGTCTCCTACCTTGTAAATTCTAACATAGCTTTGAGATCATAGCCTCTTATAATTCTGCTTATTCTGTAATTTTTAAGGAAAATAAAAGCCATTTTCATCTCTCCTTTGAAGAAAGTTATGGTTTGAGATAAAGGTTTATCACACTTCTGCAAGTACCCTTTAATAAATGGATTATGCTTCTTAGGCCCAGGTTGTTTGAAACAACAACTAAAACACTATACACAAGAGCTGTCACTTAGAAACTAAGGAATCAATATAAATACTTCAAATTTCTCTTTTTAATTTATGTCACAAATTCAAACAGAGAAGAGGTTCGTCTTTCACTTCTTTGCTATTTTTTTTTTTCTGTTTATATATTCCAATGCTATAGTCTACCTACTTCCTTATTGAATGTGTTCAGGTATATACTGAGGATCTGTCAAAGTAAAATGTATTGCTGTTTTAGTGATTGAGTTGCATTACTTACAGCTCTAATTTTAAATGACATATACTATGTTTATCTTTAAAGATCCATTTTTATCAATTAAGAAAATATATATAGGGCCTAAGATTCTAGTATTTACATATACATGTGAAATTATTTTCTATGTAAATATTTTTTGTAATATGTTGACTTTTAACTTTATTCTGTTGATTTTTCAGCAAGTTATTGTGACTTTAGTCAGTCCATTTTTTATAAACTACTAGAAAGGTGTCTAAAAAATTACATATGGACTAGAATAGCTGTATTTTGTAGAACTCAGGTAGTATTCAAAACTATTGAATTAGCTGGAAGGAAGATATTCTTATTAAATATATATAT
>NW_006921777.1:1073951-1090639 GCF_000298275.1 Orycteropus afer afer | reverse complement strand
TAATTTAGAATGAAATTATATTCAACTGCAAATGAAATGTTCTAAAATGTCTCTTTAGAGCTACTGAAATTATAATCTTATTTAAGAGTAATGGTAATCAAAACGTTTCCTTACATTAACATTCTTGTTTCCTTGTGCTTCAAAATGTTCTTTCATCTTTCTGTACCTATCTGTTATCATAAACATGCACATATGAATTGACTCTGCTACCTTCGATTTTTAATGAGAATACAGTCTTTTAGTAAAGCTTTTCTATAGAACACAAAAGAGAGAGATTAATAGACTCAATAATTCTTATGGATGATTCTTACAAAAGGCATCTAGAAAATAAATAAATAAATAAAAATCAATCAAACATACTGGTTCTAATAGTTTTGACAGAGCAACAAATATCAGGACTTCTTAAGAAAACGTATTTCAAACTAATAAAAACAGTTGCAATATGTGTTTTGTAACGTGGTTACAAAATATAAGCTATATAAGCCAGAGAGAAACTCAGTGGAAAAGTGAGATAACAGTTGGAAATGCTTTCATGTCCTTTGGAACTGAAGTGCATTAGAATGTTATGCTGTGATCAGAGAGGCTACATGAAGGTATTCAGTTTCTGAGGAATATAGTTCTAAAGAGTTTGAACTAACTACAGAATTCAAGAAACAAAGAAACATTAGTGGTGATTTTGAAAACCCATACAAAGCTAGAGTTATAAAGAATTGCATTCCAGAATGGTTTAAAAAGTATGGATTCAAAGTAAATTAATTCTATATATTTTTTAAAAAAATATTACATATATTGTTTATTACAGTCTATATAGTAAATATATATTTACTATATGTCATTTGTGGCACAGTAGGTCCTATGCTTGTCTGATTCAAAATGGCCAATACTAGTCCATCTCAGCTCACTAATGCCTAGGATATCGATGTTTATGCATTCCATTTCATTTTTGACAATTTTCAATAACATATAGTAAATATGTTAGTGAAGAAAAAAATGACAACTTTATCATTAGTATGATAGTATGATTAGTATAGTTTTGTCATGAATGAAGAGAAAAAAGGAGGAAGTAATAAAAAGAGGTGGTGTTGATTGCTTTGGATTTTAAACATGTTCAAACCCACTTGTTTATTTTTCTTTCTAATGCTTCTCCTATCCAGATTTTCTCTCATTAAATATGTATTTTAATAATAATATATATTTATATATATTTTTAAGCAACAGCATGTAAAGAAACTTTGATTACAATTCATCTCAAGAATTTTGTCCTACTTTTCTGCTACAATTTAAATATATGCAGTGGTCTGGCATTGTAGTGCTCTGCAGTCAATGTTCAGTATGCATTTCTTGAATGAAAAATCAATGTGCCTAATAATTTGGAAAATAGAAACAACTTTCTGAATCAAGTTTTCCTACCAAGTTTCCTTCATCTAAAAATTAAAAATAAAAAATGAGTTCCTTTAGCAAAGAATCAAACCATTTGGTGAGGTAGGTGTAAGAGACAGATGCATTAGCATGTTGCCTGTCCCTGAGACATTATACTGGGTCTAGTGTAGAAGCATAGCCCTTAAACATTGACTAATATAATGCTAGAAAATGAGCACTTCAAATCAGAAGGCACTGAAAATCTGACTGAGGAAGAGCAGCCCCCGCAAAGTAGAGTTTATTAGGTGGATGGAGTAAAGCTTTTGAGACCTTCACTTGCTGGTGGGGCACCACTCAAAATGGTAAGAAACAATTGCAAACATCCATTAATGTTTGGATTGTGTAATGTACAAAATATGGATCTAGGAAAATTGGAAGTTGTCAAAAATGAAATGGAAGGCATAAAGATTGATATCCTAGGCATTAGTGAGCTGAGATGGACTAGTATTGGCCATTTTGAATCAGACAAGCATAGTACCTACTATGCCAGGAATGACAAATTGAAGAGGAATGGTGTAGCATTCATCGTCACAAAGAATATTTCATGATGTATCCTGCAGTACAATGCTGTCAGTAATAGGATAATATCCATACACCTACAACGAAGACCAGTTTATACTACTATTATTCAAATTCACACACAAAAAACTAAAGCCAAAGATGAAGAAATTGAACATTTTTACCAACTTCTGCAGTCTGAAATTAACAAAACATGCAATCAAGATATACTGATGATTATTGGTGACTGGAATGTGAAAGTTGGGAGCAAAGAAGAAGTATTTGGAAAACACGGCCTTATTGATAGAAATGATGATAGAAATCACAGAATAGAATTTTGCAAGACCAACACTTACTCATTGCAAATACTTTTTTTTCAGTATAAACAATGGCTATACACATGGACCTCATTAGATGAAATACACAGAAATCAGATGAACTATATCTGTGGAGAGAGGCAATGGAGAAGCTCAATACCTTCAGTTGAAACAAGGCCAGGAGCTGACTGTAGAACCGACCATCAATTGCTAAGTACAAGTTGAAGTGGAAGAAAATTAAACAAGTCCTTGAGAGCCAAACTATGACCTTAATTACATCCCAACTAAATATAGAGACCATCTGAACAGTAGATTTGACACACTGAACACCCATGATTGAAGACCAGATGAATTGTGGAATGACATCAAGAAGAACATGCATGAGGAAAACACTCTGAAACTTGCTCTTGAATGGAGAGTAGCTAAACAAATGGAAGAAATGACAAGATAAAAGAGCTGAACAGAAGATTCCAAAGAGTAGCTCAAGAAAACAAAGTAAATTATTACAGTGAAATGTGCAAAAACCTGGAGTTAGAAAACCAAAAGAGAAGAACATGCTTGGCATTTCTCAAGCTGCAAGAACTGAAGAAAAAATTCAAGCCTCGAGTTACAGTACTGAAGAATTCTGTGGGCAAAATGTTGAATGATGCAGGAAGCATCAAAAGAAGATGGAAGGAATACAGAGTCACTGTACCAAAAAGAATTAGTCAATGTTCGACTATTTCAGGAGGTGGCATATGATCATGAACCAGTGGTCCTGAAGGAATAATTAGAAGCTACCCTGAAGGAATTGGAGAAAAACAAGGTTCCAAGATTGACAGAATACCCATTGAGATGTTTCAACAAACAGATGCCATGCTCGAGGCACTTACTCATCTATGCCAAGTTATTTGGAAGACAGCTACCTGGCCAACTGACTGGAAGACCATATTTGTACCCATTCCAAAGAAAGGTGATCCCACCGAATGTGGAAATAACCAAACAAGATTATTAACATCACTTGCAAGTAAAATTTCACTGAAGATAATTCAAAACCATTTGCAGCAGTATATTGATAGCAAACTTCCAGAAATTCAAGCTGAATTTAGAAGAGGGTATAGAATAAGGAATATCATTGCTAATGTCAGATGGAACTTGAATGAAAGCAAAGAATACCAGAAAGATGTTTACTTGTGTTTTATTGACTATACGAAAGCATCCGATTGTGTGGATCATAACAAATTGTGGCTAACACTGCAATTAATGGGAATTCCAGAGCACTTAATTGTGCTCATGAAGAACCTGTACATAGACCAGGAGGCTATCATTCAAAAAGAACAAGGCGATACTGCATGGTTTAAAATCAAGAAGGTGTGTGTCAATGTTGTATCCTTTCACCGTACTTGTTGAATATGTATGATAAGCAAATAATCCAAGAAGCTGGACTATATGAAGAAGAATGCAGCATGAGGATTGGAGGAAAAGTCATAACCAATCTGTATTATGCAGATGACACAACCTTGCCTCCTGAAAGTGAAGATGACTTGAAGCACTTACTGATGAAGATTAAAGACAACAGTCTGCAGTATGGATTACACTTCAACATAAAAAAAAACGAAAATTCTCACAGTTGAAGCAATAAGCAGCATCACAATAAATGGAGAAAAGATTGAAGTTGTCAAAGATTTCATTTTACTTAGATCTGTAATCAATATCCATGGAAGCAATAGTTAAGAAATCAGATGTCATATTGCAGTGGGCAAATCTGCTTCAAAAGACCTCTTTAGAGTGTTAAGGAACAAAGAAGTCACTTTGAAGGCTAAAGTGCCCCTAACACAAGCCATGATATTTTCAATTGCCTCATATTCATGTGAAAGCTGGACAGTGAATAAGGAAGACTAAAGAAGTGTTGATGCCTTTAATTCTAGTGTTGGTGCAGAATACTGAAAACACCATGGATTGTTAGCAGAATGAACAAATCTGTCCTGGACGAGCAGCCAGAATGTTCCCTGGAAGTGAGAATGGCCAGACTTTGTATCACCTACTTTGGTCGTGTTGTCAGAAGGGTACAATTCCCTGGAAAAGGATATCATTCTTGGTAAAGTGGAGGGTCAGTGAAAAAAGGGAAAACCCTCAACAAGATGGGCTGACACAGTGGCTGCAACAAGGGGCAAGGATTGTGGGGATAGGACACAACCAGGCAGTGTTTTGTTCTGTTGTACATAGGGTTGCTATGAGTCAGAGCCAACTCAACGGCGCCAACAAATATCAAAAACAAGTAGAGAAGACCAAAACCAAAGCAACTGCCGTTGAATCAATTCCAACTCATAATGACCCAAGGCTGTAAACCTTTACAGAAGTAGATTTTCTCCTGCTCTGACGGATTTGCACTGCTGACCTTCCAGTTAGCAGCCAAATGCCTTACTGACTGTGCCACCAGAGCTCCTTAGTAGAGAAGTCCAGATGGTAATAAAGCCAGTGAAAAGTAACTGCACTAGTGCCACATTAAGAAGGGATCCTGGGGTGCTCTGGGGCACATGGAAAGGCTTTTCCTTTAGATCAGTGGGGTTAGAGATAACTTCCAAGAGATTTGCAGTTGGTATAAGAGACATTTTCAAAGAATTCCAAATGAGAAAAAACTGAGTTAGCAACAGTTTGTTTTCAGTAAAGGATCTGCTATGATTTTCCCTGTGGAATGGAAAATAAAACAGTAAACACTTAAATTATGAGAATTTCTATTAACCCGATATTCTGTGTCCAAATACTGGCAATAGAGAAAATGTAAAATGGAAGCAAAGAGCAACATAAAACTATTAGACATGCTATTTTTAAAACCAAATATGGATTAATCATTCATGAATTAAGCTATGGTGTGAATTGTGTTCTTTAATCCTAACCCCTATACCTGTGGACAGCCATTAGTCTGTCAGTTCATTGTACTATGATGGCTTACATGTTACTGTGATGCTGGAAGCTATGCCACCAGTATTTCAAATACCAGCAGGGTCACCCATGGTGGATAAATTTCAGCAGAGTTTCCAGACTAAGGCAGAGTGGGAAGGACCTGGCAATCTACTTCTTTAAAAAAAAAAAAAAAAAAAATTGGCCAGTGAAAACCTTGTTAATAGCAGCAGAACATTGTCTGATATAGTGCCAGAAGATGAGGCTGGAAGACACTCAAAATATGAATGGAGAAGAGCTACCTCAAAGTAGACTCAATCTTAATGATGTAGATGGAGTAAAACTATTGAGACCTTCATTTGCTGATGTGGCATGACTCAGAATGAGAAGAAACAGCTGCAAACATTCATTAATAATCAGAACGTGGAATGTACAAAGTATGAATCTAGAAAAATTGGAAGTTGTCAAAAATGAAATGGAATGCATAAAGATCAGTATCTTAGGTACTAGTGAGCCGAAACACACTGGTATTGGCCATTTTGAATGAGACAATCATATAGTATACTATGCCGAGAATGAAAAATTGAAGAGGAATGACAATGCATTTATTGCCAAAAAGAACATTTCAAGATCTAGCCTGAAGAACAACACTGTCAGTGATACTCATATGCCTACAAGGAAGATGAGTTAATATGACTGTATTCAAATTTACACACCAATCATTAATGCCAAAGATGAATAAATTAAGGATTTTTAGCAACTTCTGCAGTTGGAAATTGATCAAAGATGCATTCGTTAATAATGAGGGGAATGCAAAAGTTAACAAACAAAGAAGGATTAGTAGTTGGAATATTGACTTTGGTAATAGAAATGACACCAGAGATTTCATGATAGAATTTTGCAGGATCAATTATTTACTCATTACAAATACCTTTTTTCAACAACATAAATGGTATCTATACACATGGACCTTCCCAGATAGAATACATAGGAATTACATTAAATATATCTTTGGAAAGAGATGATGGGGAAGATCAGTATCACCAGCCAGAACAAGGCCAGGCAAAGACAGAACAGACCATCAGTTGAAGCTGAAGAAAATTGAAACAAGCCCATGAGACCCAAAGTATGAGCTGGTGGTGAGTATATCCCACCAAAATTTAGAGACTATCTCAAGAATAGGCTTGATGAACTAAAGACTAATGAAAGAAGACCAGACAAGTTGTGGGATGACATCAAGGACACCACACATGAAGAAAACAAAAGGTCATTAAAAAAGTTAGGAAAGAAAGAAAAGACCATAATGGATGTCAAAAGACTTTGAAACTTTCTCTTCAAAATAGAATAGCTAGTGAATGGAAGAAATCATGAAATAAAATAACTTGAACAGAAAAATTAAAGGGAAACTTGAGAAGACAAAGTAAAATATGATGAAATATGAAAAGAACTGAAGTTAGGAAACCAAAAGGGAAGACCCGTCTCAGCATTTCTCAAGCTAACAACTGAAGAAAAAAATTCAAGCCTCAAGTCATAATATTGAAGGATTCAATGGACAAAAGATTGAATGATGCAGGGAGCATCAGAAGAAGATGGGAGGACTACACACAGTCATTGTACTAAAAAGAATTGTTCAGTGTTTCACCATTTCAAGACACAACGTATGATCAAGAACCAATGGTATTTAAGGAAGAAGTACAAGCTGCACTGAAGGCATTGGTTTAAAAAAAAAAAAAAGCTTCCAGGAATTGACAGAGTACTAATTAACATGAGTTAACAAACAGAAGCAATGCTGGAAGTGCTCACTTGTCTATGCCAAGAAATTTGGAAGAAAGATATTGACCAACTGTGTGGAAGAGATACATATACTTGTCCCTTCTAAAAAAGGTGATCCAAAGGAATTTAGAAATTATTGAACAATATAGTTAATATCACAAATAAATAAAGTTTTGCTAAACATACTTTTAAATGGTTGTAGCAGTACATGGACAGAGAACAAACTGAATTCAGAATAGGATGTGGAGCAAGGGATGTCACTGCTTATGTAAAAGGGATCTTGGATGAAAGCAGAGAAAAATAAAATATATTTATTTATGTTTTATTGACTATGCAAAGGCATTTGACTGTGTGGATCATAAACAATTATGGATAACATTGTGGAAGAATGGGAATTCCAGAACACTTAAATGTGCTTAGGTGGAAACTGTACATAGACTAAGAGGCAGTCATTCTAACAGAATAAGGAGAAACTGCATGGTTTCAAATCAGGAAAGGTGTCAGGGTTATATCCTTTCACCATATTTGTTCAATCTGTATACTGAGCAAATAATCCAAGGAGTTGGACTATATGAAGAACCTAGCATCAGGATTAAAGGAAGATTTATTAACAACCTGCAATGTACAGAAGACACAAGTTTGCTTTCTAAAAGCAAAGAGGACTTGAAACACTTACTGATGAAGATCAAAGACTATAGCCATCATTATGGATTCATCTCAACGTAAAGAAAACAAAAATCTTCACAACTGGACCAATAAGCAACATCATGACAAACAGAGAAAAGACTAAAGTTGAAGAGGGTTTCATTTTACTTGAATCCACAATCAAGCAGCAGTCAAGAAATCAATGTATTACACTGGGCTAACTGCTACAAAAGACTTCATTAAAGTATTAGAAAGCAAAGATGTCACTTAGGGACTACGGTACTCCTTACTCAAACCATGTAATTTTCAATCACCTCATGTGTATGCAAATGCTGGACAATGAATAAGGAAGACCAGAGAAGGAAGGATTCTTCTGAATTATGGTGTTGGCAAAGAATGTTGAATATACCATGGACTGCCAGAATAACGGGAGCCCTGGTGGCATGGTGCCTAAGGCATTTGAGTGCTAACGAAGGCTAACGTTTCAAACCCACGAGCCACTCCTTGAAAAGAAGACTGGGCAATCTACTTCCTTAGAGATACCACCTCGGAAACCCAAGGAGGGGTCACTATGAGTCAAATCTGTCTTGGAAGAAGTGCAGCCAGAATGCGTCTTAGAAGGGAAGATGGTGAGAGTACTTTGGACATGTCATCAGGAGGGACCAGTCTCTGGATAGGACAGAATGCTTGGAAAAGTAGAGGGTCAGTGAAAAAGGAGATTGACTGACACACTGAGTACAGCAGTGCGTTCAAACATAGCAAGGGTTGTGAGGATGGTGCGAGACCAAGCAGTGTTTCATTCTCTTGTACTTGGTATCACTATGAGTCGGAACCATCTTGATGGCACCTAACAACAACAATAACATACACGTGGATGCAATCTCATGTAAGAGTAGTACTTTGTTTGTTTATGAAGCCTTATCAATCTAGGGTGCTTTTGAGATATATAAAATCTCAAAATCACTTTTGAGATATAAAAGGAACAGATTAGGCACAAATGCAAGGACTCATGAATGGGGAAAGATTGATGCCATGTGGAGATTATCAAGGAACCAAGAAGGAAGGGCATCTTAAAGAGACAATGATTTTCTCCAGAGCAACTAGAGCTTTCCTCTAGAGACAGTGCTCTGAAAATGGAACTTCTAGCCCTTAAACTGTGAGAAAAAGCCACCCCCTTGAGGCATTTCTTTCCTTCTTTTCTAGCAGTACTAAGAAACTAAGACGTTATCTTAAAATTTTCTCAGAAAATACTCATATTTTCATTCAATCTCTCTGAGTATATATTTATTTATATACTCAAAATGCCCATTTTGTAGAATTAGTCATTTTTGTTGTTGTTGCTGCTGTTTTAGCTTCTGAAATTCTAGTGATCCAAGATTTCTATGAGCAAGTTCATGCTGATTCTATAAAAACCCTTCCTGTCTATTTAGAGGTTGACTAGATCCCCTCTAGCCTTTATCTTTACAGAGAGGATGTTATCTTTATAACCATGTTTCCCACAGTAGTCTGCTCTTTGCCTAGATCATAAGTGGGAAGGTAGTTGTATGCTACTTTGCTTAATAATGGGCAGTCATTAGGCATTACTAATGGCAGTTGGAGAACTACTTAGGCAGACAGACACTTAATACAGATAAAAAGATCATCAGTCCAGAAGATAAAGAGGTATAATTGAACTAAAATAAGTGTTAAACATTGCATCCTTTTCTTTTCTGCTTTATATGCCGTATTGTAATAAATAGAAATGATCATTTACTAAGTAATTGATGCTATACTTTAGCAACTTGATATAATAAAACCTTTCCACTCGTGTTACTCAGAACCAATCAGAAATGAAGCCTCATATTGCTACTTTGTGTGTGTGTGTGTGTGTGCATTTAATATAATTTCTTGTGATTATAACAAAAGTATATTGGGATGAAAGTATTGATTTTTTTGCTGTTTTATAGTTTTTTCTTCTTTTTTTGGTTTTAAGGTATATTAGTGTGGTTTGTTTTTCTTACTTTAAGCTTTTACACTGCTGATATGGATAGTGCCTAAGGCACTTGACTGCTAACCAGAAGGCTGGCGGTTCAAACCCACCAGCCACTCCTTGGAAGGAAGTTTGGGCAATCTACTTCCATAGTGATACTGCCCCGGAAACCCAAGGAGGGGTCACTATGAGTCGGGTCCAACTCAACGGCAAATAACAACAACATGCAGAAGTTTGGATTACTTAGCTCAGTGAGTTACAGAGCTGTCTCAGTGAAGTTGAGGTTATAGATTAGATCATACCCATATAGGAACTACTTCATTGGGTTGTTACAAAGATGAAATAAAGTAAAGTGCTTAGAACACTGTATGACACATAGTAAGCACCCCACACATTGGTTACATATATTTTCTCTTACAAATCTACCCATTGTAGTCTACAGCTGATCAATACAAGGGAACATCACTACTAGAACATTAGCCCAAATTATGATATACATACATCAACCAAGTATGTCAACTTTGTAAACAGACTGGAAAATGTGGTTAGCATTTAAATGTATGTGTGTAAATTATTCTTAGTAGGATAGTAGAGAAAAGTTATTTACTACTTGTGTGTGTTATCAATGCTAATCTATAGAGAATATTTTAAAAGCAAGCTGTCATTCGAACTTTCTTTTGATAATATGAGTTATGGGAACAAAGGATTTAATTAACTAGAATTGGAAATAAATACTTGTCTAACTTAACCCTTCCCCCATTCTAGTTTCCCTGAAATCTATTCACCATTCTATAGTCAAAGTGATATTTTAAAAATTCAATTCTGGTCAAGTGTCCCTTCCTACTTAAAGCCCTTTCATAACTTCCTCAGTGTGAGAAAATTGTCAAGAATCATTGCCATGACATATTAGGGTTTCTGGGATCTGAAACCTTCTTACCTTCCCAGCCTGTGGCACCCCTCTCCCCCTTTGCTTCTGTGCTTCAGATGCCTGGTCACACTGTTTCACCTCTGAGCCTTTGTACCTGGTGAAACAACTCCCTGCAACATTCTTACCTCCACATCTCACCCAACTACATTTTAATTATAATTTAACTCTCAGTACAGTGGCTGGCACATTGTAACTGTTCATGTAGGATTCACAAATTAATAACTCATCAGATGGGTATTTTCTCAGAAATTCTGTAATTACTTCATTAGTAATGTTCCCACTATTTGAATTAGTTTTATATTATAATAAAATCCAACCTCAATTTAAAGGTTCCTTTCTTTATATTCATTGAGCTGAGTTTTAAAAAGATTATTAGCAGGATAATAGAGAAAATAATTTCTTTATCTACTACTACTTTCTTTTCAGATTTAGGGTTAACAAATTAATAAGGAAGATACATTGCCTCTCTAGAATTTTGCAAGATTCCAAGAGAATGGCCAAAACTTAACTTTGCAAACAATGAAATGACTACTTGGTATGTGACTCTGATTGCACTTATTACATGATTTTGTAATTAACACCCTAAGCCAGTCCTTTCCAAATACTTTAAAAATTACCTAGCAGAGTTCATATTATTTCAGACATTTTTTATGGGAAACTTTTTGAGGGTTTTCGCAGGTGATAAGCAGGAGTCTTAGTGGGGTTCAGCTACTATCCAAAAGTCACACAGCTTGTCATGGAGCTGACACTTGAACTCAGGTCACTTTCCAGGCGTCTTATGGATTACATTAAACTCTGTCTTTAAGGATACCATGCTGTGTGAAATCTAGTAAATTATCACCAAATGTTCTTGAATAAATGAATATAATGAACCTTCTAATAGAATTTTGTGACTATGCCAAATTTCTGTTCTGTTGGGAGACAGGCTAGTGGGAAGGGATCTGCATTTGTTGAGTCCTGAACACATGTGGATGTTGTTGCTGTTAGGTGCCATGGAGTTAATTTTTGATTCATTGTGACCCCGTGTCACAGAGTAGAACTACCCCATAGGGTTTTCTGGCCTGTAATTTTATAAGAGTAGATCATCAGGTCTTTCTCCCATGGAGCCGCTGGTTGGGTTTGAACCCCCAACCTTTCAGTTAGCAACCACATACTTAACTTTTGCATCACCAGTGCTCCTTAAATATATGCATATCACTTTACACAATTCAGTCTTTTGTTTGTCATACTTCATCTCGTTATGTTTTTGTAACACTGACACTGGTACTATTATCACCATTTATTATAAAAGAAAACTCAGAGAGTTTAAACCATTTTCTCAAGGTCCTTGAGACAGTTAAGTGTTAAAGTCATGATTCAGTTCCAAATCTTTTTACTTAGAAGGACTCATAGTCTTTCTATTACGCCATCTTGCCATTTCCTCTTGCTTTATACTTTATAGAGAGTAGTTTCCTCTTACAACACAAGTTTAGCTTTTCCAAAGAGGTACGTCAAAAAATCGTCACACTGCTTATGTCAGGTAAGGCAGAATAAAATATACTGGCAAGGTAAGGCAAGGTAAATCTATTTTCAGAGCCTTAGGCTGAACCTAGCTTGCCTGTTTGCTGTCAACTACTAACCTAATGGTTCATGGTTCAAACCTACCTAGTGGTGTTGCATAAAAGAGGCCTAATGATATGTTTCCATAAAAGATTACAGCCAAGGCAAACCCTGTGGAGCAGTTTTACTTTGTAACACATGGGGTTGCCATGAGTCAGAATCGACTTGAGAGCATCAGGCTTTTTTTTTTTTTTTTTTTTTCATCCTGAACTAAGTGGTATGATTAAAAACTCAGGAATGGGATTTAATTACATATAAGAACTTTTTGATATGATGTTGGAAATAGTATTTATCCCTTGTGTGCTAATTTTACATATATAAAACACAAAAAATGTCAATATACATTTCATTGTTAATTACAAAAAAAAAAAGTATATTCATAAAAGAAGCATCCCTGATGCACAGTGATTAAGCACTTAGCTGATAACCAAAAGGTCACTGGTTCGAACCCACCAGCTGCACCATGGGTGAAAGATATGACAATCTGCTTCCATAAAGATTTACATTCTTGGAAACCTTATTGGGAAGTTCTGTTGTGTTCTATAGGGTTACTATGAGTTGGAATTGATTCAGTGGTGGTGGGTTTGGTGGATACATTCACAAAGGAATTTTCATGCACATGATTATTTAAAAAATTAAGTGAAATAATCATTGATTTCTGAATGACATGTAAAGTCAATAGATGCTTCTAAACTTTCTTTAACTTTTCCACTATGCCACTGAAGAAATCAGTGTTTAAAAACTAGGTATCGAGGATAAAAGAATAAAACACAAACTCATATTGAGCACAAGTCAATAGGGACAAAGACATAGTTTTATTTTCTCTTGTCAGAGTGGAGAATGGCATCCTAGCTGCCTAGCAAAAGGATGACATATTTTCTGAATTGTTTTTTTTCTCACACAGCTTATGCTCAATTTAACAAATATTTATTAAGTGCATGCCGTGGGCAAGGTGAAACTGTGAAGGATATGAAAAAGACTAAAATATCTTTTATGCTCTTGAAAAATTAATAATCTGATGGCAAAAGTGGCCATGTATGTAATCACTACAGTATTTGGAAGGATGGAATGAGTCCTTTAATAGCTGATACAAAGTGCTTTGGTAGTGTACAGAGAGCAAGGCTAGAAGGCAGAGCGGTATGGAGCTTAGATTGAAGTGGCAGGATATTAAAAGCAAGACATCAATTCAAAGCTAAAGCACATATAGACAATAACATGATAAGGCTTGAATTAGCCAGTGGACTGAGAGAATGGAAGGGAAGAATACCAGGGGCATTTTAGGGGAAGAATCAATAATATGTGACAGTCAGATGTGGGAGTGGAAATGAAGAGGAGTCAGAGATGAATTCAGGTTTTCTTATCTGATACCGAGCTGGGGAACTCCAAATAAGAAAAAGCTGTGAAGCAAGTGTGCAACATTTCATTGATGTTGTTGAGTTTAATGTACCATCAAGATGTCTATGAGTAGATAGCTATAAGTTAAAAATATGGGTGCCTGGCTACCAATGCCAACCACTCAGGAAAGTATCAAATCTGGAGATCCTGGATACAGTGGGAGGAAAAACGTGGAACAAAATCCAAAAACTCAATAATGACCAGAATTACTGGTCAAAAGTAGTCTGATGAGACCCCCAATACTATGGCCCTGGAATACATTCTGCGCCTGGAATAAAACTCACCCCCAGGAGCTGGCTCTCAGCCCAATAATTAGCAAGATGTACATGCAGACCACTCAGCCCAGGATGACACACCCATATACTCTATGGTAATACATGCCTTAGAGCAATGGACTACAGGGCACCAGAGGACCAACATTCAAATTGAGGAAATACAGGACAAACAGGAGTGCATAAATATGAGGGGCAGAGGGGAAAGGTTATAGGGTAGGGAGGGTAGGAGACTGGGTTAGGGTTGGACATGGTAAATGGGGAGTGAAACTAAATGTACATGTAACATTGAATGTAAAACAAGCTTTTAAAATAAATAAATAAATAAGGTCTACAATACAGGAAAGAGGTCAGCACTAAAGATCTAGAGTTTGGAACAATCTGCATAGCAGTAATATTTAAAACCATTGGAACACATAGAAGAATGTAGAAGTAAAAGAGAACTAAGAATAAAATCTTGGTGGCTAGGAGGATTAAACACTTATACATTTTATAAAGGATGAGTGGGCAGAAAGAGACTGAAATAAAACAATAAATAATGTAGAACAACCAAAGAGAGTATATTGACACAGAACCAAAGTTTTGAGACAAAGAATGGGGAAGGCACTCAAAATCTGAATGATGCAGATAAATTGGGAATTGAGAATTAGGTGCTGGACTTGACAATCATAGGTTCATGATGGCCTTTGTAGAATGGAAAGGGGGAAACCAGTTTGCTAAGGATGAAATAGATACACAGAAGTAAAGGCATAAAAGTTTACTATAATAGTTTCACAGCACAGAGAAGTGAATTGATGGTTAAAAGCACAGATAATATTCTGGTTTAGCATGACAAAATCTGAACATGTTTGTAGACTGGTAGAGAACAGAAATAAAAAGCGGGATTCTAAACCAAAGATACATAGACAAGGAGTGTATTCTGGGATTTAGGGACTTTGTGACCCCCCCCCTTGAAAACAAAATATTGAGTATATGAATTTTTATAGTTTTATCACCCTGCCACCTGCAAAATCCCAAAATTAGAAATCTCTGAAATACCCAAAGGGAATATTTTGTGGACAATGCCTAAGAAAACAGTAGGAAATTAATTCAAGTGTATGTGTAGTCTAAGCCATTTTATTGGAAAGTTCATCTGTGAAGCTCAATGTGTTTCATATATATTTATAATAAATTTAAAAAGAGAAAAATCATAGAACTGCTTAATTTACTAAGAATTCTGGGGGGTAAAGAGTTTTAAAGGATTGTCAAGGTTCATTACTTCAATGAATGGTTGCTTAGCTCTTATCTACTCTGTGCCAGGCATGGTGAAGGGTATACAGGAGAAATGAAGCAGGGCCCCTAACCCAGACTTTTGGGGACCATGCAGATGTTGAATTCAGAAATATTTTTAGAAGAATGTAATGAAGATTTCTTTTGTTCAATAAATGTTTTCACAGCACCCAGATGGACCAGATATTGCCCAAGGTACTGATATCACAGGAATGAGTAAGAAAAAACTCTCTACCCTTGTGCATTGTAACATGGGAGAGAGAAAATACACAAGTGAATAAATAAAACATATTGTATAGTGTCAGGTAAGGATACATGTTATAAAGAAAATAAACATGGGAAAAGAGTTCCATGGCAATGGAAGTCCCTACAAAGGTGACATTAGAACAAAGGGTGGAGTGGAATGAAATGAGGGAATGAACCAGGGAAGATCATGAAGGGCAGAAGAGCTAATGAAAAGACCCTGGTGAGAACATGTTTGATGGGCTGGAGGAAAGACCAGTGTGGCTAGAGCAGATTGAGCAAGACAGAGAGTAGTAAATAAAGCCAGAAAAGTCCTTATGAGCCATGGTAAGGAATTAGAGTATGAAGGAGTTAAGTTAGGATGTTTGTTGTGATTGTGACCAAAAGAATAAAAAAGATGATTTTAAGTTTTAAAAGACAATGTGAAGATTATGGCCTAAAATAAAACAAGTCTTCTGTATACTAGTCATTTTAAATTCTATATTCTCCTAGTAGTATTATAAAAATGTTATAAATATAATGATATAATTATGCCTACATTTCAGCCAAACACCAAGAAATATAGCAGAGTACCAAGCCTCAAAGCCTGACTACCAGACTTCAACTTCTAACTCAGCCTCCAATGGCTAGTGTAACTGCAAGTTACATAATCACTCTATTCCTGATTATGTAACTTGTGATAATAGAGTTGCAGTGTAGTGAGTTGCATAGTATGGCTTTTCTAGCCATAGTCTTTGTAACTCTCACTAGATTACTGTGAGTAGCTGCTTTTAAACTTTTGATTGTTAAAGTCATCCACCTGAGGTATTTCTGTTAGAGCAGCATAAAATAGTTCTGCCACTCTGCCTGGCTTAAAATGAGCCCTCCTAGAGGCAGAGGGGGAATCTCATTGTCGGCTGAGAGAGACACCTGGCTGAGAGACAGTGGCAATGGAACCAAGAGGCACAGGACAGAGTGGCAGGCTTACCTGGCCCACAGAAGCAGAGGCCAGGCCAAGAGGCCAAGAGCCAGAGAGGCATGTCTAAAGACACAGAAGAGGGGAGACTCTTCTGATTAAGGAACTGTATCCTAAGCACGTTCTCGAACTTGAATTGTAGCCTGTTGCTTCCCTAATAAACCTCATAATCTGTGAGTTCTGTGTGGCCAATGCAGCAAATTATCATACCAAGCAAAGAGGTGGTAGGTGCCACGGGAGGGACGCTTGGTGTCAAGGTTGATAAGAGGGCTGGTGGGTGGCGGCATGTCTGGCCTCATCGGAACAGACCTTGGGCTGTTGCTGGTGATTCTGTGTGTTCTTGTGTAGTTAGAGTAGGTCAAAATATGCTGCTTCCCGGCTTGACTATTTTTAAAGAGACAGCGCTCTCGCAGATTCCTGTGGTGGTAGGACTTAAGAATTAACCTAAAAATCACCCGGCTAGCCAGGGACTGCACGGGCTGTGCAAGGTGGCTGGGGAACAAACAGAGAAGGTGAAGAGAAAGGT
>NW_006921777.1:1040980-1066770 GCF_000298275.1 Orycteropus afer afer | reverse complement strand
CTTCCTTTACCCTTTAGCAAGAGTGTAGTACCTTCCTTATAGAAAAATATGGACTTGATAAATGATCCACTACCTTTAGCAATACACCAAAAGCCTGAGGTTTGTAGATCAAAGACATCACTAGATAATTTAACTAAGATTCTCAACCAAGAGAAAATGATTATTTATTTACCTCTTTGTACAGGACACTTTACTAAATATAATGCTTCACATCAGAACCAGTATAATCTAAGATAGTAGTTTTAGATGATCATACACATTTTCTTACTTTGAAGTACCTAAAAGACCAAGAGTTTTCAAATAAACATATTTCACAGGTTTATGTACATATTTTAAAGAATACAAAAAGAAGGAAAGTAGCTTTATTTATTAATTTTTTAGTTTTTCCTATAACGCTAAAATTTTATCTGTGTGTCATGAATAAATGTCTGAGTCATTAACTGGGCTTAGCTTTAAAACATTATAAAATATTAATTTCTTTTTCAGAGTTCACAATGCTTTTAGAAATAAAAAATAATTCTAGGGCCTAAAAATAAATATCTGAGTCTCCCTTTCCACAATATAGTTTGTGGAATCAAAATATTAGTGACTCTCGGGTAACCTTAATCTTTAGAGTAAATTATGTGCTTTCATATCTGATTTAAGAAACACATAAATGTTTATTTAACTGCTCAGTTAAGATTGAGACAGTTGTCGTTTACTCATTTTTCTTGTTATTGCTCAAATCATACATTGAAGAGAAGTCACTTTTTTGAAATAGGTAGTGTATTAACTTTAGAATCAAGTTTGTAATTAACGTATTAAAAAAGCCATTTCAATAGAGACTCCCTTACTCTGCTGCATTGTACTCAATATGTCTGGGTTTTCTCAGCTGCTGGTTTTTCTGAAACTGACATTATGATGGAAAATGTTGCTACTAAATATTTTCTTTTCAAAGAACTGTTTATCCAAAATACTAAAAAAAAAAAAAAACCTTATTATTTGTTTCATTTATTTTTTTCATTCATATGTATTTTTCTCATATAGTTTCTTCTGTAAATTATAATAATATTTATGGTGGTTCTACTAGAAACATCTCCAACCTGATGTTTTTAATGCTTCTTTATATAAAAAAGCTTGAATTTATTTACTTCATAATAATACATAACCATTCAGAAAGCTTCAGTTTCCTCTGCCTTCTTTATTAGAATTAATTTTTCATGACTTTTTTTTTGCTATTTTTATGATTTCATCTTCTTTTTAAAACAATTCCTACATTTCACATACATTTTTAAAATATTTTCTGTGTATATTTTTCATCTTGTACTTATTTTGCATTTTTTCCTACATCAGCATTGCTATTGAGTGTATTAAATAAGAGTTTTAATTGAATCTTACGTGAATTTAAGCTACATGATGACATACTTTATCTGTCTTGTTCACCTCTCTAACTCCACACATACAAAAATGCCTGTCACAAGGTCAGTACTTAATAAATATCTGTTGATAGAAAGGTGGGTACAAATGAGGGAAGAAGGCAAGAAAGGAACTAAAGAGAAGATGAGAAAGAAGATGAGCTTCTACCCTCAAGAGACTTGCAAACAAGAGAGACTTACACACAACACAATCAAAAAATGGGCAGACGACTTGAAGAGACAATTCCCCAAAGAGGATATTAAAATGGCAAAACAAACACAATACATGAGAGATGCTCAAAGTTATTTATTAGGAAGATGCACATCAAAACCACAGTGTGATATCATCTCACCCTAATCAGAATGGCAATGATAAAAAAAATGAAAAGCTATAAATGTCAGCGAGGTTGCAAAGAAACTGGAACTCTCATTCCAAAGAGAACCTGTATGTCAAAGAGAACCCTGTATGGCAATGTTCCCTGCAGAACTTTTCACAATAGCCAAAAGGTAGAAACAATGGAAATATCCATAAACAAATGAATAATAAACAAAATATGGTATATATATATATACAATAGTATGTAAGGTAGCCAATAAAGAGAATGAAGTTCTGATGCATGCCACAACACAGGTGAATCTTGAAAATGTTATGGTGAGCAAAATAAATCTGTCACAAAAGAATAAATATGGTATAATCTTACTTATATGACATAGGCAAATATATAGAAACCAAAGATTTATATATATATATATATATATATATATATATATATATAAATGCGTTTTATTGAAATATAATTTATGTACAGTGAAATACACAAACTAGAGTGTCATGGGTCAATGCTTTTTTTTTTTTTGCAGTGTTCCCTCCCCTCCCCTCCCCACTCCGGGTAACCAACAAAGAAAGTTTCCTTTCGTATATGAACCTTTCCTTGACTTTTTACAGTAATGAACTAATATTATATCTGTCCCTCTGTGATTGACTTATTTCACTCAGCATAATGCACTCCATGTTCATCCATGTTATGCGGTGTTTCACAGATTCTACATTATTCTTTAGTGTTGCACAGTATTCCATTGTGTGTATGTACCATAGTTTGGTTATTCATTCTTCTGTTGATGGGCATATAGGTTGTTTCCATCTTTTTCCTGTTGTAAATAGAGCTGCGATGAACATGGGTGTACCTATATCTGTTCTTGTCCTGGCTCTCGCTTCTTTAGGATATATACCTAGTGCTAAAGAGGCAGGGAGGCCATATCTTCTGACCTTCTCTAACCCCACAAGAGGAAGACAGAATCACCATCAGTAGCCCAAGGCCTATTCCTGTGAGGCCAGACCTACTGCCTCCCTCCAGCCCTTTCACCAACCCTGACACCAACTGTTCTTCCTACAATACCCACCACCTCTCTGCTGGGGTTGATAATTCGCTGCAGTGGCCACAGAGAACTCACAGATTATGGGGTTTATTAGAGAAGTAACAGGCTACAATTCAAGTTCAGGAACACGTTCAGTCTCTCTCAGCCCGCTTTCTCTCAGCTGACAGTCTCTCTCATTATCTCTTCCAGCAGTGTGTGTCTCTCAGTGCATCTCTCAGCAATGTGTGTCTCCTGAGTCTCTCAGCCACAGTGAGAGATTCCTTCTGCCTCTAGGAGGGCTCCTTTTGAGCCTGGCAGAGTAGCCTAACTAACCAATCCCAACATCAGAATTCTATGCACCTGAGAGTGAGCAAACTTCCCAGAAAATTACTTTCTGCTGCTCCCAACAGAAACACCCCAGGTGGAAAACTTTAACAATCAGGAGCTACTCAGTTGCTCACAGCAAATTCTATCATGGAGTTTACAAAGACTTATGGCTAGAAAAAGCCACACTATGTAACTGACTACACTGCACCTAGTAATGGGATTGCTGGGTCAAATGGTACTTCCTATTCCAGCTTTTTAACAAATCACCATACTGTCTTCCACAGTGTTTGTATCATTTGACAGTCCCACTAGCAGTGTATGAGAGTCCCAATCTCTCCACATCTTCACCAGCATTTGTCATTTTCTATCTTGTTGAAGTTTGCCATCAATGCTGGAGTGAGATGGTATCTCATTGTTTTCACCTGCATCTCTCTGGTGGCTAATGATAGTGAGCATTTCTTCAGGTATTTGCTGGCCACCTGAATATCCTCTCTGTTGAAGCGTCTATTCATGTCTTCTGCCCATTTTTAAATTGGATTGTTAATCTATTTGTTGTTGAGAAACCAAAAATTATTAATGGCTAACTGCCAGGGGAGCCATAGTGGTACCATGCCTAAGGCATTTGACTGCTAACCAGAAGGTTGGTGGTTCAAACTCACCAGCTGCTCTGCAGAAGGAAGTCAGAGCAATCTACTTCCATAAAGATTTACTGCCTCAGAAAGCCAATGGGGGTCTCTATGTATTAGAATCAATTTGATGGCAGTGAGTTTGGATTTTATTTTTTACACTAACTGGCGTGGGAGGGCAAGGGAAAGGGAGAACTTTTGTTTGAGGGGTATTAAGTGTGTGTTAACAGTGGTGGAATATTTTAGAAAAAGATAACAATAATAACAGCACACCATGAAATATATAATCATGTCATTGAATAGTAAATGTAGAAGTTGTGCTCCTGAGTATTTTGGTGGGTATATTTTCACCACAATAAAAGGAAGAAAAAAAGAAAAGACTTACAGTCAAGGTGCTAAGACACATAGATAAAATATATAAATAACCACCAGTACAAAATTATATATTCTTTAAATTTTTAAGGTTGGGAAACTTTTGTGTATAGAGTTTTCTAATTTGAATTTGTAGTAACCTTATTTAAAGAAGAATAATTATATCAATAATAGAAACATTAACATTAATAGCCAATAAATAAAAAAAAAACCTCACTGCCATTGAGTTAATTCTGACTCATAGAGACCCTCATCGTGTTTCCTGGGCTGTATATCTTTATGGAAGCAGACTGCTGCATCTTTCTTCTGGGGAGTGGCTGGTGGGTTAGAAAAACTGACCTTTTTTCATTAGCAGCCAAATGCCTTACCACACACCACCAGAACCAATAGAAAGAGCTTATTGTTTGCTATGTATTTTAATTGGGTTAATTCATCCAATCCTTACAACCACACTATTGGTAAGTTACTATTATTATGCTCATTATTATTATTATTATATAAGAAAAACAAAGATTATAGCCAAGAAGCCCTGGGGCCTACATTTGAACTCAAACTGTTAAGAGACAGAATCCAATAAAACCTAAAAAAATTGGTTTTTAAAAGATTAATTCATCCTTTAATAAATTATCAAATAAAAATATTTTGTCATACAAGACTACATTCATTTTTATCTTAAATTGAGCTCACAGTAAAAGCATGCTACTAGTTATATATAATCACAACAATATAAATATTCTATTTAAATATTTACATGTGTTAAATGGCATTAACAAACTACATTTGATTTAAAATATATTAATAGGGTACTTTTTCAACAAGGAAATAAAAAGAGTTGAAAATATGTCAGTGTTCTACTGGTTCTAACATTATGTATCTTTAGATTTCTAGTCTTACCTACAAAATGTTGCTTTTCTTCTTTCCCTTATGTAACTCACACAATGTCAGAAAGCCTCTACTGGACCATCAACAACTAATTCCTTTTCACAGTTAATTTATAATTTCTGGGCTTACTCAATCTAAGAATTACTGCAAAATTAAGGATTGGGACTGACTAGACACTGGCATGAAATTAACTAATATGATGTTAATCTTCTAAAATGAATATATATATATATATATATATATGATCATAAAATCATAGTATTTTTAATTGCCTCATATACATGTGAAAGCTGGACAATGAGTAAGAAATACTGGAGAAATATTGAGGGCTTTGAATTATGGTGTTGGCAAAGAATATCTACTATACCATGGACTATGAGAACATACTTAGCATTTCTCAAGCTGAAAGAAATGAAGATAAATTCAAGCCTTGAATTGTAATATTGAAAGATTCTGTTGTTCAAATATTGAACAATGCAGGAAGCATCAAAAGAAGATGGAAGGAATATACAGAGTCACTGTGCCAAAAATAATTGGTTGACATTCAACCATTTTAGTAGGCAGAATATTATAAAAAAAAAAAAAAAACGGTATTGAACCCATGTCCATATATAAGTTTGGCAGATGATATTTCTACATATGTATTTGTATGTGCCATAAGAATGTCCAGATAAATAGAACTAACGGGGCAAAGTTTGATAACTTCTTAAAAGTAGCCAACCCCCCTGAGGGAGCAAGTTATTGGACCTGTGGGCTTAGGATCATGGTTGCAGGGGACATCAAGCTCAACTGGCATAACATACTACACAAAACCATTGTTCACATCCTACTCTGGAGGTAGTGACTAGACTCTTAAAAGCTTGTAAGCAGCTATCCAGATGCAACAATTGGTTTCTCCTCATCCAGAGCAAAGAAGAATGAAGAAAACCAAAAATGCATGAAAACAATTAGTCCAAGGGACTAATGGACCATGTGAACCTCAGCCAACTAGACCATGAGATATTACCCAGCTACCACTATCAACTGCTTAGAATGGTATCAGTGTAGGAGATCCTGGATAGAGTAGGAGAACAATGAGGAACAAAATTCAAAATCATAAAAAAAGACCAGGCTTATTGGCATGATAGGGCCTGGTGAAACTCCTGAGACTATGACCTCTAGTCACCCTTCAGGCCTAGAACTGAACTTACTCCCATGGCTTCCAACCAAAAACAGATAGGCATATAAGGTGAACATTTATACTAGGTAGGTACATTCCTTAGAAGAACAATCAAACATGGGCGATCAGAAGGGTAGTATTTGCACAGGGAGATAGCTCAGAGGGCAGGAATGCACAGGAAGGAAAGACACAAGGAAAAGGTAACCACAGAGAGGAAATGGGAAGAGAGCTGTTACCTTATGGGGATTTCAATCAATATAATGAAACAAAATGTGTATGAACTGCTGTATGGAAAATGAATTTCAACTTTCACCGAAATCACAATAACAATAATAAACAAGAACCAAGGGTATTGAAGGAAGAAGTCCAAGCTGCACTGAAGGAATTGGTGAAAAATAGGCCTCTAGAAATTGATGGAATACCCATTGAGATGCTTCAACCAACAAATGCAGTGCTGGAAGCCCTCACTCATTTATGCCAAGAAATTTGGAAGACAGCTGCCTGGCCAACTGGCTGGAAGAGATCCATAATTGTGCCCATTCCAAAGAAAAATGATACAACAGAATGTGGAAATTATAAAATAATATCATTAATGTTACATGCAAGTAAAATTTTGCCGAAAATAATTTAAAAATGATTGCAGCAGTATATTGAGAGGGAACTACCAGAAATTCGAGCTGGTTTCACAAGAGAACATAGAATGAATGATATTATTCTTGATGTCAGATGGGTCTTGTCTGAAAGTAAAGAATACCAGAAAAATGTTTACCTACATTTTATTAACTATGAAAAGACATTCAACAATATGTTGTTGTTGTTGTTTGCCATCGAGTCGGCCCTGACTTATAGCGACCCCTCCTTGGGTTTCCGAGGCAGTATCACTACGGAAGTAGGAATGCCCAACCTTCCTTCCGAGGAGTGGCTGGTAGATCATGACAAATCAGGGATAATATTGCAAAGACTGGAAATTCCAGAACACTTAATTGTGCTCATGAGGAAGAAGTACATAGGCCAAGAGGCTGTCATTCAAAAAGAACAAGAACATTCTGCAGTGTTTAAAGACAGGAAAGGTGTGTGTCATAGTTGTATCCTTTCACTATACTTATTCAATCTGTATGCTGAGCAAATAATGTGAGAAACTGGACCATATGAATAAGAACGAAGCATCAGGATTGGAAGAAGATTCATTAACAACCCACAATATGCAGATGGCAAAGCAATGCTTGCTGAAAGTGAAGAAGACTTGAAGCATTTACTGATGAAGATCAAAGACTACATACAGCCTTCAGTATGGATTACACCTTAACATAAAGAAAACAAGTATCTTCACAACTGAACCAATAAGCAGTATCAAGATAAATGGAGGAAAGTTTGAAGTCGTCAGGGATTTCATTTTACTTAGATACACAATCAATGCTCCTGAAAGCAGCAGTAAAGAAATCATACTATGTAGTGCATTGGGGAAATCTGTTGTAAAAGACATTTTTAAAGTGTTAAAGAGCAAAGATGTCACTATGAAGACTAAGGTGTGCCTGAGCCAAGCCATGGTATTTTCAACAGCCTCATATACATGTGAAAGCTGGACAATGAATAAGGAAGACCACAGAAAAATTCATACATTTGAATTGTGGTGTTGGTGAAGAATATTGAGTACACCATGGCCTGACAGAAGAATGAGCAAATATTTCTTGGAACAAGTACAGCTGAAATGCAACCTAGAAGAAAGAATGAACAGATTTCATCTTTCGTACTTTGGACTTGCATTGTGAGGATGGCACAGGACTGGGCAGTGTTTCATTCTCTTCATTCATTCATTCATTCATTCATTCACTTCAGGGTCACTAGGATCCAGAATTGACTCGATGGCACCTAATATCAACATAATCATAACATATATATATTACATATATATATATATATATATATATAAACATAATCATAAGGCATATATATGATTTTGTTAACATATATATGCCTTATGATTATGTTGTTTTACATATATTATGATTATGGTGTTTTATATATATATGCTTCCATGTTTGTGTGCTTTTCCCAAATCTGTTCTTCCAAATATTTTACAGGCACTGGGAATCAGAATCACCTAAATTCCCGCTGTGGTTAACTGTCTTTGCTAGTGTTGCTCTTGTTGTTGTTGTTGTTATGAGCCGTCGAGTCGGACCCAACTCATAGCGACCCCTCCTTGGGTTTCCTAGGTGGTATCACTATGGCAGTAGATTGCCCAACCTTCCTTAGCTATATGATAATATACCTCTGTCCATTGATCACTAGATGATATGCCTTAAAAGTCCTTCTTCAAGCTGACAACTTTCAGCCAAACCCTAGACTAACTTCCCTTGCTAACTAAATTGATCTCATAAAGAAGGTCAGACTTGTCTGAAATAATTTAAAATCAAACTTGAAAATAAATTTACAAAAGAAAAAGAAATATATTCATTTGTCCTCACTAACAAAGGAATAGAGAAACTGAAGGCAATCAGTTGAGCAAAACAGGTTGTTAAAATTCTCAGTGTTTTCTATGTTGAGATTTTAGAAATAAAATGATGAAAGTATATGCATTGTTTCATGGATTAAATCAGACAAGAAAGCCAAGCTTTCAAACCCACTTTTGCTTTTTCAATTCTAAAGAAAAATTATAAAATTTCTTGGGGATTTCATCTCTCATTGATTAGTGTGGAGAATGATTTTTCTCTTTCTTATGAAAGCACACAAACAAATGCTAATTTTAATAAAAGCAAATTTTAATAAAGAACAATCAAAACTACCTGTTCTTCTAAGTATTTTATATTTGTATTCCAAGAGAGGAGTGCTTCATCGGTTTGACCTGCTCCATATATTCTACAGCAGTGAGAACAGAGTAAGTGATGTAAAGGACATTGGGCTGAAGGCAAAAAGAAAGGAAGGATAACTTTATCTATGCTGTTAATTACTTATCAAATTTGGGGCAAGGGAGTTTCTGTTTCTAAATATTTTTTCAAGGAAAGAAATCATTGACCCTTTTTTGAGAATCTGGTTAAAAAATGCAAAAATACATAAAAGTATATGATTTTAAAAGTATATGATTTTATATAATATTTCAGAGAATTTTCGGGTTCTTGAAGTTATAGTCTCCACAAATAAATAAACTGGTTGATTTCTAAAGTATCTTTGTGATTGGTGATTCCAATACTATTTGCAAACATCTCATCCTAAATTATTCCTTTAACTGGAAAAAAATATATTTGAATGGTACAAGTAAAAGCCTAGCTCTGTTACTTTCTTTCCCACAGTCTGCCTCTGCTCATTGTAAATTATTCTTAGGTACAAATCCTAGAGAGTATCTAGACACAAGGAATATTCAAATGTAATTATTCTTTAAATTTTCATGTCTTGTGTAATTTGCTGGTATATCATGTGTGATTTGCTTATACATAAAGTATAAAACCTGAGGTAATGCATCATAAAATAATAATTTGTATTTTCTTTGTGAAGGTTCACTGAATGTTACATTAAAATAATACTGAAATTAGTCTTTTAAAAATTACATGATGAAAACAATGGACATAAATAAGTAAAAATAAGTAAAAATGAAGAGTATCTTACACAAATAACAAATGGCAGTTTTTCTTGGAAAACCATTATAAACTCATTCCTCTAATTATTTAAACTATTTGGTATATAAAAGCAATTATTGTCTAATCCACTAAAATATATAAGACATGTTTGTTGGGAGAAAATAGATGATGAAGAATCATCCCACTCTGAAAAGAAGTCTATTAAAATTCTTAATACATTAGATATTTTTTCTTTTGACTGTGAATTTTTATGAATTTATATCTATGCTATAAAAAGTTAGCAACTCTTGCTGTTGTCGTTGTTACGTGCCGTCGGGTAGGACCTTACTCATAGCATCCCCTCCTTGGGTTTCTGAGGCAGTATCACTAGTGATTCTTAATATTACAAAATTTCAAATACATAATTTGGTTTATGGTATATTCCTATAAACTCATCTAACAAAGGATTACAGAATTCAGTATCTATATCTATATAAAAAGGAACTCTGGTGGTGTAGTGCCTAAGGCATTTGACTGCTAACCAGAAGGCTGGTGGTTCAAACCCACCAGCCACTCCATGGAAGGAAGACTAGGCAATCTACTTCTGTAAAGATTTACAAAAGGGGTTGCTGAGTCAGAATCAACTTGGTAGCAGTGAGTTTTTTCATCTATTGAAAATTGATAGTAACTAAAGGACTTCCGTAGTGATACTGCCTCGGAAACCCAAGGAGGGGTCGCTATGAGTCGGGGCCGACTCGATGGCAAATAACTACAACAACAACAACAAAGGATTAATAGTTTATGAAAATATTAATAGAATTTTCTGAAAATAACTGAATCTTACTCTGTAATGATTGGACCTAAAGTCTAAAAGAAATACAACAGGACAAATATATTTGCTTTCAAGTTAAGCTTCTCCTCTTTTATCTTGCATAGATTTGTTTTGACTATACTGCTTTTGGGTGCTCTGGTAGCATAGTGCCTAAGGCACTTGACTGCTAACCAGAATGCTGGTGGTTCAAACCCACCAGCCACTCCTCGGAAGGAAGATGGGACAATCTACTTCTGTAGTGATACTGCCTCGGAAACCCAAGGAGGGTAGCTATGAGTCAGGTCTGACTCGATGGCACATAACAACAACAACAACAAAGCTCTTATTGGGAGTTCTGGTGGCGTAGTGCCTAAGGCATTTGACTTTTAACCAGAAGGCTGCGGTTCAAACCCACCAGCCATTCCTCAGAGGGCAGCTTGGGCAATCTACTTCCATAGTGATACTGCCTTGGAAACCCAAGGAGGGGTTGCTATGAGTCGGGTCCGACTTGACGGCACATAACAACAACATACTGCTTTTATTTGTGCTTTTACAATATGCTACAAAAATGTAGGATGAAGAAATGTCAGGAGCACATTCTCTTAGTCTAACCTGGTTCACTTTGCCATACAAAGTTGGCCTTTGAAAAAGTAACTTTTAGGGAAGATTAACATGAAATGATTGCTAGCATCTTAAGACCAGTTCTAAAATAATCTGTTCTTTTATTCATTCAAGATATATTTTTGAGCTACTACTATTCCGACTCGATGGCACATAACAACAACAACAACAACAACTACTATTCTATGCCAATTGATATTCTTCTAAGTGCTACATATGCAGCAGTAGACCACATTGAAAAAATTCCAGTTTTCACAGATTTTTCAGGGGATTATGGTAGAGATAAAAAGAGGTAAACAGAAAACATACAAACATTTACGGCAGATAATGTAAGTACTGTGATAAAAAATAAAGCATCCCTTTAAATTTAGGAAACAAATCAACCTCCTATAAACATTAAAGAGCCATAAAATTATTTTTTTAATCAGTAGAATAGGTTTTATTGAGACTAGATATAAGAAATTAAAAAAAAAAAAAATCATGAAAAATATTCCTTCACATCTTCCCTCAGCCCCATTACCACCACCCTCAACCTCATTATGGGAGTCAATTTCAACTCACAGTGACCCTGTAGGACAGACTAGAACTGCCCATGGCAGAACTGTGTCCATGGCTGGAATATTTACAGAAGCAAACTGTCACATTTATATCTCAAGGAGCAGCTGGTAGGTTGGAACCACAGGTCCCTCTGTTAGCAGCTACATTCTTAACCACTGTGCCACCAGAGCTCCTTCCTCAACTCCACCTCCACCAATTATTCAAAGACCAACTAAAAGCTGAAAGGATTCTTTTGTGGTTTTCCCCAAATCTTCAGCTGAGATTGGCTCATTCCTGCCTTGAGCTTCATCATCTTCTATGCTTCTCCATACTTAGGATATTCCAACAATTTTGAGGGTTTTGTGTTTGTTTTAAAATTTTTCAAACACATAAACTTCCTTCCTGCCTTAGGGGCTTCACACATATATTATTCCTGCTTTAGAATCTTCCTCTTTACCTTACCCCACCTACAACCCAGTAATCCCTATTCATCTTTTTATGTTCAACCTAAATGTGATTTCTGCAGGAAAGCCAATTCTGAAAGAGAGGTATGCCTAGTCTCAGATTCTGTTCTTTTTGGAATTTATTGCAATTTAAATTATATAATGGCTTATGGTTTTTGTTTGTTCAGGTGTGTATCACCTATGAAATTAAACTGTAAGTTTTCTTGGGCAGAACAAGAGGACAGGGTGAATAAGGGCCTGCTTCTCTTATTTGCCAGAGTACTTCAGTGTCTTGCATTCAGCCTGGCACAGAGTAGTTATTTAGAATTTCTTGGAGAAATAAAGAATGAATTTCCATCAAAAATGTTTTTAATTTGTAACGCATATTTTATGTAACACATGGCAATCTGAGTTCTGGTGAGAGTTGGTAATATCCTTTAAACAGTGTGACTAGGCAAATGATTCTAGTTTAATCTGTTTTTTTAATCTTTGTTACACACTGTTCCTACTCCAGACTCTGCTGGAAGTCTACTGCTTGCTTGTAGGCTCATAGTTCCAATGACAGATGGTTTTTAATCTTTGCTATTTGGCTTCCAGAATGGATGTGTTGTTGTTAATTCATGCATTCTCTCCAACATGTAGAATCCTACTCTGGTGGCCTTTCTCTCTGAGGAATCAAATAACTTCTGGGACCTGTAGCCATGGAAGAAAGGTTTAAAACCCTTTCTGGCAGGAAACGTCACATTATTCTTTGAATCAGTGTTGAAAAAACATTCCGTTGTGAAAGATTATAATTTTGTAAACCACAACATAATCCCAGATGGTGATAGTTTAGGACTTTGGTCACTTCACAACCAATATTCTGAAGAGCACACATATACACATATACACACAGTGTTGGTAATGTTTTGTACTTATTTCAAAGTGAGAAACTGCAGTCATCCTTGAGGACAAGAAGATTCCTTCAGTGTCTAGCACATCCAGCATCTCCTTTGTGGCACTTACTTATTAATAATAATATTTTCTTTTACTTCCTTGTCTGACATGACAACTTTTTCAGAGGAAAGGAAGCATATCTTTTCTCTTTTTTTTATCCCTGGGACCTAGCCAAGAACATGAACAAAATGGCCTATAATAGACACTGAATTAATATTCACTGAATGAATTGTCAGTTGATAAATATGTTCTTATGGTTCAAACAACTTGAGCTGGATGGAGTCAACTCTCCCTTATCTGTCTCAGCTGGGCCAAAATGAAGCTCAGAAGCCACTAAAAGATGTTCTCTTCTGCAGCACCTACCATTTTAAATCAAACTTCCTTATCCAGTAAACTATCAAGGAGCTCTGATGATGCAGTGGTTAAAGCATTCGGTTGCTAATGAAAAGGTCTGTGGTTTGAACCTACAAGCCACTCCATGGGAGAAAGATGAGGCAGTCTGCTTCCATAAAGATTTAGCTTTGGAAACCCTATGGAGCAGTTCTACTCTGTTCTGTAGGGTTGCTATGTGTTGGCATTGAATTGATGGCAGTGGGTTTGGTTTTGGTTTTGGTTTAGTAAACCTTCAGAAGATCTTTCACGATTCTCATCCATTGGTTTGCAAAAAAGACTTCTTCATAACTGTAAAGGAACTACAAAATTCCTTGAGAATATAATGAAAGCCGCAGGGGATTGTGTGTTCATTTATGTTGTGGTAGGAAAACTTGAATCCTCAAAAACAGGTGTTGCCATGTCAGTTTCCTCCAGAGAATTGAAAAACAAACTGTAAAGAGAGTAGAATGGTCTGATTCATATCAGAGCCACCAGAGTAGGGAAAATTTCATTCTTAATTGACAATGCAAGAGTTAGCTGGTAATTTAACTTCTCCCTACCTGTGTTTCTAAATTATGAATCATGCTACTTTCTTTACTCAGTTATTTTAGGTTTCATATTCTAAAATTCTGCTTAAAACCTCAAATATAAGATAGTCAATTAGTTGTGGAATATGAGACAAATTATATTTTTCAGCTCTTTAACAAAGAATAGAATAATACATTTATAAATGTGCTAGAGAAAATAAAGAATAAAAGGAAGAAGAAAAGAGACAAGGAAGAAAAAAAGGAAACAAGGAAGTGGGGGCCGATGAAAGGAGCTAGGAAGGAAAGGAAACTTTTGAAATATTTGATACAGCTCTCCTACAACTTGGATGCTTTTGTATGTGCAGTATTTCAATGTCCTTCCTAGGTAAATAGCAATGTCTTTCTTTTTTATTAGCACTGATGCAGCTGCTGTTGCTTACAAAGAGATTCACAAATCAACATAGACTCAGTTAGCTTTTCAATCATTCTAAAACGGTGGAGGTACATTGCCAGAGAAGGATAGTACTCAGGTATCCTACCTGGAGTCTTGTTAGCAAAACAAAGTGTGAATTGCTAAGAGATAATTCCCTGCTGTTGGTAATTCCACTGGGTACCTTCTGTGGCAGGCACATGCTATCTTTCCTCTATAGACTGATGTCATTGAACAGGTGATGCTAGAAGAAACATGAAAAGGTTACTTTTTGGAATGTTTATTCTTCTGGATTTTTTTTTCTTTTGTGTCAGCATGATTCATACCTATTGGTTCTTAGCCTAGAGCATGTAACACAACAAGGAATTGAATGAATGGGCTGCTTAAGCAGAAGCCTATTCCCTGTCAATAGTAAAGGCAAGTGCAAAGTTTCAGGCCATCATTTTTCATGGATTCTTCTTATTATTTTCTTTCTCAAGGGAAAACAAAAAAATAAATAAACAACAACTAGCAAGCCCTTGAATGAGGAACACCTGGACCCAGATTTGAAGACTATTCACTTGACAATTGCTTCAATCCTGGAAATTGTGCTGGAATTATCTGATTAAGGTATGTGGGGAAAAAGAGAAAAACTTTTGAAAATTTTTAATGGTGATCAACCCTCCCTTTT
Source organism: Orycteropus afer afer (assembly GCF_000298275.1). Taxonomy (NCBI): domain Eukaryota; kingdom Metazoa; phylum Chordata; class Mammalia; order Tubulidentata; family Orycteropodidae; genus Orycteropus; species Orycteropus afer. The sequence goes on along the minus strand of NW_006921777.1, from coordinate 1,051,756 downwards.
CTGTGTGATACATGAAAGATTATTTGTGCAGAGAACTGAAGAACTGTATCTCTAGTTTTAAAAACTGGTTTTATGATATTAAAGGAAATCTTAGTATTTATCACATCTTGAAATGATGGATTACGTTAACGTTTTTTAAATGCTGATTAGTTTAGCTGGTTGGTGACTGGCCACTTGTACAACATTTTTGCTTTCTCCCACTCTCATTTTGTACTTCATCAAATCCAAAGTTGTCATGGTTCATTATCTGTAGATGATCTTGAGCAGCCTTGCATTCTAAAAGAATATGCCACAGCATCTGCCTCTGTGCTTTTGTGCCCTGCTGTACAGATGATATGTTAGCAAGAGTATTAGATGAGGAGGGGTGAGAGTGGAGAGCAAAATTTGTTTCAAGCTCATGTTTCTTTGTGCTACACCATGTCTTATTCTTTCATATGTGTGTAATTCAAAAGTGAAGTATATATATATATATATATATATATATATATCACTTTGTGAGTACTACATATGTTAGAGTACATAATTTGAGTTGTTAAGTATCTTCTTGAATGTATTAACTAATGAATTCCATCAAATTCAATTATCATTCTTAGACTCTTCATTAACCAGTCAAATTGTTTCTTTGATCTAAGTTCTTTCTAACACACTTTCACTAGGCATAAACACAGTTCTATGAAGTAAATTGGAAATGATTAAATTATCTCACTGATCTTTATGTGGAGGACCATGTTAGTGAAAATTTGAATTTCCAAACAATTGCCTTTTATATAAATCTTATTATATACAATTAGCTCTGGTGGCATAGTGTCTAAGGCATTTGACTGCTAACCAGAAGGCTGGTGGTTCAAACCCACCAGCTGCTCCTGGTAAGGAAGACTGGGCAATCTATTTCCATAGAGATACCACCTCGGAAACCCAAGGAGGGGCTGTTATGAGTCAGAACCGACTTGACGGCAGTGAGTTTATTAATATTATCTTTATTATTATTATTATTACTACTACTATATACAAGAGAAATAATGTTACTATGTAAGACTGTGTCTTCAACATTTTATTTCACTGTTGAATCTTAGTTGTTTTCTGAGGAAATTGGCTACAATGAATGGATCAATAGTTGCACAAAGTTATAAAAATAAATCAGCTATGTACTCTTATAAAGTCATCTAGTTGTTAAATACATCTGTCCAATAGCCAGACCTGTGTTATACAGAAGACCTTCACTTTTGAGGCTGAACTATTTAAATACTAGAAATGTATCCTCCCTTTCTTGCAGTATGAGACTACCATGTATAATCATAATTATTTGGTATAATATGTTTTCTAAAATATTATACAATTTCTTTTCAAAAATCATAACATGGTTTGTTAAAACAAAAGGAAGTAGCTCTGAAAATGCATATAGCCAGAATCCAAAACATTTTCATTTCTTAAGAAATTATTGCCATAATACTAATGTTTTTCAGTTATCTTACAATGAAGGGCATATGCTGGCAGTATGATTCTTATCATACAGCTTTTAAATATGCCTATTTTGTTCTCTTCTACTTTTATGTCTTCTAGAAACAATGTCATCTTTTGTTCCATAATTATTTTGAAAATGTCTCAAAATGTGCTTTGAAACCAGCTTACAGAAATACATATTCCTGGGGTCCATGCCAGATTTACTTAAATCAGAAAGCCTTAGGAATGAGCCCTAGATTCAACATTTTAAATATTTATACCTGGTGATTCTAATGTACTCTACAATATGAGAGCAAGAAACAGGTGACAGGGAACATTTAAAAACTATAGATATAAAATTGATATCAAAAGTAAAATATGGTAAGCAAATTAAATTTGGATTTTAATTTTTTTCCTACATATTTACATTTTATAGTACTACACAAAGCATTTGTCTATAATATTTAGAAGTTTTAAATTCAGTGTTTAGTGTTAAGGACATCGAGGACATGAATTGCCATTAATTTACTTGTGCAGCAGTTTCCCAAAGTTGTCAGATAATAAACAATCTCTATAACACTAAAAAAAAAACCTTCATTGCCATCAAGTGGGTTGCAACTCATAGTGACTCTATAGGACAGAGTAGACGTGCCCTATAGAATTTGCAAGGCTGTAATCTTTATAGAAACAGATTGTCACATCTTTCTGCCACAGAGCAACTGGTGAGTTCAAACCACTGACCTTTCAGTTAACAATCAAGCCCTTAAGGACTGCACCACCAGGGCTCCTTCTCTGTAATAAAAGGTATTGAATGCATAATATGTAAAATTCAGTATTGTTCTCACATTTAAGTAGTTTTACAAAACTTTCTAAATAACAAGTCTGTCTTTTAACATTTGCTATAACTAATTAGCACTATTTCTTTAAGAATTCCAATAGTCACACCTATTTTGTGACTGTTTCCATTTGTTGGACACTTATGGCTGCTATCTTCAAAAGATAATATAATGGTGCAACTAATTTAGACATTTGGGAAGGAGTGTTCTCCATTTTTCATTAGTGACAATTTCTATATTTAATAATCTTAACAAGAGACTTTTCTCATTTCATTTTTAATGCAAACAAGTTAGACATCACCTGCCCATTTAATATACCCAACTGTAAAGTAGGTATGCACTTAAATGAGAGTTAGGGGACAAAGAACTGTCTACTGAACCATGAAAAGACAGGATGTTGTGATTACCTCAGGCACTGGAAGGGAGTAAAAAGCAACATTAGTTCTAGTAGGACAACCACAGAGAATGTTTGACCCATAAAATGAATTCTTGCTTCCTACACGGCAGACTCCACAGAACAGCGTCTAGCAAGGGAAAGTGGCCAGCCTTTAGGTTTTGTACATTAGCTTTTGCTACAAAGTAAATATGTCCTGAAAACAGAACTATTCAAATGATTTTCCAAATCCATAAAAAAAATCCTTTTTGAAACCTAAAAATCCTTAGTTTTCATCTGGTTTTTAAAATCACATTTACAATGCAGGCAGGCACTAAGTTACAGTTGTGTTGTGTTTCAAAAGTTTCATTTATAAGTTACATGTTTGGGACTATAAAAACATTTTCCCAGAGAAACAATGTTATAAATTATGTTAAATCCCAAGACTCAATTATGAATGTATTCATGAAATTGTAGTCAAATCATATAATTTGTATATCAGAGAATGGAAGTGAAATAATAGTAGAAAACAATATTATGTAATTACAAAAATTAAAACTAGTGAAGATATTTTTTTTAAATGTTGTTATTTACTTTAAATTTCAGAGCTACGAGGAAGCAAGCTTGGTTTTAAGCAAATGAGAAGTTTAAAGAGGGAGAAGGAAATTTTTCTAGAGTAAGAGGCAAGATTTGGGATAAAGGAGAACATAGGGACTATAGGAAGTTGTGTGTGTACCTTTGACCTTAATGATCTAAGACAAATCTGAGCTGTGGGGTACAGTACAACACAAGAAAAGCAGGGTTATAATCAGGACTTCAAACTGGTTCCTTCCAGTTTAGCCCCTGCAGAGAACTTGCATCCCTAGTTCAGGTATACTGAATCAGAATCTCCATTTTAACAAGATTCCCTAGGTGATTTTCATGGATCCCCAGGAATTTATAAATATCTGTACATAAGAATCACCGGGGGATCTTGTTAAAATGGAGATTCTGATTCAGCATATCTGGAGTAGAAGTGTAAGTTCTCAGCAGGGCCTCAACCGGAATGAACAGATTCAAAGCCCAGGTTATAACATAAAGCACTATTCCCCTCAACAGAAGAAAGGGCAATGAAGGGAAGAGATATTGGCCAGAGCTAGGAGATGAGGGGGAAATTGCCTCAAGTATGAGTGGTGGTTGCTGTTGTTAGGTGCTGTGCTGTTGGTTTTGATTCGTAGCATCCCATGTGACTGTGGGGTCTTGACTGTGATTCTTAAGGAAGCAGATCACCAGGTCTTTCTCCTGCAAAGCCATGGCTGAGTTTGAACCATCAAACTCTCAGCAGCCAAGTGCTTAACTATTTGTGTCACCAGGGCTTCTTTAAGTATGGGTAAAAACAAACAAACAAAAAAAAGGTATTGGTAGTCAAGAATTATTAAACCAAATATTAGATACAGAGGGTGCTCATTAATGCTGATGGTGTATTTCAGGGCAACAGGTGTATTCTATTCTCTTATGAGTACATTCTTAAGTACCAGCACATATATTTAGAAATTGTTGTTGTTGTGTGCCGTCGAAATTAGACAGGTAATAAATGGTTAAGCAGAGACAATGAACATATATACATGAATGAATAAGAATAAGAGCAAACAGAGCAAGAAATTAGCAAATATATAGATGAGTTTGGCTGGAGTAGAGAGTAAAAACTGGACTATTATTATTTAAGCAAGTTTCTTTCAGCTATTAAAAGACCTTGGGGTTAGCAGTTGAGAATATTTGTAGGCTCTCTTGAAGAAGAGTGAAATAATAAAAATGACAGCCAGCAAAAGAAAAAGCTGTCTCTATGCATAAGATAAGGAATTCTGGTGGCACAGAGGCTGAGACATTTGGCTGCTAACCAGAAGGTTGGAGGTTCAAACCCACAAGCTGCTCCATGGAGTGTAACTTTAAGTTTGGTAGTACAGGAAGGTATGTATGACTTCAAAAACTTTATGTAGGAAATGAGGAAGGGGAATGAATCAGTAGACAGAAGTTGTGTAGTCAAACATTTACTTTTTTTGAGTGTACTTTCAGCATACATCAGTCAGTTTGATAGTGGTCTCTACACTGCTTGTCCTCATATGAGGTTCCATACTGGCAACCCCAGGACCAAAATCAGCCTAGGAAATATGTGGTTTGGCTAGCACAGTGGAGTTTTGTTTTTATTGTTGGCTTTGAAAATGTAAATGTCTTATAGACTTTGCAGTCTCCAACTGGGTCCCAGTTTTCAACACACCCTATGACCTCAAACTTGACCTTCAACAAAATTCCCTGTGGCCTTTCATCTTCCTGACTTGTTTGAGGCTCTCTGACTTATTGATGTTTCATTGAGCTGCAACCTGAGGCACAAATCACAAGATGACTCTTAAGGCCTTTTATTGATGGCTTTTTCTCTCAGTAGCCCAGACTACCACTCTGCTTTGTAAGGATTTCTAATCTTTTTGTCTTTCAAAAATTTCAGCATTAAGTCTCCGAGACTCAATTTACCAAGTAGCAGAATTAACACTTAACAGTTTTTTTGTTTACCAAATATTTATTGAATGCCTACCATGTATTACTCTGGTAGCATAGTGGCTAAGGCACTTGACTGCTAACCAGAAGTTCAAACCCACCAGCCACTCCTCAGAAGGAAGATGGGGCAATCTACTTCCATAGTGATACTGCCTTGGAAACCCAAGGAGGGGTCACTATGAGTCTGGTCCGACTCAACGGCACATAACAACAACAACAACCATGTATTAGGCACTGTGCTAATTTTGCTGCATTAGCACAGATTAGGACACAATAACTATCTTGTTCTATTTGAATTTTAGTATCTAATTTTACTCGTTCTTTTAAATTTCTACTCACTGAAAAGTTGGTTAGAAGGAGAGAGCAGGAGAATTTATGCCTTAATGGAAGACAGTGTATGCATAACCCAGGAATAAGGCCCAAGTCAGAGGTTTTCTGTCTTATTCCTCCTCTACTTACTAGCTTTCAAAGAAGTCTTACCAACCATTGACTGAACCCTATCACTTACATTTAACCTAAAGAAAATTTGTTAGGGGTTGATCAGCAAATTTGGAAATAATTTCAAAATAAAGCTTTCTAGTTTGTAGTGTCTTTTCATTTGATCTAACCTCACAAGTAGGCTAATCATCTATCATATAAGCAGCAAGAATTTAGAAAGCCCTCCTGGAAAAAGGGCTAACAATTCTTTATCAAGTCTAGTTCTAAGTAAAATAAAATGTTTAAAAGAAAAATTTCCAGCATCTATGCTACTGTTTTGGTTGAGGCACAACAGAAGGTCATCATATAAATTCTTAAAATCTCTCTTAACTGTGGAAATGGTCTTGGGGAAAAAAAAAACAATCTTACATTGAAGAAAGTGGTTAAAAGTGAGTTTCAAATGTAAAAAAACTGTCCTTCCTATTCTATTCTCAAGTCACAAAACAGAGGATAAGATAGTGTTGACATCTTTCAAAGCAGAGTAGTAGGACAGGAATTGTTTGGTCATTTCAATTTCTATTTGGCAGCTTCCAAACACCACTCTGAAAACCTGGCTTAATGAGGTTTTCAATGGACAATGTTATCACCTCTCAACCTTGTGTGAACTTTCCTAATTCTTTTAGTCCCATGATCCCTTTGAAGTGATACTTCAAAATTACCTACCTGACCAATGACATATTATTAGTTATCTTCACATATGAATTTATGTGATAATGTTCCCTACATTGAAGTTTCCGATAAAACCATCTGTCTCTCCTATTCTTCCCTGGCCCAACAACTCTGTCCATCCATACAGGCTGAGTTTACACATTTATTTTACAACAATGATTTGGTTGAGCCCCTCCAAGACCTCAACCAGTCTCTGTGGCCAGGCCCCTGATCTCATGGAGATTTCATTTTAATAACGAGGCAAGCCAAGGATAAGGAAACAAACACATGAATACCCAAACCCACTAAAATATTAGATATCCAATAACTCTAATCATATTCTTCTCTAAATTTTGCCTCTAAATTTTTGCCAGTAAATGATTCTATTCTTTATTTTACCTCATTGATTCTTATAATTGTCAACCTTGCACTAAAATCATTCTGACACATTTGTTTTAACTCTTTTAAGATGTTGCATTTTCTTCAAGGGAAAAGATAATGAAATTTGTAAGTTTCTTATTCATAAAAAAGTGCTGAACTACCTGAAAAGCCTAATCCACATAGCCAGGCCTAGGCAATGTTATGGTGGCTGCAGAGTGACCATTATGGAATCAAATAACCCACAGCCTAAGCCTCCAAAGGCATTTTCTTTAATCTTGACATTTTTCTTAATTACGTATTCCACTGACTAACTGTTCTATTCTGCGACATATCAAAGTAAATATTCTTCTCTGTTTTCCCGATTGTCTGGCAAAATAACTTTGGTTTGGATTAAGTTGAACTAGCCAACCTTAAATTTAATAAGGATTATATGCATCTTTAAGAAGGATTTCTGAGAAATCCAATGTTTATGACAATTCATTGGGGTAATAGGAATAAAAATTATTGAATTGTGGATACAGAACATAAAGGAGGAAATAGATGATAAGCAATTTTAAGAGAAGAAAAACCAATAACTAGAAGGAGCTATAGAATTAGGACATTAATTCTTGATGACTTCTCCTTAACTAACTTAAAAACAAACTCAAAAAAAAAAAAAAAAGAAAACCACAAATTCACTGCCATCAAGTCAATTAGAACTCATAGTGACCCCCTTTGGGTTTCCAAGGTGGTATCTCTACGGAAGTAGATTGCCCAGTCTTCCTTCCATGGAGTGGCTTGTGGGTTTGAAACGCTAACCTTCTGGTTAGCAGTCAAATGCCTTAGGCACTACACCACCAGAGCTCCTTAAAAACAAACTAGTAATATTTAAAACAAACTTTAATTATAATAGAACCACACAGGTTTAAATAATATATACTTTTTATATTTGCTTATGCTGATATTTATTTCAGTGTAATGAAATAATTAGGGACAAGTTAAAACTTTTCATTGTAATTTGATAGACGCAAAAGGTTGTTTTGATTAATTGGCTTATTTAGTATTGACTTTTTAATGTGAATATATTTTTACAAATTTTGAACATTTAAATGAACCTTCATTTTGCCATACATTTAACCCTAAATAATGAACAGTTAAATATACCTTGGATGTATACCCAAGAGATTGAGGAATCAAGGAAAGTGTGCCTTCTGATCCAAGGAAATAACTTGAGGGTTATCTGCCTAGGTATCTGAATGCCTAGAAAGGAAGGGAAAAAAAAAAAAAAAAAAAAGCTCAATGATAAATCAATCAGAGAGAACAGCTAGTATATAAAGAAGTAAGGAAAAATAGATATCTCATCAGCTGAAAAAGACATCATGGCGATGGAGAAACAGCTTCAGGTGTTGAAGGAAAACACTAGCAGACTTGATTTCTGATACCTGTAGAAACTGTTTTTCAAGAATAAGAGTAAAATTAATTCAGAAAATGACTAAAGTTCACTCATAAACAGTTTTGAGTAACAAAATATATTTTCCCTGTATTATGGTGAAACCCTGATCTTAAATTTTTATGGCTTGACAATTTTGTTGTTCTTGGATTCACTGGACTGAAACCAAGTTATCATCAGTGGATGTTGTTAATGATTCAAATAAATTGCTCACATATTTCTATATGTCAAATGTCTGAAAATTTAATGGTGTCAGAGAGGTAACTTTTGACAGCTGGTTACATGGATTGAAATACAGAAACTCATCTCTGTACACTGTCTTGATCACTGACTTCTTTAGTTATCTAAGCTACAACATTGCCATTCCTCTTCAAAGCAACTTTAAATGTGAAATCTTTATTTTCTCCTAAAATAATTCTAGTTTTTGAATCATGATTGGATATAAATTATTGCTTTTTTAAAAAATGTACCACCAGACATTTAGATGTGCACATTTAAAAATGACCTTCCTGCTCTAATGTCCTGCAGTGGTGTGCAAAATGTGTAAATAACTTAGTGGCTCAAACTTTGTCATCTTTTTTTTCCAAACATACTTGTTAAATATAGCATTATTTGAGCTAGATATTCTATAAAAGTTTGTTGGAGTAATTGGAGTAAGTTCTTGCCAAGCAATTTATGATCATAAACAACTTTTTCATACTGAAAAGTTATTCTAAGAAGAGAAGGATACAAGATAATTCTGGCAAGGGGGGGAAATAATTAAACTTGGGGCTATAGAGTCAATTCTGACTCTTTGCCCTCATGAAGCTTACATTCCATTCAGGAAACAGAGAATAAACAAAATACATATGTAAAATTGTAAAATGTAGAGTATGTTAATACCATGTGCTAAAGAGAAAATGAGAATTTAATATGTAGGTAGGATGAAATTTAGATAAAATTTTCAGAGATGGCCCAATGTAGAAGGTGTTTTTGTGTAAATATTAAAAGGAAGTGGAGGATAGCCTCAACAATGTGTCCTAGAAGAACACTGAAGGTAAAAGAAGCAAGAACAAGGAGAAACAATAACAAAAAGGGCAGTTTGGAATGAGTGAGGGACCTTCTCAGTGATGACGTTGCAGAGCTAGGTGGAAAGTAAATCCCACACGGTCTTATTAGAAATGGTCAGGAATTTGGATTTTCTCCCTAGTGTATTGGGAAGACATCGGAGGGTTTAAGACAGTAGAGTGATATAAAATTATAGACTTCCAAGACTTCATTCTACTTTCCATGGAGAAGACAGTATTTGTGTGTCAGCAGAGACAGAGAAACCATCAGGAAGTTATTGCAATAGTCCATGTAAGAGAGATTAGTAGCTTTGAGTTGGCTGATGGGAGTAAAATGATAAGAAATAAAAAGACATGAGACATTTTTTGAGGGTAGAACCCACAAAACTTATTGATAGACTGGATATGGTGAATAGGAGAATAAAATACGATCCTAAGTTTTGCCTTGAACAGTTTGATGAAACCAAGTTGTGTGTGTTTGTCTGTAAATTGTTTTTTGTTTTGTTTTACTTTTGGTTTTGGTCTTTGGATTTTAGGTTTTTCTTTTTCCAAAAAGGAATAGGTTAGGGAGGAGAAAACAAGTCTGTTTTATACATATTAAGTTTGAGATTTTCATTGGATTTGCAAGATGTCCAGTAGGCATTTAGGTATAGGAGACTGGATCTCAGGGAAAAAGACTGGATACAGTTATCAAGAAAGATTGGTATTACCTAAGGTTCTTTCACCAGCAAATGAAAAAGCACCTTACTACAAGTTGCTTAAGTACTATTGACAGTTGTGATGTCATTTTATTAGATCTATTTATCGAGTCTAATACCAGATAGTACTAGGGTTGATCCAGCAGATAATTGATGACGAAACCGCGGTTCCTCTGAGAGCCTCTCAGCCCATCCCCCAGCTTTGCAGCACTGCTGCGTCACCACAAGCTTTATGTACCTACATGGCAACATCCAACAGAGAAGGGTAACTGAAGGAGGGTGTGCAGCCAAAAAGGACTTTTTAAAAAGTTAGCTCTCTACTCAAATTGGGAACAAAGTCATGGGCAGAAAATTACCAAACGCTGACCCTGTCTTGTTAGTCACAGCTGCATCAAATGTCCATGCCTAGATCATCCACTGCAAAAGGGGAGGCTTTAATAAGACAAGTATGATTTGATAAAACAAGTATGAGTCATTCTTTGTGAGAGGAATTTTATCATCAAGGAAAAAGGGTGTATTGGTAATGTAACCACTGTGCTGCCTCGGTAGTCATCTTATAATGGGCATTTAAAAAGCACAGAATAGGATGATGTCACTTAAATGTACCTCCACTGTCAATATACCCATTTCATATGGCCATTGGAAGAGGAAAAGCAAATGCTCCTTACAAGTGAGAAAAGTCAGACATCGTCTTTTGTACTTTGCTCTTGTCATCAGAAAGGACCAGTCCCTGGAGAAGGACATTATGTTTGGTATAGGAGAAGGTCAGTAAGAAAGGGAAGACCCTCAACAAGATGGATTGACACACTGGCTGCTACAAAGGCTCAGGCGGCGGATTGTGAGGATGGTGCGGACCGGGCAGTGTTTCGGCCTGTTGTACATAGTGTCGCTATTAGTCAGAACTGACATGATGGCAGCT
>NW_006921777.1:1030170-1034343 GCF_000298275.1 Orycteropus afer afer | reverse complement strand
GAGAGCACCTAACAACAACTAGATGTTGTTGTTGTGGCACTAGGCTCTATTAAGGTATCACTTAAAAAAAAAAGGAACTCTGGTGGCATAGTGCCTAAGGAATTTGACTTCCAACCAGAAGCTTGGCAGTTTAAACCCACCAGCCACTCTGTGGAAGGAAGACTGGGCAGTCTACTGACTTCGGAAACCCAAAGGGCATCGCTATGGGTTGGAATCTATGCGATGGCAGTGAGTTTGTTTTTTTGATTTTTAAAATAGTGATTAACAGTGGGTCATGACCTCTTAGTGGGTCATAGAATCAAATTAATGGCTTGTAACCAGCATTTTAAAGGAAACCAATGATAATAAAATGCAAACTATAAGTTCCATTAAATGCAGTGAAGATAAGTATTGCTTTGTGAAACTTTTGTTTCAGTTACATATTTGCATTATCTGTGCTGGGGTATGCAGTAAAATATATTTCTTACCATGTACCAAAATTTAAGAAACAAGTTTAAAACTTTAAAAGCCATTGGTTTAAGGAGCTGAATCATGCAGTATATTTTAAAATGAAAACTAAAAAGCTTATCACCCATATACAGAGCACAGCCCAGCGTTTGGGAATATTGGTACAAAGCAACGCAGCAAAATCACCAAGATATCTGAACACTTCAGGCAGTTAGTTTGCTGTCATCTTGTCACTTTAAGTAGCTGAGCTATAGATCCTATTTCCATGTGATGTACAGAAACTCATATATGCCCATTCAGTTAGGTATTTAGGGAAGAAAGCAGACAGAACAGTCAAATGGAAAAGTTTTCTGACAGTGAATAGTTTATTTAAGAACTGCTTGTAGGACTCCTCTCTGAAAATTCACTGTGGTGCTATGACTTCTGCAGAGAGACTTCTCTGGTTCTTTCCTCTCTACGTTTGAATGATTGTTCTCTGTCCTTTTCTTTTTATTGTTGTTAGCAACACGCTGGCTACTTTATGCTAATAAAATCACCATGCATCAACCTATAACTCAACCATTCTGATATCTATCTAATGATTTAAAGCCTGTATTATATTTTTCTGTTTTCTAAAACAGCTTATGAAACTGTCAAGCCTAAATTTTACTGGACCCCAATCTACAAAAGGACACATAATCATAGGAAAAATATATTCCTTATCGGAGCTAGCAGATGTGCTCAAATATTGACTGAGCTGCATAATGATTTGGGCCTAGTCTATCTTGCAAAGAGAGAGAGCAGTGTTCAAATACTGTTATTTTTATTTTCTGGTAGCTTGGTATTTTCCTTTCAAAATAATTATTTTCCACATTTTGATGAAATTAGATTGATGCCTCAAATCATCCATCCTAGAATATTTGAAGTCTATGGCATAGGTCCTGTAATGCTGTTTTACATAATACTTATTAATGGAGATACCCAGACAGAAATTCAGCGGGACCCGTGACCCCACTGTTATTCTATAAACAGTAGCACATCCATAATATCTTGCTTCTGGAAAGAAAAGCTTTCATGACTAAAAGAGACACCCTGTGTTCACTTATGTTAAGCCAAATTTAGAAAGTTAACAAAAGAAAAAAGATATATATGTTGAAACATATGAAACTGCTGAAATTTGAGTATCAATCTAATATTATGTTTGGTGGAGTAAGGCAAAGTCCTATACCCACTAAAATTTCCTTTTCTATATTCAGACCAGGAGCAGATGGAAATAGATGGGGTTTGATGCTTTTCTTCATTTCTGTATTCGATTCATGTTTCATTAAGTTCCTACTATGTTCAGAGACCAGGCATGTGGTAAACCCAAAGTTAAAACCTATACAAACTGAAGAGGCATACATCATTTTGTTTTCGGTTGACAGTAGGCTGGTAGTAAAACAGAAAGTTACATGCTTCTGCAGCATATTAAATGGTTTTTCTCTAATGTCTCCTCAGTTTGGTATTATCATCATCAGATTTCTTCCTTGTCTGTACCTGTATTTGTTTCTTCTGAGTATATTCTTTCTATAAACTTCTGGTAACATTAGTCTTACCCAGATATTCCCCTCCCCGCAATTTTAATTTTGATGGTCCAGCTATAAGAATTTAACCACCTAAATTCTCTCAGTCTCTTTAAGCATTAACAAAGCCCTAAAGTAGCATAGTGGCTAAGGCACTTGACTGCTAACTAGAAGGCTGACAGTTCAAACCCAACCAGCCACTCCTCGGAAGGAAGGTTGGGCAATCTACTTCTGTAGTGATACTGCCTCGGAAACCCAAGGAGGGGTCGCTATGAGTCGAGTCCGACTCGATGGCACACAACAACAAAGTAAATCTTTAACTTTAAAATTGCATCAGCTAAGAGCAATGAAATATTACAGGTGTGCATATATTAATGTTCCTTCATATGTAAACGAAGAAAAATGAGTGGTTATCTGTGTTATTTGCTTCTTTATAAGTCGTTCCTTGCTTGGCCTATCTGTTGCTATTTCTAACTCTTTCACATTTACCTTAGAACTTGCATCATAGTTTTTTGCTTGGAGAGATCTCTTTGTTCTGTGGTTGGTGTTTTTGTAACTCTTGCTTCCAGCCATCATGTCCAATGCTGCAGGGCCTTTCTTTTCACCAGAGAGTCCTCATTTTGTTTTTTTCAGATTGACCATCCCTCCTATGATGGCATCATCAAAGCTCTTCAGTCTGTAGGCTGCGTAGAGCAGGGCGATACTTCCAAGCTGGTGATTCTCAACGTTCATGGCACATTGGAATCATCTGAGAAGCTTTTAAAACTACTGATGCCTGAATCCATTCCCAAAATTCAGATTAAATTCATCTGAAATGTGCCCTGGGCATCAGAATTTTAAAAATCTTCCATGGTGGGTCTAGTGGACAGCAAAGACTGAGTGAGAGCCGATGACCAAAGTTTTAACAGTATCTTCCAAGCCTAGCTATGTTGTGTCCCTGGTCTCACTGAAGTCAGGCCTCAACTTTGGAATAGGCTAAAAGCTAATGCATATAGTGATTTTTAGTACCCCATTTTGGTGATTATCTAGCTACTATTTAAGAAGTTTTAAGTATTTGCCCTAAATTTATCAGAGTAGAGTTTGGATCTCAACAGGTGAGAAACAACATCCGTAATGGCTTTACAGCACTCTTTGGCTTCCACTGAAAGACTGTGCTGCTATTCACCTGATGATTTGGGCAGCTTTCTCCTGAGAGTAATTAACATCTGTGTGAAGATGGAATCTCCTGAAGCAGCTATGTAACCAGGAACAATCTCAAGAGCTATCTTTCCTACCAGCAAAGAAATTGTATTACAGCAGCATTTTGCCAGGGTATCTTAGAACATCAGTGTAATCAGTATTAGAATGAAGCATTGTGAGACCAAATAACAAAAAGAGATTAATTTCTATTAAACATCTGCATTTGCTGGGTCTCTAATGTAGATTAGGCTGGGAAAGACTGAAGGTGGTTTTTCCCAGTCTCCTTTGACTATGCGCCAAGTCCTGCAATTGTTACCAGAAGGAAAAAGAAAAAAAAAAAAAAAGAGAGAGAGAGAGAAAGAGAAAGGAAATAGTCCCTGAATATGTACCAAATCTCTAATTTAACTGCTGGTGAATGAATTGTGCTGTTACTTGGGTTCAGCTTTAATTTACACAGAAAATGACATTTTTCTTTCTTTTTTTTTTTTTTAATAGAAACAAGAATAGTTTTCTTTCAATATGTGATATTATATACTTTCAGAGTCAAAACTTAAGCTTCTGAACTGAACTAGTCCATGTAAGTTTCACTAATAATCCAGGTCTATTTCCATCTTTTATTACTTAAAAAGGGGCTTAAGATGTAATTATGAGTATACTAATACCTTCTTTATAGTTTGTATATTTTGTATAGATTGAAAGATATTTGTCAGCTTTTGCTGTAACTTATTTTTCAATGCCTCAGTGCATTGAACTATAAACTGAAAGCTATAAAATGTAAAATATGTAAACTATAAAACTCGCCATTGGTAGTAATTTTCAGTGAATAGTGATTCTCAGAAAGTATCATGTGATCACCTCTACAGTCATAATTTTGGCTTAGGGAAATGTTATTAAGCACTGATTTTTACTTAGGCAAAAGTTGGTTCTAGGATTTTATAAGGGATCTTGCAAAGGCACCTTTTCCCTTATTCTTTATCTTAATTTAGTTGTTGTTGTTGTTATATGC
>NW_006921777.1:1025969-1030070 GCF_000298275.1 Orycteropus afer afer | reverse complement strand
ATATACACATATATATATGTTAAGATTCTCTTAACTCCTATCTTCACTATTTCTTAATGTGGAAATGGAATGCTATAACAAAGACTTATAACTTCATTTGGTCTTTATTACTTTTAATTTAATCATTTGCTTATGAACCAAAATACAAACAAATATCCTTCTGGTAAAAAATGTACTGATATCATTGGGCTTTTGCACCTAAAAGATGCAAATCAGAATATGGTCAGGAAAAGTAGATAATACTGTAAGAATTATCTCTATGAGCTCCTGAGTTTGCCTGTGTGCAAAACACTGTTTTCTTCTTTACCAATTCCAATAAGCTTTTTCTAAAAAAAAAAAAAAAAAACTGTAGTATGCCTGTATCATTTGACCTTCTGACTCATCTTGGAAAAGAGTGCTTGGTTAAGGTATTTATTTGAGTTACATTTGCTAAATGACAATTACCAAATTAGATGTTCAAATTGTTCAGATGAGTAAAATGTAGTCAATGTATTTGAGTGTCCCACAGGATAGTGCAAAACCACAGGGAGGCATGAGGTGAAATAAACAGAAAAGGCAACAGGAAGTGTTTAGAAAAATGTGACTCAAAGAAAGACAGACTTCCAAAAAAGAAGAAGGAGTTGAGATAAACAGATCTGACCCAGGGACTGTGCTAGAAAGTCAATGAAATCAGTAAGACACACAAAGATTAAATCAGCCTGGGAGGGGCACAGACAGACCTGTTAAAGAATCATGAGCAAGACAAGCAGAAATATTAGGAGAGCTTAGAAAATCCGTAGGAGAATGGAGAGACTGAATTCCAGAAATTATTTTCTGCATTGGTATACATTTAGTACTGTTGAGAGTTCACATTATTTGAACATTAGCTTTTGTACTTGACTATGTTAGGTGGCCTGTGAATGTGTGTGGCCATTCTCCTGCAAACTTTTAGGGTAGGTTAATAGATTATTAACTCTTTATTTGTTTACTGAGATTCTCTCATATGCCAGGCACTGTGCAGATACAAATAAAAGACAAAGGTCTCTGTCCTTAAAAAGATCATATCTCTGGTGGGAATAAACAAAGAAGCAACATAATAAAATATTTTGGCCACAATTTTCCTATGATTGCATTTTTTTCTGATTAAAAAACTGTAACCCAAGCAATCCATTGATGTTAAAATCATGACTATTTGGTTTATCCTATCCTTCTATCAGTTACTTTTTTCTCATTATTTCTATTATGGAAAAGGCAATGTGAGTTGAAATCTTCATGTGTTTTTGAGTACAAGTTCTTATCTGTGCCTGACAGTATCACACTGTATTGTGAGAAGTCCGAAATTTGGATTCTTTCTTAAATTTAATTATCTGGTACTTTCATACAGCAGTCTGTCTCCAGTTGATGTGTCAAATTTCATTTTGTTTGCCTATCTTTTGTGTGTATCTCCTTGATATTGATAACAGTGGCTAGTGTAAGAGCTTATCTCCTTTTGATTCAAAAATGTAATAAAGAAAGAAAATACAAAGTTACAGTCATGTGCACTAGTTATTCAAGCTTCCATCAAACTTCTATGTCAAACTAATATTGGAGGAAATATGGTATGCATGCTGCAACTCAACAGCACTGTTATCAAAGAGAAACACAAATGACAAGGGACGGTTATTCTTTGACAAATATATGACAGAATGAATTTTTGAACCAAAACAAGCTAAAGTTGTCTTATGAGAAGCTTTGTTTTACTTTTAAAGCACAGGAATTTCATGAGTATGGCCTTATTTATTATTGAAAAAAAAAAAAACAACTCACTGCTGTCAAGTGGAATCCAACTCATAGCAACCCCTCCTTGGGTTTCCAAGGCGGTATCGCTACAGAAGTAGATTGACCAATCTTCCTTCTAGGAGTGGCTGGTGGGTTTGTACCACCAGCCTTCTGATTAGCAGTCAAATGCTTTAGGCACTACGCTACCAGAGCCCCTACTTGTTTATTACATTCCTTTTTTTACTTCAGGAAAAAAAAGAATATCTCTTTTTTCCTTACATAAAAATTTATGAATGGAAATGACATGAAGAATTAGGAAAGATTCAGAATTTTTTGAATAATCTCACTAATCATCAAAATTAAAGGACTATTTGACAAAAACGTAATATTAAAAGAAATCTTAAGAATCTTATCAGTCAGTTCTTACTTGACTTTAGGCAGATTTTTCATTTTAAAGACTTTCTGAAAAGAGAATCTTAAAATATAGAAATTCTTCTTAATATCTGACTCAACTCCTTTAAACTCTATATTAAGCTTATGTTTCTTTCTCTTTTTTTGATTAGAAAATTTGTAATAGAGTATCTGTATCTTTGGCCTACAGCCAAAACCAAAAACATTATAACTAATTTATGCAGACATTCAGAAATAGGGAACCCCAAGATAATTAATTTTATTTCTTCTGGATTTTGCAAATAAATGTAAAATTTGATTTATAATTTTAAAGAAGGTAAGAACTAGTCATTTGGAATCATTTTATGTAAAATAGGCTTGAAATTAAGATTTTTTTTTGTCTATTTAAAATCAGAAACCAGAAATTTTTATTCAAGAAAAATTTTAGAGAAATAATCTTAGTTTTCAACCATGAAGTGATTTAAAAAACTCAACCATTCACTTTTGCCCTTTCTCTGAACCTTTTCTAAGTCTATTAAGTTTCCTTGATCTCATCATTTTTTTCTGTTTATAAAATTGATAGTTGTACATAAACAGTGAATCTATTTATGGATTTTATAAAATCATGGTAAATTGTTTTGTGGGTATGTTTATTATAAGCTAATTTGGTTCTATGTGAATTCGTGTTTGAAGAAAACAATACTATTAGTTTCTAGTAAGAGTTATTACATGGAGGGCCATTATTTCCTACAACCTTTCTTTTGGGGCCTGCAGATGTAAATTGGGGTTCTTGGGTAAAATTGAGGGCCAGGCTCAGCACTCTGGATAGTCAGCCAGATTCATCTATGAGTAGAGAAAAGGAGGCACTCCTTCTTCACCCTTGTCCTACAGACTACAAGCAACATATCACATGCAAGTTCTTGAAGAGGACTGGAATATTTGAGAGTATTATGATGTAGTTATGGCTAGACTTGAAAAGGTCCCTGAGCGAGACAAATGATTTTCGCTGGACTGTTAACCAAAGGTTGGTGGTTTGAACCCACCCAGTGGCACTATGGAAAGAAGGCCTAGAGATCTGTCTTGTAAAGATTACAGTCAAGAAAACCTTTTGGTGCAATTCTACTCTGTAATCCCTGGAGTCACTATAAGTCAGAATTAACTTGACAGGAGTGATTTTGGGTTTTTGTTGTGTTTGTTTGCTTTTTAATGCCTTAGCTTTAGTTCTTACTCTGTTGTTGTTGTTGTTATGTGCCGTCGAGTCTCTACAGACTACCTGTATGTATTCCCGGGTAAGCTGCTTGACCTCTCCACCTACTGTCCTTTACATACAATAATTTAAAAGTGTCCTTACAACACCATCTTAAAGACAAGAAGTGAAGGAAGCTATGGTTTTTCCTGATTAGTTTGACTTTTAGATCATTAGCCAGGAAAGGGAGGGAGCAGGAGAGACCGGTGACCTCTGGAGCAGCAGGGTATCCAGATAAAAAGGACAGGAAGGCAAGGCAGGCCCCAAGCCCCCTAGAGCCAGGAAAAGGAAGGAGCAGCCAGGGACCACAAAGTGAAAGGTTCCAGGTAGGAGTTAGGTAATGGGAGGGTGCAGAGGTTTCCAACAGCCAAGGGAGACAAACTTGTCTGTCAGTTTGTCATTCTATAGGGCTTGTACGTTGCTGTGAGGCTTGACACTCTGCCAGTGGTGTTTCAGATGCCAGCAGAATTGCACGTGGTACACAGGTTTCAACGCAGCTTACAGACTAAGACAGACTAGGAAGAAGGAAGAGGCCATCCACTTCTCAAAAACTGGCCAGACAAAACCGTATGAATAGCGGAGAAACACTGTCTGATACATTACTGGACAACTTTATGAATAGCTTAGAAACATGGTCTGACACAGTGCAGGAAGATGACTCCCTTGGGTTGGAAGGCACTCAAAATATGACTGGGAAAGAGCTGCTTCATCAGAGTAGAACCAACCTT
>NW_006921777.1:1014904-1019034 GCF_000298275.1 Orycteropus afer afer | reverse complement strand
GTCGAGTCGGCCCCGACTCATAGTGACCCCTCCTTGGGTTTCCGAGGCAGTATCACTACGGAAGTAGATTGCCCAGCCTTCCTTCCGAGTAATTCAGAGTAAAGTATAAAAAGAGATTTATGCTAGCTTTCTGAACATTCTATTTTGCAGCCCTGGAGGAGAACATCAAACTGTTCTCGATGGTTATCCCTGATCCTAATAGTAAAGGATATTCGTGAAGTTCCTAAAAATTCAGAATGGCCACATTGGCGCTGTTAACTGGTCAAGAGTTAGGTTTCTAAATACCACACCAAATGACATATATAAACTGACCCCAAAGTACAGTATGATTTGAGAATGCTAAAGCATGTTTTCTGATACTCTGTGACACTGCTGTCTGCTTTCCTCCAGCTACCCAACTCCAGTTTGACAAAATACAGCAAGGTGTCAAGTAAATCAGAAATACCAGGAACAAAAATAAATATATGCAAGGGGCCTTGGAAATAAAATGCTTAATAGAAACTCAGAGAAATAGAGTTGGATTATTCACTGGATAAATATAGACATCAGCACAATATTAGGTAAGAATTTTTTAGTGGCAAATTATGAAAGTCGTTTGGACTTGCATAAATGACAGTGATTTTTATCAGAAGACTGGAGGGTATCTACAGAATCCAGGAAGCTTTTAGAATTCAAACCTCAGGGAAAGTGGGATCCAATGACACTGCAGGAAGCTCACTGGAGAATGTTGTCCAGGCTTCCAGAAGTCCCCTAGAGGCACAACTGCTTAAGTCTCTGTATCTCTCCATGCAGATTCCAAAATGGGAAAAAGGTCATTAATTTGAGGTAAGATACCCATGCCGCATTAATTAATAATAGTCAGGAAAGCTGTTCTTGGAACAAAAAGTGGCCAGTGGTAGTGATTTCCATGGACAAAAAGATGGGCCAGACAGATCACCCAATAGGTTTCCATTACTGTTATTTGCAGAGAATCTTGGAAATAAAAAGGAGATAAACAAGGTTGGGAAATTTGTATATCGTGTTACTCTCAAAGCCTCAGGCTTTTCTATTGTGCCTAAATTGACCTACATTCTTGACTGCTGCATATGAAGCAATAATATATTGAGAGATGATTTTGCATTTTAAAAGAGATAATATTAAACTAGTACATGAGCAATCTTGAGAATAAGTAGTTCTTACTTGTCTCTTGAATTTCTGAGTGAACATTGGGGAAGGAGTGTGCACTGAGGCGATCCTCTCCCTGTGCTTCCCCAGAAGCTGTGTTTTACTTTAGATATGTCCCTTTGTTTCCCCTTCTTTATCTTTTCCTGTTTTGAGGAGAAAAAATAGAGAATAAATGAGTAGAAGTAGAGTGAGAAGATGGAAAATAAGAAAGAAAAAGAGATGTGCAGTGAAGACACAAAAAGGGTAAGGAAGAACATGTGGGGAAAAGAGAGTATCTTTCAGAGGACACTGTGTTCAAACATGGGTTTCCTCTCCAAATAGCCTAATTAAAAGGCAAAGGGCACAACTGCTTCAAACAATAATATTAGACAATTGAGACTGGCCCTTACATTAAGCTCTTTCTTTTGGTGTCCCTAATGCCATGCCTAAGGCATTTGACTGCTAACCCACCAGCTCTCCTCAGAAGGAAGTTGGGCAATCTACTTCCATAGTGATAACCACCTCTGAAACCCAAGGAGGGGTCACTATGAGTCGGGTCTGACTCCATGGCACATAACAACAACAATGCCTAAAATGACTTTCCAAGAGCTCAGAGTGTTTCAGTCAACAGTAAAGAGGAAGGACTAGGCTGATTTAAATTCCAAACAAGTTAGACACTGCATCATGTCAAATCTTTGTTGAAGATCATACTTTGATAGCCTTGGAGAGTGACAGAACAAAAGAATTATAATCAACCAAAAGAAGAAGGGAGAAAAAGAGCAGAATTTGAAAATTTCAGAAATAATCTTTGCTATCTTCCTCTGATAGCATAGCAGTTAAACTATTCAGCTGCTACCCAAAAGGTTGGTGCTTCAAACCTACCACCGGCTCTGCAGGAGAAAAATGGGGCAGTCTGATTCCATAAACATTTACAGCCTTGGAAACTTTATGGGGCAGTTCTACTCTGTCCTATAGGGCCCTTACAAGTCAGAATTGAGTCAATGGCAGTGAATTTGGTTTTTTAGTCTCTTCCTAGTTTATCTGGTGCTGACTTTGATGAGAAGTAACTTTATTTAACGATGAGAAATAAAAATATTGTCATTAATACAAAACATGGAGATATTTCACAGATTGAAAAGAAAGAGAAAAAAAAAAAACAGATATTGACCTTTAAATTTGCTTAAGGATGAATTAAGGCAAGAGGATACCAATTGCTATTGAGTCAATTCCTACTCATGGCAACCCCATGTGTTTTTGAGGAGATTTGTGCTCCATAGTATTTTCAGTGGCTGTGATCTTTTGGAAATAAATCACTAGCCCTTTTTCCAAAGTACCTCTGGGTGGATTCAAACCACCAACTTGTTGGTATGTAACTGAGCGAATAATTGTTTGGATCACTGAAAGATTCCTGGGACAAGAACATAGCAGTTGAGATTTCCCTATAAAACAAATTTTACCCTTCTTGTCTTGTTGCTAAAGATAACCCTAATTGTGTGAACTCAGTGCAACCCTTATCTGAAGTCATGAATTGTTGCCAGGAAGAGTGCTGCTTTCTTTGTCCAGACTACTTGACACTAAGCTTCATGAGAGCCAGCACCTTATCTACAGTGTCACAATTGAATGTCCAGCACCTAGCATATGGCCTACACATGAAGGCACTGAAAATATTTGCTTAAAGGATGTTAAATAATGAAGCAATGTCTCAACAACAATATGATGCTTGGGAAGCATGGGAGGGCCTGCTTTGTTTTGAATTGCTAGTTTAGAATTGTTGTTGTTGTTAGCTGCCTTTGAATTGGCCCTGACTCAGAACAACCACATGCACGACATAATGAAATGCTGCCCAGTCCAGTCCCATCCCCATGATCTGTGGTAGATTGGACAGTATAGAAATTTCTATAGAATTTTTATTTGGTTGCTTTTTTGGAAATAGGTCACCGGAGCTTCCTTCCTAATCTACCTTATCCTGGGAGCTCCACTGAAATCTGTTCAGCATCATAGTAACATGCTAGCCCCTACTAATAGACTCTACTAATAGGATGGTAGGAGCTCTGGTAGCATAGTGCCTAAGGCACTTGACTGCTAACCAGAAGGTTGGCGGTTCAAACCAACCAGCCATTCCTCAGAAGGAAAGTTGGGCAATCTACTTCCGTAGTGATACTGCCTCGGAAACCCAAGGAAGGGTCGCTATGAGTTGGATCCGACTTGATGGCATGTAACAGCAACAACAACAATAGGGTGGTGGCTATGCATGATATTCATTGGCTGGGAACTAATCCAGGGCTTCTGCATGGAAGGCAACAATGCTACCACTGAACCACTAATGCCTCCACTATAGAACTAGCACAGTATTTATTAGTAGGGGTTCTTAGAGTTAGACTGAATTGATTCAAACAACGACTCTGTCACTTTCTACCTCTGTGACCTCTCTTAATTTCCTTCACTTATCTGGACCCAATTTCCTTCTCTGCAAATTTATATAATGATATGAGCATCTTCATAAGGCAATTCTTAAGAATAAATTAGCAATTAAATACAAAGCATTTGGCACAACTCCTCTCACATAATGAGCATTCAAAAATGTTAACTACACCAAGCAGTTATACAGAGCTATATGCAAAGTCCAGTGAAGATTTGGTTAATATCAAGAATTTTAGTATAGGTAGAAATTTTTACTTTATTACACTCATTACTTATCACAGGAGGAGTGAAGTGGAGTAGTAAAAGGCCCCTTTCTTGTCAAGTAACATTGAAGTTCTAGAACAGCAATGCTCTGTGACTCTCTGATGGAACATGACTTACTGTAAATCTGTGTTATCAACTACACAACAAATGAATTATTAACTATGCAAGAGAAAGCTCTGTTCTACCAAATGATTTTGGAAATTCATATATGCAGTTTTTATTCTAATACTTGTATGATGCAAGAACCACTTGTTGTGTGTGTGTGCGAGAGAGAGAGAGAGAGAGAGAGAGAGAGAGAGAGA
>NW_006921777.1:1010308-1014244 GCF_000298275.1 Orycteropus afer afer | reverse complement strand
TTCACTGATCTCTATCAGACCTTACGTAAGCCTGGTCATTTTTTATGATTTTGAGTTTTGTTCTGCATTTTCCTCCTACTCTATCCAGGATCTCCTATGCTGATCACTGTCCAAGTGGTTGATAGTGGTAGCCAGGCACCATTTAGTTCTTCTGGTCTGAAGGTCAGATAGGCTGAGGTTCACATGATCCGCTAGTCCCTTAGAGTAATTGTTTCCATCTATTTTTGGTTTTCTTCATGCTTCTTTGTTCTGAATGAGAAGAGATCAATTGTTGCATCTTAGATGGCCTCTTGCAAGCTTTTAAGACCCCAGTCTCTCCTCTCAAAAGTAGGATGTAGAGCAATGTTTTGGTGTAGCATGTTATGCTAATTAAGGAGCGCTGGTAGCATAGTGGATAAGGCATTTGGCTGCTAAACATAAGGTCAGTGATTCAAACCCACCAGCCACTCCATGGAAGGAAGATGGGGCAATCTACTTCCTTAAAGATTTACAGGCTTGGAAACCCAGTGGGAGTCACAGGGGTCACTATAAGTTGGAATCGACTCAATGGCATTGTGTTTGGTTATCCAATTGAACTTGAGATCCCCCATGAACACTTACAATAGGAATTATGAGCACTTGTGAACTTGCATGTATAATGCAAGTGGAAGGGCAGCAAGTATTGTGGAGGCAACATGATGACATGATTGCTAAAGGAAAATTCTTTTGTGTATCTATAGCTTCACTTTCTAGGGGTTACTGCTAAAGATGGTAATTTTAGACACTTTTTGATTTTGTTTCCTAAAAGTGGAATACTAATAGTGCTGATAACTATGGTATAAACTGCTTCTAACAATGACAAGTTCAATTCAGGTTTGCATTGCTTTTCTATTTCACATGCTTCACCCTGGCAGAAATAGTCTATAGTGTATTAAATTTCTGTCTTTCAGAACATAGATGCTTAATTTTTTTGTTGTTGTTATGTGCCATGAAGTTGGACCCGACTCATAGCGACCCCTCCTTGGGTTTCTGAGGCAGTATCACTACGGAAGTAGATTGCCCAATCTTCCTCCTGAGAGATGCTTAATAGCAATGAGAATTAGAGTAATCCCATACTCAAAATGTGAGTTCATATACTACAAAAAACAAACCAAACCATTGTCATCGAGTCCCATCTGACTCAAAGCGACCCCTCCTTGGGTTTCCAAGGCTGTATCTCTATGGAATTAGATTGCCTAGCCTTCCTTCCAAGGAGTTCTACACAGAGGAAATAATACAGTGTGGTACTCTTGTCCACTGCATTAGAGATTATTCAGGAATCAGTCACTGTCAGTAGTTAACACATTGAGGGTTAGTGAGAAGGGGGAAGGGATCATCGGTGAAAGTAGGCGCTGGACAATATTCCTACAAAGAATTCATTAACTTCAACAAGATGTGATTTGAGAGCAAAGGCTCTGATCACCACATGTTTTAAATAAGCACTTGCACTTAATAGGCACCAGGGTTTTGATTATACAGCTGGGTATCTCATACTGAGGAATGCTGATAATTTTAAAGGTATTGACAAAGTTGGTGGAAATATGCAAAATGTTTGAAATGTGAAATAAGTGCAAATAGTATTGGTATTAGAGCAAATTACATTAAATTAGATTAGAGTGTGTTGAAATACAAACTAAAAACCAAACTCACTGCCATCAAGTTGATTTTGATTCATAGCAACCCCCATTGGGTTTCTGAGGCTGTAAATCTTTACAGAAGTAGATTGCCCCATCTTCCTTCTGCAGAGTGGCTGGTGGGTTTGAACTGCTGACATTCTGGTTAGCAGCCAAATGCCTTATCCACTATGCCAGAGCTCCTTTGTTGAAATATAGGACAGAGTATATTTCAAAACTAAGTTACCATTACTAAGCTATGACCACTTGCAAGCAAAATGGAAAGTAGGGAGCTTTTTTATTTTTTTCAGATAAGCGGTAAAACAATGAAAAATTGTAAATTTATCCCATCTACTTCTCTTGCTTTTAACATAAAACGTAGAGAAAAATCGCTTTTTAGAACTGACTCAACCCCTCCTGAAATTTGAATATTTAAAGTTCTCAATCTTTAAAGGAAAATTATACTTTATTTCTATGGTTGAAACAATCAAGGTAGAGGTTCAGTTTTCTAATAATTCCTTAGTAACTCATGTTATCCTGAAGCAAAAAGACTACAGTCAATGAGCTTGATTTTGCTGGTTTGGTTTTATTTACACAGATAATTTTTCTTTTAGCCATCGTCTTTTCATGAATTGAATATAGTTGTTAGACAAAATGGTTTTTCCTTTATGTCAGTGTCTATTGCTCAAATGTCTTGTACTGAGATACTCCAAGAAATGCTAACTTGAATTCCCAAAGATGCCTTTATTCATAAATAATTGGCAAATTTAAAAAAATCATCTTAGTCACACCATCAACAGAATTTGGAATACATTTTAAGAGCCTCGATATTGCCTATGCAAAGATTCTGTAAATTAAGGCTTTCAACATTTTCCTTACCTTTTTCTATGCACAAAGAACCACTGCTGTCCACAACTTAAATCATATCGTATTCTAGTGCAAAATCTGGAGTTAAAGAACTCTAGGGCCATTCCCGTTTACCATCTGCAGAAACTGAAAACTGCCATTATATTAACTAGCTCCCTGTTTCATATGTTACATTTGATGGACTGAAACTATGATAGTTTCCAGATCTTTTACATACCATAAAGGAACTCTGGTGGCACAGTAAGGAAGGCATTTCACTGCTATCCAGGAGGTCGGTAGTTCAAACACACCAGCTGCTCCACTAGAGGAAGATAAACCGATCTACTCCCATAAAGATTTAAAGCCTCGAGAACGCTATGGGAATGGCTATGAGTGGCTATCGACTCAATGTCAGTGGGTTTGGTTTGGTTTTCATTTTACATACCATAAAGTTCACTTCAGTTTTATAAAAGAAAAAAGTGCCAACATTCCGGAGTTTCACCAATCCACTATGTTGTAGTTAGGTGCTGTTGAGTTGTCTCTGACTCATAGCGACTCTATGTACAACACAACGAAACACTGCCTGGTCCTGTCCCAACCTCACAATTCTTGCTATGCATGAGTCCATAGTTGCAGCCACTGTGTTAATCCATCTCGTTGAGGGCCTTTCCATTGACTCTCCACTTTACCAAGCATGATAGCCTTGTCCAGGGAATGGTCCCTTCTTACAACATGGCCAAAGTAGAGAAGAAGAAGTCTGGCCATTCTTACTCCCAAGAGGAATTCTGGCTGCACTTCCTGCAGGACAGACCTGTTAGTTCTTTTGACACTCCATGGTACTTTCAGCATTCTTCACCAACACCACAACTCAAAAGCATCAACTCTTTTTCAGTCTTCCTTATTCATTATCTAGCTCTCACATGCATATGAGGCATTTGAAAATACCATGGCTGGGTTAGACACACCTTAGTCTTCAAGGAGAAATCTTTGCTCTCTAGTACTTTAAAGAGGTCTTTTGCAGCAGATGTGCCCAGTGCAATACATCATCTGATTTCTTGACTGCTGCTTCCATTGGTGTTGATTGTGGAACCAAGTAATATGAAATCTTTGACAATTTCAATCTTTTCTCCATTTTTTGTGATGCTGCTTATTGGTCCAGTTGTGAGGATATTTGTTTTCTTTATGTTGAGGTATAATCCATACTGCAGAGTATAGTCTTTAATCTTCATCAGTAAGTTCTTCAGATTATACTCACTTTCAGCAAGCAAAGTTGTGCCATCTATGTATCACAGGTCGTTAAAGAGTCTTCCTCCAATCCTGATGCCATGTTCTTCTTCATATAGTCCAGCTTCTCAGATTATTTGCTCAGCATAAAGATTGAATAAGTGTGGTGAAAGGATACAACCCTGACACACTCCCTTCCTGATTTTAAACCATGCAGTATCCCCTTATTCTGTTT
>NW_006921777.1:978812-1009756 GCF_000298275.1 Orycteropus afer afer | reverse complement strand
CAATTCCTTCAGTGTAGCTTCAACTTCTTCCTTCAGTACCATTGGTTCTTGATCATATGCCACCTCCTGAAATGGATGAACATCAACCAATTCTTTTTGGTACAGTGATTCTGTGTATTTCTTTCATCTTGTTTTGATGTTTCCTGCATCATTCAATATTTTGTCCATGGAATCTTTCAGTATTGCAACTTGAGGCTTAAATTTCCTCTTCAGTTCTTTGACTTTGAGAAATGGTGAGTGTGCTCTTCTCTTTTGGTTTTCTAACTCCAGGTCTTTGCACATTTCATTATGATAATTGCTTTTGCTTTCTTCATGGATGATATTCTTGATGTCATCCCACAGTTCCTCTGGTTTTTAGCCATTTGTGTTCAATGCATCAAATCTATTCTTTAGATTGTCTCTAAATTCAAGAGGGATATTGAAGATCATATTTTGGCTCTCATGGACTTCTTTTAATTGTCTTCTACTTGAACTTGTGTATAGCAGTTGATGGTCTGTTCCGCAGTCAGCTCCTGGCCTTGTTTTGGCTGAAGATATTGAGCTTCTCCATTGCCTCTTTCCTTAGATGTAATCAATCTAATTCCTGTGCACTACGTCCAGAGAAGTCCACATGTATAGCTGCCATTTATGTTGTTTAAAAAAGATATTTGCAATGAGTAAATCATTGGTCTTTCAAAATTTTATCATGTGATCTGCAGCATTATTTCTATAACCAAGGCCATATTTTCTAACTACCGGTGATTCTTCATTTCCAACTTTTGCATTCAAATCACCAGTGATAATCAACATATCTTGATGGCATGTTTGGGCAATTTCAGGCTGCAGTAGTTGGTAAAAATCTTCAATTTCTTTATCTTTGACTTTCGTAGTTGTTGCATACATTTGAATAATAGTAGTAGTAACTGGCCTTCCTCATAGGCATATGGATATTATCCTATCACTGACAACATTGTACTTCAGGATAGTTCTAGAAACATTCTTTGTGATGAATGCCATACCATTCCTCTTCAATTTGTCATTCCCAGCATAGTAGATCATATGGTTGTCTGATTCAAAATGGCCAAAGCCAGTCCATTACAGGTCACTAATGCCTAGCATAGAACCTCTGGTAGTGTAGTGCCTAAAGCACTTGACTGCTAACCAGAAGGCTGGTGGTTCAAACTCACCAGCCACTCCTCCGAAGGAAGGTTGAGCAATCTACTTCTGTAGTGATACTGCCTTGGAAACCCAAGGAGGAGTTGCTATGATCAGGGCCGACTCGATGGCACATAACAACAACAACAATAATGCCTAGGATATTGATCTTTATGTGTTTCATTTCATTTTTGACACCTTCCAATTTTCCTAGATTCATACTTTGTACATTCCATGTTCTGATTATTAATGGATGTTTGCAGCTGTTTCTTCTCATTTTGAGTCATGCCACACTGGCAAATGGAAGTCCCAAAATCTTTAATCCGTCCACATCATTAAGGTTGGCTCTACTCTGAGGAGGCAGCTCTTCCTCAATTGCATTTTGAGTGCCTTCTGACCTGAGGAACTCATCTTCTGGTACTATATCTGACAAAGTTTCAGAGCCATTCATAAAGTTTTCCAGTAATATATCAGACAGTGTTTCACCACTATTCATAAGGTTTTCGTTTCTTTGAGAAGTGGATGGCCCCTTACTTCTTCCAAGTCTGTCTTAGTCTGGAAGATCTGCTGAAATGTATCCACCTGGGTGACCCTGCTGGTATTTGGAATATGGTGGCATAGCCTCCAACCTTACAGCAACATGCAAGTCACCACAGTAGGACAAACTGACAGAAAAGTGGTGGAGAAATTATAAAACAATATCATTATTATTGATTATAAATTATAAAAAAGAATCAACTATAGATCTTATGAAATTAGATACCAACATCAATGCTTTTTTCTTTTTACTAGTAGTGCAAATTTGAGCCCCAAAACTCTTTTATAAATATAAATCCAGTCCAAACAGGTTATTTAAGAAGACCAGGAGACAAAGGTTGGGAAGACTGAAGATGTTACACTGACTGCCCTTCCTACTCTCCAGTCGATCTATTGGTTGGAAAGATCATGTGCTATTAGTGACTACAAAAAGTCTACAAAGGAGTCAGCCCACCACCATTATCTAGTTAATTGCTTTGTGAAGTGCTTTTACAAAAATTGAGTCTGAAAAGCACTCTATACTACCAATTTATGGTCTATTCTTAGTGTCAGTGATGTCTGAGAGGCGAGCACATTGCAAAGTCTGTTTTTCAGATAATAATATTTATGTCAAAGTGATTCAGATTTTAAAATACTCTCTTACTGAATGGTCCAAGGTGATCATCTGTTGTTGTTATTGTTTTTTGGTCACGATACAGGGATTTATGTTAATATTTTTGATGGTTCTGAATGTTAGTACAATGAATAGATAACATATTTAATCAATTCCATATTGTTGGACATTTAGATGGCTTTAAAGTTTCATTACTGTAACTGATGACACATATATATGACATGAACACATGTACACAAATACATGGATACATATACACACAAGCATACATACACACATATATCTTGACCTACATTTATTTCCACAAAATAAATTCCTTAAATGTATAATTACTGGATTAAAAACATGTATATTTGGACACAAAAAAATAGAAACTCTCTAAATCAAAATAACTGATTAAAGAGGGAAATCATAAAAATATTATCTATATACCTTAAACATTTTATTTTAACTTAAAAAAACACAAATGTGCATTCAGATCAAGGAAGTTGTTGTTACTGTTGATGTTGGGACTCCTGATCAGTGTTCCTGTGATCTTGACAAATAGTCTCCACAATGAGTTGTCTATGTTTTTCAGTTCCCTGTTTTGTTTGAAGACAGCATCTGTATTTCCTGATGTGAGATTCATTCTCAAAGTGTTTACTTCCACTTCAGCATCACCCAAATCAACTTTCATTTTTTGGCACTTTCTTCAAATTAAGAAAAGAAAAAAAAAAACAATAAAGTATATGTATTAATAATTTCAAGAGTTGGATTCAATGAGAGATTTTGCTTTTGGTAATTTTAAGGCTGTAGAATTTTATTTTAAAAGTGTTCTCTATTTTAATCATTTGCATGGTCCAGTAACTAAAATATTAAGGGAGGAAAAACTACTTCTGTAGAGGACATAGAAACTGCAGACCCTTTAAAAAAAAACAAACAGGTAGAAATATATCTTTCCTCTCCTATCTTTCAAAAGAATTAAAAACAATTTTACTGCAATTTTTACTGGTAAAAAGTGGCAGAGATTATATGGGTAAAGTAAGTTTCAAGGAGAAGGATACACACAGATAGGGTGTCCTCCTTCCTTGGTCAGAAAGATTATAAATTAAAAGACCTCATGTTATATACTTATTACTCACTTATTATGATTTTCATTTATGAAAACTTATTTGCTCTTAGCTGAAATATTTTTGGCAGCAGGTATAACAAGGCACTTGTGACTGAGAGATGAAATATTCCACGTTTGGATTTTTATCTCATTGTCAAGTTTTTTTATTATGAGGTAAGCTTTTGCTTAGAATAGTGTTGCCTCATCATTTCACATTTTTAAACTTTTTTTCTACTGATCTAAATTTGGCTTTTGAACCTCCATTTCCATATCTAGGTACTAAACTACACAGAAAATGTTCTTATGCTATGTTTATTGAGATGCCCTGAACTCTTGCCCCTGGAGTATTTAATTTATATTCTATGTCTTCTCTAACTGTGAATCTCGTTTAGCATCGCTAAGCACATTGCATCTGCTTAATGACTTGAATCTAAAATTCACTGAGTCACTCCCTTGGGATTCTTCTATTGTTCTTAAACTGAGGAAGGATCTAAAGCAAGACAGAATAAGAAAAAAAAAAAAAATGAGACAGTTAAAAAAAAAAAAACAGCTTGAGCCCTTATTCACTTTGTTTGGGAAATGATTTAATGAAAGCTACAGTGAAAATCAACTAATCTATTGCTGTGGAGTCCATTCTGACTCATAGCAACCCTATAGGTCAGAGTAGAACCGTGTAGGGTTTCCAAAGCTGTAATCCTTATGGAAGCAGACTGTTTCATCTTTCTCCCACAGAGCAGCCGGTGTTGAACTGCTGACCTTTTGGTTAGCAGCTAAATTCTTTAACCCACTGCACTACCCAAGCTGCAGCACTGTACTTTAAATACATATTTGTTGTTTTAAGATTAATATGCTTCCTTTCAAAATGAGTAGCAGGATCTGACATTTAAATAGCACCTCTCACCCCCTTAGGAGTGTGTCACAAACTGTACAGAGCACAGCAATCACTTTACCCACCAATGGAGTGGAACACAGCAGTTGTTTAACAGAACACAACAATACTGCAAATCATTTAAGAGAGGAATTGAATGAGAGTACAGCCTCCAAAAAAAAAAAAAAAAACTACAAGAGGGATTTAAGAAAGGCAGACTGCAATCTTGCAACTTGGAATTCAGCCAGGATATTCAGGCCAACCACGGCATTCTATAATTTCCCTTAAACATTATGGTGCCTTTGACCCAATGATCGTTGTCTTGAAATTATTGTTCTGTCCTAAACCATCTTTTGGATCTAGTCCCATGGTAATTACTGGCACAAAACTGACCCAGAAAGAAAAACTTCTACTTAATGATTTTCTCATTGTCACTCTTCTAGAATCATGGGTTCCCAGCATCGTTTCTCTTTGGGGAATACCACCAGTCCTAGTCAATATTACTAAACTTGCATTGCACATGCCGTTTCAAACCCAAAGTGGCAGAGTTGTAGGTTACAAGAGATTTTCTAATTCACTGTAAATATGAAAAGGTACACGCTTAGATACATCACTGGATGACTAGAACGATTTAGGGAGACAATGGAGTACTCATCAAAGAGATCTAAGTATGTGTCACTGAGGGATGATTGCTTCTTTGTCTCTGATTACGGAAGGGTAAACTTTATATGACATTGTTAAGTTTTCTAACCTTCTGAATAGTAATGATCATTCTTCAGATTAATTTGTATTTTTAAAATGTGCTTGTATATTTAATCTTTCCTTGTGAGGAAGCATAATTCATTTTCCTGTTTATGACCAAATCATACTTTAACTTTTGGTGATGTACCCTATTTTCTTGATTTATAAGTATTTTGGACAGTTCTATTTCAGTATACATAATTCTATAGAAGCATTCCTTCTACAAAGAAGAATGCAGGCTTTGAAGTCAGATTAGAGTTATTTTTTGATCTGGCAGGTTTGAATCATCACTCCCCCTACAAGGATTAATTTCTTTTGTTCCAATTTTAAAATAACAATTGCTAGCATCCTGAAAAGCATCTATTATGTGGAAAACCTGCCGTGACCAGAAACCCTAGTAAAATAGTTAAACTTCATCTTTAGAGTAGGTAACTATGGCACTACTAAGAATTCCATTTTCTGTGTTTTCAAATATCTAATAACACTGCTTTTTTTTTTTTCTTTTGACCTAATACTCTAATCAGGAAAACACAAACACTTGTTAGGTGACATGTATGTGTGTGTGTGTATAAAAATTATAAATGAAGAAAAAAACATATCCATTGAGTTTTTGTCTTTATTTATAATTATTAGTAGTGAAATTTACCAGTTTCCAAAATTTCATAAGTACCATATTTGGACATTTAACAGTAAAAGTTTTATTGAAAATAAATAAATTAGATTGTCAATATATTGCTTATCAGCTGTTTGGCTAAGATCAAGTGCATGTATCAAAGACCAAAAACCAAACTTCCTGCTGTGGAGTCGGAACAAACTCATAGCGACCCTTCCTTGGGTTTCCAAGGCAGTATCACTATGGAAGTAGATTGCCCAACCTTCCTTCCAAGGAGAGTGGTTGGTGGGTTTGAACCACCAGCCTTCTGGTTAGCAGTCAAATACTTTAGGCACTAGGCCACCAGAGCTCCTGCATGTATTATATATAAAGTATAATTTCTGTCAAAATAATTTTAGCATATAACTGATACAGCTAATTTTCACTGACTTCTCTTATATGCCTGATAAGTTCCATGATTTGGTTTTAAAGCTCTTAGAACAGTGTTGGGAAATGTTGAGCTGTATACAAGTTTTGCCATTATTATTGTATTATAGTTTTAAGTGGTTAGCATAACTAATTATATTTCATAAAAATGTTGATAGTATCCTATGTTCAGAATATTTTGTTCTGTTAGTTTGGGGCTGTTGAGAGAAAAGGATACTTCACATTGCTGTTGGTTTCAAGTATTTCAATAGTAAAGTAGCAATTATATACATCTACACACAGTATACACATACACATAATAGCATAGACATGCAGGATGAAAATAAGAAGGTAACTGGGATAGAGAGATGGGTAAATTCTAGGCCAATATTTTTTGTGTCTAGTGTGTCCAGCTTCCTTTAAGTACCTTATCTCATTTCACTTCATAATAACATTATAGGAAAAATATTATTTGTATTTTTAGATAAAGAAAATGGAGCTAAAAGACATTCAGTAACTTGGCTTTGTTCCACAGTTATAAATGACAGATCAGTGGAGCTGACTTTAAAACCCTTTCCACTAAACAATTCTACTGGTTTGGTAAATAATATACTCATATAAAGCAAACTTGCAAAGCAGTACTTGTCCAAAACCATGAAGCTTAGCTCTACTTGTATATACCATGATGAAATACTAGAGTTCCCTAGAATATATGCCACCTGATACGTAGCATTTCATAAAGATTATGGAATCTTTTCTGTATAGACACAAGAAAATTTCTGTTAGCTATCCAAGTCCTAGCAAATAACAAGTCTCCTATGAGACTATGCTAATTATACATACTCCAGCTACACACGAACAACACCTTGTTCAAGTATCACAACCAACGTCACATGTTATAGTCCAACAACCATAGAGTTTTGAAATGCAGCACCACTGAACTCACAGTGTATCTGAGTTGATAAACTAATGTTTTAATATGACAACATTTTATTCTTGTCATGAAATAAAACACACATTTATTAATGGAAAGAGTACCCATGGAGGGAAAGAATGTGGACTCTAAGGTCACACAAACTGAGATTTCAATCTCTAATTTCTTTTTACTAGCTCTGAATCTAGAGCAAGTTAATTCAAGTCTAATCTGCAGTGTCTTTATAGGTAAAATAGGGGTGATAATAGTGTCTGCCTTTTAGGACTGTTTTCTTAATGAGGTAATACATGTAAAAAAAATACATGTAAATGAGGTAATACATGTAAAAAAAGGGAGCTCTGGTAGCGTAATGCCTAAGGCACTTGATTGCTAACCAGAAGGCTGGTGGTTCAAACCCACCAGCCACTCCTCAGAAGTAAGATGGGGCAATCTACTTCCATAGTGATACTGCCTCAGAAACCCAAGGAGGGGTTGCTATGAGTCGGGTCTGACTCGATGGCACCTAACAACAACAACATGTAAAACACTTAGAGTATTTAACCCATAGGAAACACTTCATAAATGATCATTATTATTTTTGTTTGTATGATAGCATTAATAACAATATACATCAGATACTGTACAAGGGCCTTAGCAGCAAATACACATGTTCACAACATTTATGGAGTTTATGGACTGAAAAGACAAGCAGTTAAACAGGGGCCATGAAGTTTGCTAATGACTATGACTGAATTGATTCCAAATGCTTTCACCCAGTTCAAAAAGCTGTTCCAAGTTGAGAACTATTTACATGGAGGTTACATATTTCATGAGGTCCGCAGTCCAAACCCACATTTTCAAATTGTCCTTACCACCACAGAAACCACCTCAGCACTCATGTATTAAAAGCAGATAGCTACTGGTGTCTTGAAGGCTGCTGAGTGGCAAAATGGTTTCTCCTTGAAATGAACCTAAGTTGTTGATGATTCAAACCCACCCAGCAGCACCATGACAGAGGGCCTGGTAATTTGCTTCTGTAAAAGATTACAGCTAAGAAAATCCTATGGAACAGTTCTACTCTATAACACATGGAGTCAGCTTGAGTTTGAAATGGCTCAATGGCAATGTGTTGGGACTTTGGTTTTACCGTGGCTTGGGCAGGTACTCTGTTTGCTTACATTTCTTTAACTGGATGCAGTGAAATGTTGTGGTGTGACTTTTAGGACACCATTTCCAAACAATCAGATGTGACTATGGGTAAAAAGCCTTCCAACTTATCTTATTAAAGATCTTCATTTAGACAGCATCATAACTTTGCTATTGACTGGTAATACCACTTACCACCATTTTATCTTAGAGAATAAGTGATGACATTCAAGACTTCACGATTTTCTCTTTCATGCAGGCCTACTTATGATTGTGTATGAAAATCACTTATATAAGACATAGGAATTAAAGTATCAGCTTCTGTGTCATCAAGGGAATATTTCGTTAAGACTGGCCAATGCAGCAATTTGCCAATAGCTGGCACCTGTATGACCAAAATTGCCAAGGCCAAAGGGTGGCTATTGTACAAGGGTTGATTTCCATAATACGTTGTAATTGGAGTAAGAGGAGAAAAGTGAAGGTAGAAATGGCAGTGACCCTGAATAAGGTCCAAGCAACAGATGCTCCTTTTGGAAAACTAGTCATGAGACTGAGAACGATGACATTGCAGGCTTGGCTGTTTGGCTTGCCTTTTGGCAGTGAGTCGGGATGAGTGTTTGGTGCCATCTTCTGAGAGTCCCTGAAATGACACCTGTCCCATCTGTTTTATTTATGAGTGTATATTTGTTGTTTTGTTTTTGGTTATCAGGAATATACTACATAGGATCATTAAATACTCATAGAAAATATTCTCTAAAAGATTCAAAGATCTCCTTGCTAAGAAGGCAATCTTGGAATACATTTCCACTTTTTCCATTGATGAGCCATGTCAAAGCATATGGTGAAATACATGATTGTCATGATTAATTCATTTTCATTTAAAGCACAGTTTAGTTACAAATGACTAAGATGTTTTGTTAGTAAACAGCTTGTGCTATTTTCCTGCTTTATATAGTTTTCTATAAAAGTGTATTTATTTTGTTTTAAAAAAATAAGTAGATATGCATCCAGAAAAATATACTCCTAAGATGCTCTACCCGCTAGCATTTCAGTTTGTGGCAGTTTTAAATGTTTTCAACTTGGAATTATTCACAATTACCTTGTTGGCCATTTTTCAGCAGAAGGGTTGCTGCTGCTGACAAGTGTGGCAGACAGCCAGGAGAAACTGGGCAGAGAGGAGATGCAAATCTCCCCTCAAAATTAGGTGAGGGGAAATTATGTGACTAAGTATAGCATCTATTTAAATAGGGCTGTAATTCAAGGCCTATCTCAAGTGCCTCCTCCGTGGTGCTTCTGTAATTATGCCAGGCTGCATTGACCTCCCTGTCCTCTGAACTTCTACAGCTCACAGTTTATGCAAATAGTTAGGTAGCTTGGAAATTAATATCACCATGTAGTCTGTAAATCCATATGTAAGTTAGTTTGTCACATGAGTGTGTGTCTGTGTGTTTTATATGGTTGTATATTTCTGTTTTTTATAGTCATCTTCATTACCATTCTTAGGAGATTATTGTCTGTATTGGCCCCAAAAGCCTCTTAACTACCATGTTACCACTGCAGGACCTGAGATTAGAATCCTAAGGATCTCTAAGTCCAGGAATTGAGTGCTCTCTTTCTCTTATGTTGATAGATGACCTGAGGTCAGAAGGTGGTAGAAGATCCAGTTGGGATGGAGAAGGGGAGAAACTAGGTAACACTTCCCCACCCACTGCCATCCAGGCAATTCTGACTCATAGCAACCCCCACTGGGTTTCCAAGGCTGTAAATCTTTACAGAAGTAGATTACCTCATCTTCCTTTCATTGAGCAGCTGGTGGGTTTGAGCCACATACCTTCTGGTTAGTAGCCAAATGCCTTACCCATTTTGACACCAGAGCTCCTTAGAAAATACTTGCACCTCTTTTTTTTTTTTCATGTGTGACAATTTTCATTGCCAGAGCAGTGTCAAGGAAAGGCTCTGTCAGCATGAGTTAATTGGGGCCTCAATTCTCATTAGAAAAATGATCAAAGATTTTCAGTGCAAAGGTGTATCCAAGACAAAATAATTATGGGAATAGACAGCTTCAGAGACAAGGAATGGATCTGGACAAGAGGTGTGGATAATAGTCCCCTTGTATTGATTCAACATGAAACTAACAAGTGCTTGCTATGTACTAGGCACTAGTTTTAGGCACTCAGGGATACAGAAATAAATACATTAGCCAAAATTCCTGTCTTCAGGAAATTTAAATTCTAGTGGAGGAAAGAAAGAGAAAATAAATCTACATACATATAGTGATCACTCTGGTGGGGGGAGAAAAAGTAAAGACAGCAATAAAATAATGAGCAGTGTATTGAGGAAAGAAAGGCCATTTATACAGAATGATTGAGAAGGCCTTTCGGAGATGGTGACCTCTGAGCTGAAACTTGGGGAATAAAAGCCATCCTGTAATATCAGGAGAAAGGGGGTTCTAAGCAGAGGGTTCAGCTTATGCTAGTGCCCTAAGGCAGGAATGGCCTTAGTTTGTTCTAAGAATGGAAAGAAAGATAGTATGACTGGAGTTTAGTGAAAGATGAGGAGGAGTTAGATGAAAGAAGCAAGGGCAAATCATGTAAGATCCTATAAGCTATGGTAAGTGGATGGATTTAATTCTAACTGCAATGGGGAGCCCATGAATTGTTTTAAGCAGAGAAGTACTATGACCTAGTTTATGTTTTTAGAAGATCACTCTGACTGTTGGATAGAATATTGACGATAGGGAGGAAAGAGTGAAATTAGGAGAATAAAGCATTGGTCCAAGGTCAAGAGGAGTGGTTTGGACTATGATTGTGGTTGTACAAATTGTGAGAGACGGTCAGATTTGGGCCATTTTTTGGAAACAGCCTAGGTAGGTTTTGATGATGTGAAGAATTCCCTAGCCTTAGCAGGGAGAGGGGTGCATAAGGTGCTCCCAACACCTCCTCTACCATCACCTATTGCTCACATCTTTCTGAGCAGCCTTATTTCCTCAGTTAATGGCCTTGTGAACAAGTGCCATGATGTCCTCTGTGTTCCACAGTGTCTAGCACAGCTCAGAGTACGCAGCAGTTCAATAAATACTCAATTTATTTTCTTTACTACTTGAAAAAGAATATGTTGTTTAAGAACAATCTTCTTTCATAGAAGAAGCATTGTCGTGACATTTTTAGAACTTTCAGCTTTAACATGTTTATGCTTCCTAGGTTGCATAAACAACCTAGCAAATTTAAAATCTGAATTGTTCACTTTCATTAAATGCTTAACTTGCATGAAGATACCTCTTCTTTTTACCATGTGACAGCTTCTTTTGTGGCTGTTATGAAATACTTAAGTGGTGTATTACCAGTTTTCAGTATTTTCCAGGAAAAAAATAAATCTCTTTGAATATTTGTGGATTGTATATTTTTACATTAATACTTTAAATCTGAATAGCATTTTCTTTGCCATTTAGAAAATAAGCCTTCCATTTATTTGGTTTGGTATAGTTTACTTCTGAACTTCCAACTATTTCTGTAAGGACATCCATTCTGTGGATTGTCTACAGCAATAGGTGACTGTGCTTTCAGTCTCCCCCAGTTCTCTGTCCTCTTCATTATCAATGAGAGTTAGCAAAAAGCATCAGCAAATCATGGCTATTGATACTAAATTACATATGTTAAGTCCTTACTTGCTTCCGGGCACCAAGATAAACACTTGTATGTTTTATTTCATTTAATCCATTTAAATACCCTATGAGAAAAGTAACATAATTGTCCTAATCTTACAGATAAAGAATGAGAATTACAAAGATTAAAGGCCATGCTTAACATCACCTAGCTCTCAGTCAGAAGAATTGGAATACAAATCTACAGCTTATACTCTTAACTGTAATGTTTATTGCTTATTGACATAAAAAAATCAATGTAGTGGATACTTTAGCTTTTGCATTTTAAATAACTCTTCTATTAAATTGAACTGTTCATATTTTCAACATTTTAAAATTTAATGTTCTTTAACCTACATCTCTTCTTTGTTTTCCCACTAATATCAATTAGATCTTTTTCATCAATTCTATCTTTCTTTTATTATCATATTTTTCTCTCTAACCCAGAATTGGTGCTTTATTCCTTAGGTACTTAGAGCTCAGCACAAAGAGGTAATTCTCTTTATTTCATGACACTTTCCCCTCATTTCTCTCATAATCCTGTCTTTAGAATTCACAATATTGAGTTACAACCATATTTCCAAGATTTCTTTAGCTTGTGTCCTAATGTCTATGAATGGAATATCACTTTGTGGAGTCTGAGATCTGTACCAGAGGTTTTATGGATTCTTTTTATTACTAGATGAATACTATGGCATTCCTATTATGGTAGGTTAATGTTTCTTTATTCCGTTCTTTATATTTTCCTAGTAAGATGGAAAGAGTGGTTGAAAAATCAATAGAAGTAGAATTGAAAACAGCCCATGACAAGATGAAAATTAGGCAGAAACAAATTGAATCATTCTCCAGTCTAAATTTGGGATTAGACTAGGTATCTCCTGCTTCTTTCAGAAAATAAAAGGTAGGAAATATCTCACACATATCCACTCATTCCCTCGCATTGAATCCTCTGTTTTATTCTGAACAAACTCTCCTCTCATAAAGTGAGGTCTCTTTATGTGTTCATAAGGGGGTCCAGGCTATCAGTAATAGCATATTTTCCACTCCCTTCTCTCATGAAGATACACCTTTTGCTACACCTTTTGATGTGAAAGTGAAAAAAAGAAGCACCCATCTTTGAACTTCCCACTTATCAAAATCCATTAAACTCTACTACATTATATATTCTTTATGGAACCTTAATTCTCAGTTGACAACATCAGTACCCCCAATAATACCTGCAAGACATCAAGATCCGCCTGATCTTTTTCACCCTTACTATACATTCTCTTCAGCACTTCCAACCCACCAGCTGTGCAGTGGGAGAAAGATGAGACAGTCTGTTTCCATAAAGATTTAGTCTTGGAATTGAAACGGGGCAGTTCTAGTCTGTCCTACGGGCTTGCTGTCATTTGGAATTAACTCGATGGCTGTGGGTTTGGGTTTAGGTATATGTTCTCTATTCCTGCACTACAGACTCCTGGAAAGAGATGTGCTCTGCTAGCAATTTTTGGCAATTCATGTAGAAATTCAGATTTTTTCCTGACCTTCACCATAACCACTTAATCTTTGTATCTATACAGATAGTTCTCATTTATGATGGGGTTCCATTCTGTCAACTCCATCATAAGTTGGTTCAGACATAAGTAGAATACTTTTTTTGTTTTTGTTTTCATTTTTACTGCCTTTCATTATCTATATCTTTACAAGTCCAATCTTTATTTGTCTTTGAGATTTGCAATAAGAATAATAACATCAGCAAATTACACCCTACATAAAAAGGTCGGGGGGGAGAAATCATAAGTGCAGTTTGTCCTAACTCAAATAAAGCATAAATTGGGAACTATCTGTAATGTCAAGATTCAATTCAATCTCTGAAGACAATTTTCTTCTAAATCTGCATCCTCCAAACATTCACTTCTTTTAACACTCACTTAATTCTTGAATAATTTTCTTTTAAGGAAGGTACCTTCATTTTTCAAGCCTATTTGATTTCCTTTTTATGGAAAGGATGGATGTGCTCTGGACTAGGACTGGGGATATAGAGATAGCTAGAAGTAGGTAAATATGGGCCATTATACCTCCCAGTGTTGAGAAGTTTGACCAGAATTTCATTTGTATTTCATAGTAGTAGCCTCAGAAACTGAATTAATAGTTTGTAGATTAGAATCTAATTGAAAACCTTAAATGAAATATCTTTTCACTGGTAAGGAGAAGATTAAGGAATGAATAACAACCTTTACGTAATCCAAACATTTATTTAACATTTATTGCATATTTATTCATTCAATAAATATTTATTGTATCCCTATTAGACATTAGGTACTTTGCAAAATGTTGATGATTCTGTTGTGAATGCAATAGACAGAATCTCACAGAGTATATAACCTAGTATAGAGGGAAAGATAATTAATTTACTACCAAACAAAAAGTGATGTGATGTGTGTTTTGATTGTGAAATTACAGACGGGTATATCATCTTACAGCTGAAGTACCTGTCTAGTGAAGGAAGAAATGATATTTCATCTGAGACCCAAAGGATAAGACTCAAACCTAACCTAGTGCTAAGAAGGAAACACTGTGCCCCTAAACTCAAGGAAAGAATAATACAAGAGTCTATGTGCTTTCTAAGAGATCTTACTAGAAATAGTTCAACTAAACTGAGAAGAACATTTAGACCAATGGTTCTCAACCTTGAGCTAAAAATTTACTTTTAAAAAAAAGCCCTCACTGTTGTCGAGTCAGTTCCAACTCATAACGACCCCTCCTTAGGTTTCCGAGGCTGTATCTCTACAGAGGTAGGTTGCCCAGTCTTCCTTATGTCAATTACTAGTCACCACCCCAAACCTCCTGAATTAGAATTTCAAGGCATAGGTCCTGGGACTCTGCATTTATAAGATCCCCACTTTCTTCTATATACATTAATGTCAGGACTCATTGCCTAAGATTTAAATATAGGTGTCCCTGAGAATCATCTATTCATGTTTTATATCTTCAGATTCTCAGGGTGCACCTGGGAACCCAGCAGGTCCAGAACTAAGAGGCCCAGAATCTTCATTTTAGGAATCAGCCAATCATTGCTCATCTAGGGGAGATAGACTACACATGGAAAAGCAGTACTTTAAGGTTTTAAATGTCCAGTCCAACCTACTTCTAGAAAACAGACCAAAACCAGATCAAGTTTTAATTTAGTATAAGAGAATAATCACTTTTCTTTGTCTAGTTATAGAATATAGGGGCTAAGCAGAAATACTAGACAATTAAATCGTTTTTTTCACATA
This sequence comes from Orycteropus afer afer, assembly GCF_000298275.1. NCBI lineage: Eukaryota > Metazoa > Chordata > Mammalia > Tubulidentata > Orycteropodidae > Orycteropus > Orycteropus afer. The sequence goes on along the minus strand of NW_006921777.1, from coordinate 994,796 downwards.
AGACTACAATTCCATCATTATACAAATTTTGTTGGAAAAAAATGTAGGAAAAAGTTTCACAACTTTGCAAAAAACAATTCTAATGTTTTCATCAGTAACAACTCTCATGGTAATACGATATTTTTTTTCTTATATTTAGAAATTCCCTTCCCTTTAACCATTCCATATCATGCCTACATCTGGCACATGCACTTTTTCCCTTTGAAAACATATTTCTAAATTTTCATATCACATTTATATTAATAGCTTCAAAACTAACAATATAGTTTAATATAAATTTGTGCCACACAGGCTGGGTTTCATTTCAAACATGTTTGTAATATTTTCCTTTCATTTTAAATAACAATAATCAACTGGCTTCTTTTCATTTGCTTTTTCTGTTTGAGCTGTGTACATTGATTCATGCCATATATTGTCTCCTTGGAAATTTATTTTATCTGATTAATATTTCTGTTGCTTGGTGATCTGCTTCTCTAAATATTGCTATCAAGAAAACCCTGCAGAGTAGTTGGTTTGGGGGTTTATCACTTACTGGCTTATTAGTAGCTAGACTAGAAGGATCAGAGCCTCTGTAGCCAGAAGATAAAAGTTTATGCACTGGATAGTTTTGGCCAAATAAAGATTATGTTTGTATTGTATCAGTTTTATCCAGCTAGTAGATTCATGTCCAATGAACCAAAGTAAATATCAGAGTAACTGTTTGTTTAAATAAATCTGAAGTACATAGTTGTCAGAAATACCAGTTCTACATGAAGGCAATTTGTTCAGAGGCTTATGTGAATGACACAGTAATATTTCTATGCCACCATGTTTATCCTTTATATCAATAATCTTTCACATTTATACTTATTTAATATATTCTGATACTGTGTGCTTTTGCCAAGGATGTTAAGGCAGGATGATCTATACTTTACAAATGAAAAATCTGAGGTTGGAAGAGGTTAAATGACTTTGCCAAGGGCACACATTGAGTCCATGGCAGATCTTACATGGGAATGATGTGCAATGAGCCATGTTGCCTCCTTTCTTGGAAAATAATTTATCAAGGATTTATCCCAGATGAAGATTAATTGGTTCAGATGATAGCCCTTCCTTCATCAAAGCACAGTCAACTAATAGGGCCGACATATATTAGTTGTGTATTGTGACTTTAAATAGGGTGTGTAATAAAACAAAAAAATGAAAACCAAAAGTTCCTTCCCTCTAATTACATCAGATTTCATTTCTTTCGCTCTCACATCTGTGTGAGTTACGGCACATGCAGTGAATTTTCTCATACCAATGTCCTCATGAAAGCTAAAAAGAGTGGGTCCATGGCACCTCAAAGCTATCACCTCATTCTTGTTCTTTCTAGAATTAAGGCTGCATCTAGCATGTTTCCATAAGCATCAAGTTTTCTTTGGAGTTGTCTTGTTCATATTTAAACAACTTAAACTATGTAGATGTCAGTTTTTCAGAAATAAGATCAATTATTTACTAAGGACACTGGTTTCAGAAATAGTATCCTGTTGTATATTTGCATATTTGTATACTAAAGAGAAAACTTGATTACAAAATTCATGAGTACTTAAATGGGTAGCAATGATTTGTTTAGCTTAATTTGAAATGGCTTTTTAAAATAAGCAAAGGTTGTTTCTAATGATGTCATGGGTGGGCACAGTGATTATGTTAAATTCTTGTATATGCTTAGGATTTAATTACCTATATTTCTTTTCTGATCCCGTTTGTAAAAGTTTAATCAATACACCTAAATGAGCATACATTTGAGAAAATTGTTAGTTTTTATCGGAAGAATAGCGTAGCTGGTAGATGAAAGTGTTAGATTCCTGGGGATGCTGTAAGAAAATACCACAAAGTGAGTGGCTTTAAAGAACGGGAATTTTTTGCCTCTCAGTTCTGGAGTCTGGAAGTCTGAGACATGGAGGCTAGCCATTTTGATTCCTTATGAAGCTTTGAAGGAGAACCTTCTGCTATGCTCATCCTTTAGCTTCTGAAAACTCCAGGTGTTATGTGGCTTATAGTTGCAGCCTCACATGGCATCCTCCCTCTGTCTCCCTCTTTGTATCTTCTTCTCTTGCATAAAGACACCATTCATATTGAATGAGGACCCCTCTACTCCAATATGCCCTCATGGTAACTTAATTGAGCCATCTTCAAGGTTTATTTCCAAATGCAAACAACACAACGCACTGCCATTGAGTCGGATCAGACTCATAGTGACCCTCCCTTGGGTTTCTGAGGTGGTATCACTACGGAAGTTGATTGCCCAACTTCCTTCCAAGGAGTGGCTGGTGGGTTTGAACCACGAGCCTTCTGGTTAGCAGTGAAATGCCTTAGGCACTACACCACCAGATCTCATTCACAGGCACTGGAATTAGGACTTGAACTTATCTTTTAGGGAACATGATTCAATCTGTAACACCACTATAAATCTAAATTTCCCTGTATATTACCCATAATGGCTTTGGATATATAGAAGAGACAAAGCATTTGTCTACTTACTTCCAGCTGTGGACAAAGAGCTAATTGTGTTCACATCAATTCTCCTATTTCCACCCTCGATCTTTAAACTTTCCAGCTATGAATTTTTTTTAACCTATTTGAAATCCCTGATGGGAATAGGGGGAAAAAGAGTGACTCTATAATATTTCACAAGAAGATTTCCAAAGGTGTTATTAAATATGGTAGCCTAAGATGATAACGTGGAACTGCTCTGCTTCATCATATGTAGGGACTCCATTAAAGGAAAATATGACTTCTTATCAGGAGACTAGAGTGTTAGAAAAGATAGTAGTAAGCAGATTTTATACTTGTTTATGTTAGGCATTTATTTTGTGCAGGGAAGTATGCTTAAGAATACAGAAATAAGTAATTACACATAGCCTTTGCTTTCAATAAGCTCAAAATGGATTGAAAGACCAGAAATGTAAATAAATAACCACAAAGTAGTAGAGTCCCTAAGTGGACATGTAAATAAACAAAGAAATAGCAACTAGGATAGTTTGAAAAAATAGGAAAATCTTCCCCAAAAAGATAATCGTTTTTCAAAGCAGTTTTTTTAAAAAAAAAAAAAAAACACAGAATTGATAGCTGAGGATGGAGTTTGTGAACAATGTCTGTGACACTAAGATATAAAATATCAATGAAAAGGACACATTGTGAGGAGGGGACTTCAAACTAATCAGAACTTGTTGTAAGAAGCAGAGCCAGTTTGGAGAAAAGGTTACAAATGTAAAAATCAGATTAGATTGACAAAGACCCTGCATTTCTGCTAAAGATTTTCAGGAAGCAACTGTTGGAGATTTATTATTATTATTATTATTATTATTACTATTATTATTATTATTTACCCCGGATAATTAACATTATTAGATTGTACCTTGCCCTGATTGCAAGGTGGTTAAGCTCTTGACCGCTAACCCATAGGTGGGTGGTTCACAACCGCCAGCGCTCTAGATGAGGCCGTCTGCTTCCATAAAGATTTAGAGCCTTGGAAACCCTAGGGGCCAGTTTGACAGCAGTGGGTTTTTGGTTGATAAAATAACTCTGTCAACAAGGTCATAAATGAATTGAAGGAGTAATGTAAAGCATTGGAAACTAGCAGAGGAGAAGCTGGTGAGGGAGCCCTGACAATGGTCCAGGCAGAAGGTGATGACGTCAGTGGAGACAGTTAAGAGAGAATTGATTTGAAATAAATACTAGGTGACTGAGTAGCAATGGATAAAGAGTGTGAGAGCGAGTAGGTTGGGAGACAGAAGCAGACCAAAGTCCCTTCTATCAATGTGAATACATCCCTGCCACACACATTTCCAATATGAGAAACAGGAGGGTATAGTTTAGGGCAAAAGATCATAGTTTCTCCAAAGTTTTTCTTTTCTCCTTTATTTTCATTGAGTCTATTATTTCATATGATACAAATTGTGAATGAAAGCCAAGCATGTTGCTGTTGTTAGGTGCTATAAAGTTGTTTCCAACTCACAGCAGCCTTTTGTAAAACAAAAGACATCATGGCCCTTTCCTATGCTATCTTCACAGTTGTTGCCCACTGTTGCAGCCATTATCTCAATCCATCTCCTTGTGGATCTCCTTTTTTTGCTGACATTCTGCTTTACCAGACATGATGTCCTCCTCCAGGAACTGGTCCCCAAGTATGTGAGAGGAAGTCTCTCCATCCTCACTTCTAAAGAGCATTCTGTCTGCACTCTTTTAAGAGAGGTTTGTTTGTTGTTCTTCTGGCAGTCCGTTATATATTCAATATTCTTTGCAAACATCAAAATTAGAAAGCATCAATTATTTTTCAGTCTTCCTTATTCATTGTCCAGTTTTCACATCCATATGAGGTGACTGAAAATACCATAGCTTGAATCAGGTACACCTTAGTCCTCAAAGTGACATCTTTGCTTTTTCACACTTTAAAGAGGTCTTTTGCAACAGATGTCCCCAATGCAATACTTTATATGATTTCTTGACTGCTGCTTGCATGGGCATTGGTTATGGATGCAAATAAAATAAAATCCTTGACAATTTCAATATGTTCTCCATTTATCTAGATGTTGCTTATCTGCATGAGCATATTGAAGTGTTCTGGAACTCCCACTGTTCCCAATGTTATTCACAATTGTTATGATCTACACAGCCAAATGTCTTTGTGTAGTGGATAAAACTCAGGTAAATATCGTTCTGGTATTCTCTGCTTTCAGCCAAGATCCATCTGACATCTTCTTCTGAGTCCAACTTGCATTTCTGGCTGTTTATTGTTGATGTACTTCTGCAAACACTTTTGAGTTATTTTCCACAAAATTTTTCTTGCGTATGATGTTAATTATATTGTTCAATAGTTTCCACATTCTGTTGGATCACCTTTCTTTGGAATTGGTGTGTTTTGGTTCTCTAGTTCTGTTCTAACAGAGAATCACAGGTGAGTGGCTTTAACAAACAGGAATTTATTCTCTTACAGTTTTGGAAGCTAGAAGTCTGAGTTCAAAATGCCAGCTCTTGGGGCTGGGTGAAAGCCCCTCTGCCTTGGGCTTCAGCTCTCCCTCTTGTACCCGGCTCACTAGAGCTGGAGTCATCTCTTAACTCAGGCAGCTGCTGGCTACCGAGGCTACAAACGTAAGGACAATGAGTAAAATGGCACAGTCCAAAGATTATCAAGTCCAGAAGCAGTCCCAAGATCAACAGACAACATGGCAGGCCACTCACTGATAACTTGGCCAAATGCAGGAACCAAATGTGCCAAGAAGCTCAGGATCTTTCTGAAAGTGTCTTCTTGTAAACCAGAAACAGGCCACATTCCTAAGGTAGCTGCTACTCAGCTGATCACAATAGATTCCACCAAGGAGTTGATCACCAGTTTCATCATGGGGAATAACTACATCTAGCTGCCCAGCCACTCAAAACCAGGCCCAGCCAAGTTAACACATAACCTTAACTACAGTGTGCAAATATAGATCTCTTCCTGTCAGTTGGCCACCTAGCTGTCTTCCAGATTTCTTGGCAGAGACGACTGAGTGCTTCCAGCATTGCATTTCTTTGTTGAAACATCTCTATTGGTATTCCATCAATTCCCTGAGCTTCATTTTTTGCCAGTGCCTTCATTGTTGTTTAGACATCTTCCTTCAGTACCATAAGTTCTTGATCATATGCTAATTCCTGAAATGTTTGGACATCAAACAATTCTTTATTGGCACAGTACTAAAATAGATTTAGTCTGGTTAAACAGAGCCAACCAAAGTCTTAGAAAAAGCATAGAGAAAACAAATTTGCCATTTGCAAGTTGGAGGGTGTCTAGAAATGGGGAGTAGGACTATTTTGGGAAAAAAGTGCTCCATAGGGGTATCATTATTTTTCTTCAATAAGCAAGATCCAAGATTGGGTTCTTTGATAGGTAAAGCATTTCTTTAAACTAATTTAGGAGAAACTTGGGCTAATCCGAGTTTCATGGATTGGTAAGAGTGTCATCTTTGTGTCATTTGGACTCTCTATGAGACTTAATTATATTATTCTTTGTTCTGGTTACCTAGTGCCACTCTGACAGGAATATATCACAAATGGGATGGGTTTAAGAAACAGGAGTTTATTCTCTTACAGTTTTGGAGGCTAGAAGTCTGAGTTCAAAGTGCCATGCTCTAGGGGCTGGGTTAAAGCCCCTCAACTTTGGGCTTCAGCTCTGCCTCCTGCTCCTGGCCCACTTAAGCTAGAGGCTTTTCTTCACTCAGACAGCAGCTGGCTGCTGAGTCTGACAAACCTAAGGTCAACAAGTGAAAGGGCACAGTCCCAATGTTACCAAATAACACAGCAGGCCATTGATTCTACTCCATTGAAAGTCCCAAGATCAGCAGAGCATGGCAGGCTGTTGAACAACAACTCAGCTACATGCAGAGTTCAAGCATGCCATAAGCTAGAGACCAGTCCCCAAACTGCTTCTTATATACAGGAAGCAGACCACATCCCTAAAGCAGCTACTCAGCTGCTTATGGTAAATCCCACCATTGAGTTGATTGCTAGTCCCACCGTGGGGAATAACTACCACCAGCAGTCCAACCACTCAACCAGGCCCAGTGAAGTTGACACACAAACTTAACTACCACACTCTTAAAATCAGGGAATAACATTTGTCTTGCAGAATTATTACTTAGATTAAATGTAATAACATAGGTAACATGCTATATGTTCTGCCTCAGCATATAAAAGCACTTTGTAAATGGAAGCTATTTATAAAATTCCGTTGAAAGCAGGACATGTGTCAGTCAAAATAAGATGCTATTATACCTCAACTTTATTTTCTTTATATTTTGTTTCACTCCTTTTTTCATTTAGCAAGCAATTTTTAAGCCCCTGACCTGTATCAAAATAGACCTGAGGACTGTAATCTGACAGTCTAATGGGGAGAGAGAAATGCAGTCAAATTAAGACAGTATATTTTTATTTCAAAGCTTATAAATATATGTGCATAATATTTCACTTACATGTAGTTATTAATGTCTCTGTTAAAAAATGATTTAATATGGCAACTTGACTTTAAAATTATTTCAGAAATTTGAAGTCAAATTGTGTTACCTAAAAAGTAACTATTTTGAATTATCATCAGCAAATCAAGAGTCTTATTCTAAAACCTGCAGGGGATTTAGCTAAGTAAACCAGGTACATGAAGTGATGATATATATAAATATAATATAACATAAAGTTAAAAATGAATGAACATATTGTAACTCAGTGTCCATCTAACTATTTGCTATCTATATGACTGCACAATGATCAAGAGTACCCAACATAAGAGGCATTTTTTTTTCTGATTAAGTATTTCATTCATCAGACAAGTATTTATTAAGTACCAATTATCTACCTGGTTGGTATTATGTTAGTTGCTTTTAATTTTGCTTGGCAAAATAGTATTTTGAGGTCTTGATATTTTTTAAGTGGGGAAACAACCTACAGCATAATATTTTACTAAGCACCTTTCATGTTAGAGAAAGAGAAAATTGTTGGCTAGAGAAACCATGAGTGGAATTTGTAAGGGAAGTCAAACAGAATACTAATCAATTCTCATTATATGTATTAAGATTCTTTCATTTTTATAACCCATTTAACAAGTAGATGTTTCCTGTGATGCACAAAGCCACTGATTTTTTTTTCCTTTCCACACCTCTACAAATTGCTTTTATGTAATATAGTACACCATAGGACACTTAACGCAGAGAGCTGATGCAAAACCTCATTTTGAGAAACAAAAGCAATGTCAATTTATATGGCAAGAGAACAAATACTACATCCCAAGCTTATATAAGATCTGACACCTCAAATCGAAAATAAATTATTTGGAGGACACATTATCTTTCTCCCTGACCTTGGTATTAACAGCATTTGTGACCCCTGGATGCAGATGGATTACAATACCAAGAACGTTCTTCATCACTATGAATTAGCAATTTCTTAATGTATGTTTCTGTGATCATCAGCTTATTTTCCAATGTGTAATTTCTATCTCCCTAAATCAATTTCACCAGAAGGCATGTTGCAAATGTGATTCATTTCATCTGTGCCTGTGGTTAGCATTATGTTGCTGCAATCAGACAACCTGACAGATTTTTGAGCCTAGGAAGTTGTCCATTTCAATTAACAAGACACCCAGGACATTTCCCTGTCAGGATAATAAAACTGTGTGCTGATTTGTCTCTTCTCTGAAGAAAATATTATGTAATGTTTTCATATGAAGTCAGATTCTTTTATTCCTCCCCCCCAGAAAGCAAAGTTTTAGCAGGAAACCAATATAAATAATGGAAAATAATATATTTGTGCTAAAACTTAGAGAAGTGTGATTTCTTTTTCCTGCACATTATAGTTTTACATGTTGGATACCCTTTTCTGATTAAGTATTTTATTCATCAGATAAGTATTTATTTTTCTGTAGAAAAAGAGATAGAAACATCCTTGAATTTATGTTATTGTTATTGTCTACTCTTACCTGCAATATGCTCTGTAAAGAAAAAACTTTGAAGAAAATACATCATTCTAATGTTTCAATATTTTTTACTCTGTGAACCCTTTAAAGACACCTGTGGTGTTTAATTTCTAGAGCATGGCTACCTAAGGGTTAGTAAAGTAAAACACAATAATATGAGGACTCTAAATGGTTTCATGAATAGTTTATGCAGTTTTTCAATAATGCTTTAATGAGATTAAAAATTCTGACATTATCTCATACTTAGTCAACAGTGGTACATGCCGGATTTTTAATATAATTTTTATTAATATAAGAAAAAATCCTTAAAATTTCTCTGTGCTCTATTCTTGATGATCACTTTTTTTAAAAAACATTGTTTGCAAGTCTGCATCAGAAAGGAAAACAAACTGAATCAAAGCTCCTTTCAACTATAAAAACATGCCTGCAAATATATGCAGGCACTCTTTAGCTATACCATTTTGTATGGTTAAGCTTCATAAACTCATCTCTGCAGCAGGCTGCACATTTAGCTGGGCAACAACTGAGTTATAAAATTGGTTTTGGACTATTGAGAAAAGAAATGGAGCTACAGGGTAGAGATTCTATCATGAGACTCATAAAATAGGAACCTTTTCTTCTGGTAAATTTCTCACTCTAATACTGGTTTATTTTCCTTTATATGAAGAATGATAATTGTCAAAATGCCTTGCATTTTCTTTCTATGCACAAAGACCCTTAATTAAAATTGTACATAAATGTAGTAATGAGATGAGCCTTAAAGACTAAAAATGCCTCTTTCTTTAAAGTATCTAATGTTACTTTATAGGGAAAAAAAATGGTAACTCTGCAATTTTGGTCACTATCAGTCAGAATCAACTTGATGCAGTGGGTTTATTTTTGGGGGCTATACAATTTGCGAGCTGAAAGGAAATGTAAAGAGCACATAATCTCTTAAAAGCATTGTAAGGGGGAAAACTGATATGCAAAGTTATGTACCCTAAATCAGAAAGTTACCTAATGATAGTTGAATGGATAAGAATGCCATCATCTGCCCCAGAGAAAAGTTTCTTACCCCTCACTGTGCTATGTAATTTCAGGATACAGATTTCTAAAGAGGAGTTTAGAAAATGTGGGGCATCCAAACTTAGGCTTTTAAAGGAAATTATCATCATTAATATTTCTATTTTACCTTTCAAATAGTTGAATTTATCTAAGTAGCAAACTTAGCTCATTCACTAACAATTTAATTATGGGCCACCATAAGTGTATTTCTTATATTTTAATACTTGTTTTACTTTTTCAAAATATCTTCAAATCTTTCATTTCATTCATCATAGCTGTCCGGTAAAGTAGCTATTTTTATTTATGTGTTTTTTCTCCTCTTTTCCATTGAATATACTGGAAAAAGAGGTAAAATATACCCTTACTGAGTTTACAAATTAATCCATACAGGCATTGACAACATAATTATGAAAGTCAATGGGCAGAGACTTGCTGGAGGAAGGAAGAGTAGAAGTAGGTTACCAAGTGAAGCACTGACTGATTTGTACTGAACTCTCGAAGAGAAGCTTTATAGATGTTATTTCATTTAATCGTCATGGCCACTCAGTGAAGAAGCATTATCTCAATTTCCTATATGACAGACTTGAGTCTTAGGCAGCATAGATAATTCAACAGGGCCATAAAAACTATTTAAAGGCAAAGCTGGGATTCAAACTCAGAATTGTCTCTCTAAAACTGATGCTTAGTCCTCTAGGTCAGTGGATCTCAAAGTGTGTTCCAGGGACTCCAGAGAGCCCTAAGTCCCTTTCAGGAGTCTATGAGACAAAACTATTTTTATAATAATACTTTTTCAATCAGTGGAGTTTTCCAGAGATTACATGACATTTGATAACAAAACACATTGACTGAAGAAGCAGGCATAAGAATCTAACTATATTCTGTTATGTCAGATATTGAAAAAGATTGGCAAATATGTAAAACAATGTCACACTTCTCAAAATTTTATTTGTTTTAGAAAATAGTTATTTTTCATAAAATGTGGTAATTAGGTTTATGTTATAGGCTTGTTGTTATTTAACTTAATTAACATTTTATATTTCTTACTTCTAATTCCTAAACACAGTTCACATACACAAAAGTTTGTTTGGATTCTCAGTAATTTTTAAGAGTGTAAAAGAGTCCTGAAAACAAAATTGCTTATGAACCACTGCTCTACTCCAACCTTCCTCAGTGAGTAATATTGGTAGATACAATATACAGCAAAACTAGCCCAGGACCTATCTTTCAAAAGACAAAAGATTGTACACATATGTGAAATTTACATTCTATATCTATTTATTCATCTATCTGTCTCTCTCAGTATCTCTGTCCATGCACATGTGCACACACACACACACATTCATGTATACACACACATACTATATTTTATGGACCATTTGGATATAGGTTTGAGATTTTGTGCTCCCTTACTATACGTGAGTATTACCTAAGAATAAGGAAAATTTCTTATATAACCACAGTACAGTTATCAATATCAGGAGATTTCTCATTGACTCAATAGTGTTACCTAATCCATAACTGGGGTTGTTTCAAATTCTTCCCAAAAAGACTGCCTAGAGGGGCATCCTTACCGTACTGAGGGGTAGAACTGTTGATTTGCTGGGAGCTGAAGGAAGATATGTGAAGAGATGACCAGACAAAAATGAATTGTCCTGTGGTAGTTCAATTTGTGTGTCAACTTGGCTGGGCCTGGTTGAATGGCTGGGCAGCTGGATGTGTTATTCCCCATGATGAGACTGGTAATCAATTCCATTGTGGAATCTACTGTGAGCAGCTCAGTACCTGCCTTAGGGATGTGGTCTGCTTCCCGTATATAAGGTGAAGACTTGGGAACAGTCTCTAGCTTATGGCACCTTGAACCCTGCATGTAGCTGTGTCATTGTTCAGCAGCCTGCCATGCTCTGCCGACCTGGGGACTTTCAGTGAACTTGAATTAATGGCCTGCCTTGTGGTTCGGTAACATCAAGACTGTGTCTTTTTACTTGTCAACCTTCGGCTTCTCAGCCTCAGCAGCCAGCAGCTGTCTGAGTGAAGAAACTCCTGTAGCTCCAGTGGGCTGGGAGCAGGAGGCAGAGCTGGATCCCAAGGTTGAGGGGCTTTCACCCAGCCCCTAGAGCCTGGCACTTTGAACTTGGACTTAAAGCCTCCAGACTATAAGAGAATAAACTCCTGTTTGTTAAGGCCATCCCATTTGTGGTATATATTCCTGTCAGAGTGGCACTAGGTAACCAAACAAGCTTTGATAAGGAAATTTCAGATGAGAAATCCCCATGGATGTAGGATTCTTAAAAAAACCATAGACACACTCAGAAGAGAAGCAGTTTTGAACCCCTGATGAGCCAGAGCAAACCAACACCAGATTATATCTGTGCCCATCAGGTATGACCCTCCCTAACATTTGGCTCTACTCCAGACTCCCTCCCTTTCTATCCCACTTATAGCAACTCCATGTGACAAAGTAGAACTGTCCCCATAGGGTTTCCTAGGCTATAATCATTGCTAGAGCAGATTGCCCGGTCTTTCTCCCATGGAACTGCTAGGTGAGTTTGAACGCCAACTTTCGGTTAGCAGCCTAGTGCTTAACCATTGTGTCACCAGGACTCTTTAAAGTAGGAATAGGGTAGTGAATTGTGATGTCACTAACCCAGTCTTAAATGTTTAGCAAGGATTCTGGGAAATTGGGGCTGGGAGTGGAAAGGACTCACTCACTGAAGAACAATTCAGGGACTCATTTATTGGGCACTGGAGTCAAGAGCAAGGCAAATTCAAGGCTGAGTTAGAAACTACCTACCAAAGCTCCTTTTGTTCCTTCTGCCTAATGCCAAATTGATTGCAGAATTCAAATTGCTTATAGGGCTGTGTTGCTTCTACCATCAGAGATCACTGTGCTCAGCAGCCAAAATTAGCTGCCCTGTTATTATTATAAGCCAGAATTTTGCTTGGCAGTGTGTGGATATAATGTATAATGCATCTTTTCCATTCTAAAGATGTGGAGGCATTTATTCATTCATTGTGCTGGAAGATAAAGGTTGGAAGGCACAGCTATACAATGGCCACAACAATGGACTCACACATGCCAATGATCATGAAGATAGCACAGGCCTGGACAATGTTTAGTTATGTTGTATATATGGTACTTGACTGCTAACCAGAAGGCTGGCGGTTCGAACCCACCAGCCACTCCTTGGAAAGAAGATGGGGCAATCTACTTCCATAGTGATACTGCCTCGGAAACCCAAGGAGGGGTCGCTATGAGTTGGGTCTGATTTGATGGCACATAACAACAACAACAACATGGTCACCATGAGTTAGCACTGACTTGATGGCAAGGCAGCTAACAGTAACACCATTCATTTAATAATAAAATGTTAACTGAGTATCTGCATCATAAAACCTGGACTAGGAATAGATCCCTGAGCAGTCTGTTCAACATTGATTCATCCATTTATCCATACACTCATTAATTCATTCAACAGATATTTATTGATACATATAACCTTCCAGACTTTTTTAGATTCTAGGGGAAAAATATTTCACTAAAATGGGCATGATACCTACTTTCATACAAGTTACCTTCTAGGGTCCATTGTATTGTTCTTGTTGAAGTTTGCGCTATCTTCTTTGCCAATTATGTTTTCTTATGCCTGGCATACTAAAGATTTCATGCTGTAGTGATAAAGGAAGGATGTGGATCAGAAAATAGAGGTAAAGGAGAATTCAGTCCAGATTTGTCACCCTGTAATTACCCTTGGTCTTTTTGAAGTCCTGCTTGTTGGCTTCATGTTTTGTTATTTAAAGGGGGTGGAAGAAAGGATCATTTTATTCCACTTGACTTTTTAAATTTATTTTGTGGCATGTATTATTTTAGTTTTAACTTTTTATTGTGATCTGGGCGAAAGTCTACAGAGCAATTGGGTTTTCCATTTAACAGTTTGTACACATTTTGTTTTGTGACTCACTCCAAAAATTGTGATTTGGGCGAAAGTCTACAGAGCAATTGGGTTTTCCATTTAACATTTCATACACATTTTGTTTGTGACATTGGTTGTAATCCCCACAATGTAACAGCACTCTTCCCACTTCCTACCTGTGGTTACTCTTTCCTTTTGTCCTCCTTTCCTATTCCTTCTTGCCTCTGAGCTTTATCTCTGGGCAAATGCTGCCCTTTTGATCTCATATAGTTAATATTCTAAGGAGTGCATACCTTCTGTGTTTTGTTATTTATTTAATAGTTCCATGATGGTAGGTACTTTATCCTGCATTTATTGTGACCCTTTGACAGTCAATTGCAAAGCAGAATACACTTATTTAAAACATGCTTATAAATTGCTTCTTTAAGCAGATCAAATTCAGATATTCAGAAGCTAAAGCCCACACATGTGTACACTAATTAATTAATTATTATGAATTCCAAGTGTGAGTGTTGATTTTTTTTCAACCAAAGCTCTCTATGTGTGGTTTTACTATTTAGGCAGTTCTGACATGTCTAGAAGTATTTTGACATGATAAGTGTATTAAATACACACATCTAAATTAAAAGTAATTTTCTCTTGGAAACAAAAATAAAATTATCTGAGCTATCATTACTTTTCCTTCTGCGTGAATCATGAGCCTCATCAACATGATTTCATTTCCTCTAAGTTGTCTTTAAAACTTCTAAACTCAAAGCCAAAACATTTATAATGATATTTGCTTGTTGAGCTTTATAGAAACATGAGGAAGCTGGAAAGTATGCTTCAATTATATTGAATCTTGATGTTTCTAGTATCCATTTTTAAGATTATGAGAAAGTAAGTTTAGTAGCTTGCTGTGGAGATATCATTTTAGGCTCAAATCAAATACTTGTAGCATATGTGTGTGTGTATGGAGCCCCTGAATGGTGCGGACATTTAACACACTCAGCTGCTAACCAAAGATTGGGGCTTTGTGTCCACCCAGAGGCTCCTCAGAAAAATCAGCCATTGAAAAGCCCATGCAGCACAGTGTTACTCTAATATAAAAGGGGTCACCATGAATCAAAGTCAACTCAATGGCAACTGTTTTTTATGTGCATATACATATATTTTACATATGTATACATATATGTATTTTATACAAACATGTACTATATACATGTATACACACATATGTATTTGTGGCTGTGTATTTTATATACAGTGTATGGAATGCATGTGTATATGTATAAAATGCATATATATGTTTATAAAAATGTATATGTTTGAATGAGTGTGGAACAGCTACTAAATGATAACAGGTGGCATAGTCTGCCTGTCTGACTCAAGAGTTTTTTGTTTTTTTTCCTAAATAACACACTGTACCTGTAAAGGAGCCCCAGTGGCATAGTAAGTAAGGCATTTGGTTGCTAAGAAGAAAGCCAACATTTCAAACCCAATACCTGCTTCACAGGAGAGAGATAAGGCAATCTACTTCTGTAAAGATCTGTGAATTGGAATCCAATCGATGGCAGTGGGTTTGGTTTTGGTTTAGTATCTGTATAAGGAAACCTGGTGGTAGCAGTTAAGAAATTGACTGCTAACCAAAAGTTCAGTGGTTCAAAACCTATCAGCCAGTCCATGGGAGGAAGATGTAGCAGTCTGCTTCTGTAAAGATTTATAGCCTTGGAAACCCTGTGAGGCAGTTCTATCCTGTCTTATAGGGTCAACAGGAGTTGGACCACCACTTGTCTGTCAGTTTTTCATACTGTGGTGTCTTGAGTGTTGCTGTGAGACTGGGGACTATGCAACCGGTATTACAAATACCACCAGGGTCACTCATGGTGTATAGATTTCAGCAGAGCTTCCAGACTAAAACAGACTCAGAAGAAGGAAGGGGCCATCCACTTATCAAAGAATTGGGCAATGAAAACCTTATGAATAGCAGTGAAATACTGTCTAATATATTACTGGAAACTTTATGAATAGCCCTGAGATATTGTCCAATATAGTGCCAGAAGATGAGCCCCTCAGGCCAGAAAGCACTTAAAATACAACTGGGAAAGAGTGGCCTCCTCAGAGTTAAGCTGACCTTAATGACATGGATGGAGTAAAGCTTTCAGAACCTCCATTTGCTAATGGGGCAAGATTCAAAATTTTGAGAAGAAACAGCTGCAGACATCCATTAATAATCAGAACATGGAATGTACTAAGTATCAATCTAGAAAAACTGGAAGTTGTCAAAAACAAAATGGAACACATAAAGATCGACATCATAGGCATTAGTGATCTGAAATGGACTGGTTTTGGCCATTTGGAAACAGACAACCATATGATCTACTATGCTGGGACTGACAAAGTGCAGAGGAATGCATGACATTCATTGTCACAAAGAATGTTTCAATATCTATCCTAAAGTACCATGCTGACAGTGATAGGAAAATATCCATATGCCTACAAGGAAGACCAATCAATACTACTATTATTCAAATTTATGCACCAACCACCAAAGCCAAAGATGAGGAAATTGAAGATTTTCACCAACTT
>NW_006921777.1:931809-968317 GCF_000298275.1 Orycteropus afer afer | reverse complement strand
TTGTTGTTGTTGTTGTTGTTAGTTGTTTGAGAGAACTTTTGAGAAAATTGGTGATACTGCCACATACATACATTGGAAATTTACATTGATTTTGCTAAAAAAAAGAAGCTTGCTTTTATATTTCAGTGTATGGCTACTTCAAAATGAGTATTTCCCTCAGTGCTAGATATGAAATATAAAAGCAACTATTGGGGGGCAAAAAGACCTTTGACATACAAATGCCTTTGGCATAATATTATAGTAAATAATTACATTTTAAAGCTTGATTTATTTATTTTATGAATCATTTATTTGAGTTCCTCTTAAGTTTCTATTTTTTTATGAAAGATTACTATTCCAGCATTTTAAATTGCTTTACTTTGTGGTTCTAAGTTAACATATTGGCTACAGAGTTTATGTTCCTTTTAAACACTTTCAAGAATGAAGAAAGTTATTAATTTATTAAGAATAGGAATTATGTCTGTTCCATAACATATTCTGTATGCATAGAGTTATTACTGGGCCCTGATCAAGGACACCTCAGTATCTTGGTTGTAGAAAAGAGGAGGAAAAGACTCAAAAGAGATCCTTATAGTCTGTGGGTGTTATTTGTATATTTGTCACTGGGAAAAAATGCCATTTTTATCCATCTAACATGTTCTTTCCTATTCTGCAGCTGGGACTGGGGAAATGCATATTAAATACAACACTGTCCTTCAATGTTATTGGAAGCCCTTGATTTGCTTTTAGCTATTAGAATATATTTAAAGTTATTCCAAAGTCTACATGCCATTGGATACTAATGAGTTCTTTTTATATCCTTCTATTTAAAAAAAAGCAAAGCAAAAAAAAAAAACCCTCAAACTTACAGATTCCAACTCATAGCAATCATATTGTTGTTGTTGTTGTTGTTGTTTTGCCGTCGAGTCGGCCCCGACTCACAGCGACCCCTCCTTGGGTTTCCGAGGCAGTATCACTACGGAAGTAGGATTGCCCAACCTTCCTTCTGAGGAGTGGCTGGTGGGTTTGAACCGCCAGCCTTCTGGTTAGCAGTCAAGTGCCTTAGGCACTATGCTACCAGAGCTCCCTAGCAATCATATAGGACAGGGTAATACTGCCTTATAGGGTTTCTAAGGCTGTAAATCTTTACAGAAGCAAACTATCACATCTTCTCCTAATGAGCCTAGGTTTGAACCATCAAATTTCAGTTAGCAGTGAGCCCTTTAACCATTGTACCAACAAAGGTCCCTACAGCCTCTTATTTATTTATTTATTTTTAATTCTTTCTTTGTTTATTGTTGTTGTCGTTATGTGTCATCAAGTTGGCCCCCACTCATAGAGACCTCTCCTTGGGTTTTCAAGGCAGTATAACTACAGAAGTAGGATTGCCCAACCTTATAATGTTGATATTTGAACAAATGCTTTACTCCTTTCTTTAAGGGAACTTATTTCTTGCTCTAGGAACTCTGGTGGTGCGGTGTTTAGAGCCTTCGTCTGCTAACCAAAACATTGGCAGTTCAAACCACCACCTATTCTGCAGGAGAAAGATGAGGCAGTCTGCTTCCATAAAGATGAACAGCCTTTCTCCTATAGGACAGTTCTACTCTATCCTATATGGTCACTATTAGTTGGAATCAACTCATTGGCCATTTTCTGGCTATTTTCTGGCTCTTGAGCATAGGAGCTCTGGTAGCACAGTGCCTAAGGCATTTGACTGCTAACCAGAAGGCTGCCAGTTCTAGTCCACCACCCACTCCTTGGAAGGAAGATTGGGCAATCTACTTCTGTAGTGATACTGCCTCAGAAACACAAGGAGGGGTCGCTATGAGTCGGATACAACTCTACAGCAGTGGGTTTGGTTCTTGAGCATAGTGGCTTGGGGTCATTATGCTTCTTGTTTTCTCCACCTAGAATTCTTTCCTGTATCTTTACGTGACTGTCCTCTTTACTTTACTTGCTTAAATATCTTTCCAGAGAGCACTTTCTTGACCATCTTATCTTACCTCTCCCACTTGCCACCTGCTTAATTCTTCTTACCTGTTTGTATTTTTAGTCACAGCAGTTATTACTACTTGAAGTTATATTAAGGAGCTCTGGTGGCGCAGTACCTAAGATATTTTACTCCTAACCAAAAGGTTGGTGATTCAAACCCACCAGCCACTCCATGGAAAGAAGACAATCAATCTACTTCCATAATATTTACCACCTTCAAAACACAATGGGGATTGCTATGAGTCAGAATCTATTTGATAGCAGGGGTTTGGGTTTTTTTTTGAAGTTATATTAAAGAGCCCTGGTGGCAAAATGGTTAAAGCACTTGGCTGATAACCAAAAGGTCGGTGGTTCGAACCTACTATCTCAGTTTCAGAAACCCTATGGAGGACAAATGAGACGTAATATTGCACTGAGCAAATCTGTTGCAAAAGATCTCTTTAAAGTGTTCAAGAGCAAAGATGTCACTTTGAAGACTAAGATATGCCTAACCAAGTCATGGTATTTTCAGTTGCTTCATATGCATGTGAGAGCTGGACAGTGACTAAAGCAGACTGAATTAGAGTTGATGCCTTTGTATTGTGGTGTTGGCAAATAAAACTGAGAATACCATGAGCTACCAGAAAAATGAACAAATCTGTCCTGGACAAAGTGCACAGGAATGCTTCTTAAAAGCTAGAATGGCCAGACTTCATCTCACCTACTTTGGCCGTGTTGTCAGAAGGTACCATTCCCTGGAGAAGGATATCATCCTTGGTAAAGTAGAAGGTCAACAAAAATGAGGAAGACCCTCAACAAGAAGGATTGACACAGTGGACGAAATGATGGGCTCAAGTATAGCAAGGATTTTGAGGATGACACAGAACTGGGCAGTATTTCATTCTGTTGTATATAGGATCACTGTGAGTCAGAGATGACTCAATGACACCTAATAACAACATAGAGGAGTTCTGTGTCCTATATGGTCACTATGAGTTGGACTCAACAGAAATAGGTTTTGGTTTGAAGTTATATTGGTTACTTTTTTACCTGTTGTATGAGAGTAGGGACCTTGTCTTCCATAATCACCTCAATGAATAGTACCTGTCTTAACAGGAAGTGCTCAAAAACAAACAAATCTTATGTTGAATTAATACTTAAGGTGGCTTCAAAACCAAAAGCTTTTAGATGAATGACAACCATACACACTTGAAGCCAGTGTTTGATTAAATAAGATCATACCCAAGAGTCTAAAAAAATTAATCAATTTTTTTCATCGTAGTAATCCAACTAACACCAAATAGTTTATAGACTCTTGAACTTGGAACCATAAAAATAAGTTATTTAAAAGTCTAAATAAGAAGCTTTATTAAAATAAATCCTATTTACATCAATTAAAGCTATAGCATTGCACCAATTATTTCGGATTTGTTTTAAAGCAATGAAGAGAACAGGGTGGCTGTGCAATTCACACTAAAAACTGGCTGTTTATGGTCAGATAACTAGGTTGTAGATGGATACATCTTCACATGTTGTTGTTGTTGTTATATGCCATTGAGTCGGACCTGACTCATAGCAACCCCTCCTTGGGTTTCCGAGGCACTATCACTATGAAAGTAGATTGCCCAACCTTCCTTCTGAGGAGTGGCTGGTAGGTTTGAACTGCCAGCCTTCTGGTTAGCCATCAAGTGCCTTAGGCAGTATACTACCAGAGCTCCCCATCTTCACATATTCCCAGGCTATACACATTTGAACTTGGCTATTTCTGTGTGTAGACATAGTATGAATTGATAAAGATCTCATAGTTGATCAGGATAAAGAATCAAAAGAGGCATTTAGAGTATCACCAAAACTATGCAATGATTATCATTTGCTATTTAAAGTAATATTGTGGAAATAGTTCATTTTACCATCTCAAAGATGTCTACATGATGAATGTGTTAGGAAACTTCAGAAAAATCATATAGTCTTTGTTGCAAAGCCACTCCAAATTTCCTTTCTCTAGAGTTAATTTTATGCACTACTAGCTCCATCAGACCTTATCAGATATTTATTTGCTCAGTGGAAAAAAATACTTTTAAATATAACCTTTTATATTCTTGTTATTCTTCAGAAATTTTAAGTGTAATCGCTGTAATATAATGCATGTTCCTGGCCAGTCTAACATCTTTATAAATTTTAAATCCAAAATCACAGGAACAAAGTAATATGAAGAGATCTGATTGCTACTGAAAATTATTTTCCATAGAGAAAATTAAAGCATACATGTTCACTGAAGAAACTGTAAGTACAAGAAGGACAAAGTCTGAGTTTGTGCTGTGAGCTATTATATCCATGACACTTAGGACCATATCTAGCACATAGTAGACACTCAGTACACCTTTATTGAATAGAACTACCTTGAAAGCCATGTCTATAATCCCTCAAAAAAACATAATGCACAGTATTAGCCTCTTAGATACAATTGGTAAA
This sequence comes from Orycteropus afer afer, assembly GCF_000298275.1. Classification (NCBI taxonomy): domain Eukaryota; kingdom Metazoa; phylum Chordata; class Mammalia; order Tubulidentata; family Orycteropodidae; genus Orycteropus; species Orycteropus afer. The sequence continues at coordinate 963,895 of NW_006921777.1, read as the reverse complement.
GATGGTAAATAGTATAAACTTACTTTGGTTCAGAATGTGCTTGTACTTGTGAACATAATATTGAGAAGCAATTAAATATATTACCTAATAATTGTGTAATTTGGTGATGATTTCATGTTTTTTCTTTAACTAAAAACTACACTTTAACTTCTGACCTTGTCTCAAGAGCGATGGAGTAGTTGAAATGGAAATAAGAAATAGCAAATATGCAGGGGTTCCTGCCATTCATGCTGGAATAATAACAGTAATAGTTTTTCTAAGAGTGTTATTTCTAAAGAGTCATTTGTGTTAACAATAATCACATATTTCTTTTTCCTGGATTCAGTGATTGGAACGTTACTCTCTTTTGCAAGAAGTGAACAAAATGTATTTGGCTTTTGAAGTCCTACATTGTGGTAGGATAGCTTCTCATTCTTAGGTGATTTCTACTAATGCAGATATAAATTATGCTTTCAAACTTTTCAATATCTCGTCCCTGTGTGTTATGGGTAGTGCAGCTTGTTTTTGTTTTATAGCCTTTGTTAATGCATTTGCAAACTCCATTGAAAGTATCTGAGAAAATTACTCCATACATCAACATTAACAGTACAAATTGTTTCCTTTTCTTTTCTTTTTTTAATCTACCAACTGTTCTACTGTACTAAATTGTACAAATCAATATAAAAAAATTAAGTGACTAAATTTGGTTCTGTGGAAAGTTGGAGTGCTGTAGCAAATATATTTTTGAATGCTTCTCAAAACTGAGCAACAGAACTGATAAATAAAATGGAATGTGAAACCAAACATACTCTCTCTCCTCTTCCTTTTGACTTGGTGATTAATTTAGCATCACTTGTGAAATTAGTGAAATTAAAATATTTTCCATGCATGTAATGCTATTGTCTAGCTAATGAACCTTGAATGGAAGTTTATTTATATAGATGTGCTAAGTGTGCACATAGAAGGTTACATGGTAATTGCAAGATAATTAATTAATTATGGCTGTAATAAATGTTTCTTTAAGAAATCCTGTGGTAGTATTTTGCAAGTAAAGATAGTTTTATAACCAACTGTGTTATCAAATTAATGTTCCTCTTTTTTACTCAACCATAGAAAAAATAGTAACCTGAACTGAAGGTTATGATGTTCCTAACCAGCATAAAGCGTGAATTATGATAAATTTTAGCACTACTGTATTTAGTTTTTGTTGTTGTTGTTGTTATGTGCCATCGAGTCAGACTCAACTCATAGCGACCCTTCCTTGGGTTTCCCAAGCAGTATCACTACGGAAGTAGATTGCCTCATCTTCCTTCCTGAGGAGTGGCTGGTGGGCTTGAACCGCCAGCCTTCTGTTTAGCAGTCAAGTGCCTTAGGCACTACAGACTTGCTTTATTGTTCATGTTCTTCCCCACCCCCTCCCCCCATGAGTGCAAATTGTCAGTGCCGTATAGAACAAAACACTGGAAATGTGGATTTAGTCAGGCAATGTCTTTCTCTGCAATGTGTCATAAGTTTCACTGTTGAGAAAATGTCTATGAAAGACAGCAAATATGTTAAATTAAGCATTTCATAATTCACTTTTTAAAAATTACCAGATAAGATTTTATTTTATTCATATATTATTATAGCACAAATTTAAATAAAGTGTTACCTAAGCAAATAAATACTACCAAATTATTCTGTTATATTAATAACAACGTATTATTCTGAGTGTATCATTGTTCTTTTACGAAACCTGCATTTGCTTCCTGTTGTCTTCCACAACTTCATTCTAAGGTTGTCTACAATATGGATCAACCTACTTTTCCAGCCTTATTTTTCTTTCTTTCCTATATTTGCCATATTCTCCAGCCACAGTGATGTACTGCCCAGACCCCAGACATGCCCAGTGTTTTTTCCCCTCCATATCTTTCTTCCTCTATAACTGACCTCTCTACCTGAAACACTTCTTTCTATTAAAACTCATACAAAAGAATGATCATTCTCCAAGGCTCATATGCCAAGAGAACTTTAACTACACCATTGGGTTGGCTTGTATGCATAAAGAACTCTTCACAGTCTGCCTTTGGTACGAGTTATGAGTGGATTTAACTCCTTCTCTTCCATTCCATCTTCTGTATTAAAATTCCTTGAGAGCAGAAATTCCTTGAGGTTTCTAATTTTTGTATTGTGAACTATGCTTAGCAAAATGCATTGCCCACAGTATTCTATCTTCAAAATATATCAAATGAAGTGAATTGTGTATCAGTTACATTTGTGAGGCTTCACAGAATAAAGGAAACAAGAACAGTTATTTAACCAATTAAATGTTTTAATTGAAAGGAAGAGTATGACACTGTCAGTTCTACTCTGTATGAGAAGTACACCTATGTTTTCCTTAAATAATGACTAGATTTAAATAAGAGAGTTTTATTTCCTCTGGCATATATTTTTAGTTCAGAGTAAAGACAGATGCTTTGTGTTATAATATCTTCAACAGTGTTATATAATACACTTCAGCTCTTCAATGTTCACTCACAATACCTCTTTTCTTTCCTATTGATGGTAACATAATATGTTTAATTATGCAATCTTCCTATAAGCCATTGTGGAAATAGACAGTGTATAAGTCTAAATAAATGAATGTCACAGTGGTCACTGACAATTATTTTCAAGAGAAATTATTTTAAAAATTATTGACATACATAAGAAGTATGTATCTTGTGTGGCAATTGAGGTCTTAAAAGCTTGCTAGTGGCCATTGTGATAGTTGGAGTTGTGTGTCAACTTGGCTGGACCACAATTCTGTGTGGTTTGAGCTGCTGTGGTGTGGTTGTTCCTATGATGGGATCAGATGACTATGTTCTGAGTGGCCAATCTGTTGAAGGGGAGTTTCCCTAGGGGTGGGGCCTGCTTCCAGTATATCCGAGGACATCCTGGGAAGAGAGACATTCTTCTGTGGATCAGGATTCTATTGTGCTGCCTACAGCTGTCTGTGAGTGACCAGTCCACCATTCGGCCTGGCGATCTTGGATTCGTCATTCGTTGGAGTCAACAGCCGGTGTACTGCCTGCCAGCCTTGAGCTCCTCAGTCCCTGTGGTTGCAAGAGCCAGGAAAAGCCTCCAGCTTGGCATTTGATCCAGGAACTTTGGACTTGCCAGGTTCTATAAGTGTGTGAGCCATTTTCCTAAGATAAATTTCTCTATATATATACATATATATAAGCTTTACTGGGTTTTGTTTCTCTAGAGAACCCAGTCTAACACAGCCATCTAAAATGTAACTATTAGTTTCTTCTCATCCAGAGCAAATAAGAGTGAAGAAAATCAAAGACTCTAGGAAACAACTAGCCCAAAGTATTAATGGGCCATATGAACCTCAGCCTCTACTAGCCTGAGACCAGAAGAATTAGATGGTCCCTGGCTATCACTACCAACTGCTCTGATCAGGATAACAATAGAAGGTCCTGAACAGAATGGGAGAAAATCATAGAACAAAATTCAAAATTATAAAAAAGACTAGAATTACTGGTCTCATAGAGGCTATAACCCTTAGACACCCTTCAAACCTTGAACTGAACCCCCTCCTGGAGATCTCCTTTCAGCCAAAGACAGGCCTATAAAGTGAACAATAACACCAATGAAGAACATGCGCCTCAGAACAATCAACCATACAAGGCCAAAAGGGTAACATTTGCCCTTAAAAAAAAGCATACATTCCACAGAAATGAAATAACTTCTTCATATGTACACAAAAATCAAGAACATCACCAGCATTAAGTCTACGAGTAATTGTGCAGTACCTGGTTAGTGCAAAAAATGAATGTGCTTGACTGCTAAGTGAAAGGTTCAAGTTCAACCAGAAGCCCCTGGGAATAAACACCTAGAGATCTAAAGGTCATAGCCATTGAAAACCCCATGGAGCACAATTCTACTCTGACTTGCATGTGATCACCAGGAGTCAGAGTCAACTTGACAACTGGGTTTTTTTTTTTGTTTTTTTTTTTGCAAGTGTTATTGTAGCTCCATCATTCAACTGTAAGATAGATTCTTAGTGAGAGGATGCTGCATAAAAAGAAGAGGACTGTTTGGGTTCTGGGTGCTGTGAATCGAAGATTAATTAGATAGGGTCTCTTGGGAAGCTTACGTTGCCATAGGAATAAACAATAATAAAACAGACATCAATATAATGTACAAAGTGCTATGAAAGAGATATGAATAGGGATTTTGCAGGCAGGGACCTTGTCTTCTAGTTCTTTTTATGCCACAATTACTGGAATACTACCATAGAAACTAAAGAACATCTGTTGAGATTTTCATCTTTATAGAAGAAACTTTGGCTTCACTTAACTGTGATTTGTATTCACCTAGGAAAAGGTCTCAGCTTCCCATCACCCTCTGCCAACCAAGTTTACTATTCCTAATGTAATTAGCATTTAACTGATTTCATTTCTGTGACATTTTAGTTCATGTTATGATTGTTAATAAAATTAAAAATCCACATGTGGTAGATGATATTACAGAGACACCATTGAAGTCTGTTAAAGTAAATTATTATATGATTATTTCCTGACTCACTCCTATTTCAATAATACGGAAGTGATTATAACAGAATCAGTTTCTTTTCAAAACTGACATATCTTAAACTATAACTAAAGAGGAAATTATAACACTAGGGGAATATACGGGAAATACCACAAGGACAACATTGAGAGCCAGAATCAAAACTCAATTGCTGTATATAGTTCCATACAAATTTTAATTTCAAATTACTGTTTGGTCTCATCAGATGAATTTTATATCTAAGGGCCCAAAACTCCGAACTACAGACCCTTATAATCTTTGGCTAGGGTCCTACATTTCAGAATATTTGCAAGTTTTAAAGATACGGTCTGATTTTCCCTTGATCATATTCCTTTGTTGTTGTTGTTGTTGTTTGCCGTCGAGTCAGCCCCGACTCATAGCGACCCCTCCGATCATATTCCTTAGTCAGTGAAAATTAGTTGCCATTCACAGTAGACACCTAAAGGATCAAAAAGTAGAAGCTGAGAAAACAGCTCTTCCATGTCATCGTCTCACTTGATCTGCTGTTACTCTATTCATTATATCATTTCCATGTTAATTGAGAATCTTTTCCAAGCTGAAGTAAAACACTGTCAAGTTTTTATGTGAAAATAAATTGAACTCTTTCCTCAAATATCTAAGCACCCAATTGCTTTCTCTAGTGAAAAATTTAGTATGACTTAATTATGCATTCCTCAAGGATACATGGATGTTCCTCATTTTTCTCAGAAGTACTTAGGTTTTTTGTTTTGTTTTTTCCTAAAGTACCTATGAGTTCTTCTCTTAATAAGTCATTGTTAGAAATTCATAAGGTCACATGTAAGCACATCTTTAAGAAAAAGAATTAGTTTTACCAGATGTAGGTAGTTTGTTTTGTTTATGATCAACATCTTTCTTATCATCCCCTCCTACTTTCAGTCCTTTCCATTTTTTGATTTGTTAACATCCATCAATGAAAGATCTGGACTCTAGACTCTAGTGTTTTGAAATGATAACTTCAGCTACATTCAGTTTCAGAATGGAAATCTCATTCCATTCTTTGACGTTCTTATCATTTCCATTTCTCTCAAATGTAATTAAGAACTAGCTTTTAAAATGTTCTTTATCCAAAGTACATTGTAAAATTTTTACTTCTAGAATGTTTAGAATTTAAAAATATGCTACACATTGATAGAGTTGAGAGTGTCTTTTTGGTTTAATATGCACTTTTACCTATTTAAATCATCTTTTAACACCTCGAAGCCATCTCCCTGCTTTTTAGTTCATCTTTTATACACTCTACTTCACTCTAATTCAGAAATAATGTGTCTCTCGACCTTTGTGACCATGAAACTTTATTCCCTGTGTAACATAATCCTGTATGAACTATGTAGAAATAGGGATTTGGAAGTTAAAAGTAGAATGACGTGTTTTTCATGCTGCTTAGAAATATGCACTTAAGACAATCCCACAATAATTGTTGTTGTTGTTGTTATGTGCCGTCGAGTCGGACCCGACTCATAGCGACCCCTCCTTGGGTTTCCGAGGCAGTATTACTATGGAAGTAGATTGCCGCATCTTCCTTCCAAGGAGTGGCTGGTGGGTTTGAACCATCAGCCTTCGGGTTATCAGTCAAATGCCTTAGGCACTATGCTACCAGAGTTCCTCCCACAATAATAAATCCTCACATGTACACAAACCTATTATGTTGATTTTGGAATCTTTTGTTTCATACAGGAATCCCTGATCTTCAGGTAAAAGCTCCAGGAAGATAAATGAATTTAGCAATCCTTGCATGTTGAACATTTCTTGGAAAGTCTTTTTTTAAATCAATAAAAGGTTTTTTATTCTTCCAAGAGTATAGATTCCTCTAAAATTACATGTCAACATAAACAAAACAAAAATTCTCACAACTAGACGACATGATAAACAGAGAAAAGATTGAAATTGTCAAGGATTTTATTTTACTTGGATCAACAATTAACATCCATTGAATCAGCAGTCAAAATAATTAAATGACATATTGCATTGGGCAAATCTGATGCTAAAGTCCTCTTTAAAGTGTGAAAAAGCAAAGATGTCACTTTGAGAACTAACACGTACCAGACCCAAGCCATGGTATTTTAAATCACCTCCTGTGCACGTAAAAGCTGGACGATGAATAAGGAAGACCGAAGAAGAAATGAAGCCTTTGAATTATGGTGTTGGTGCTGTGTACCATGGACTGACAGAGGAATGAACAAATCTGTTGTGCAAGTACAGCTGGAATGATTTTCAGAAATGAAGATGACAAGACTGTCTTACATACTTTGGACATGTTCCCAGGAGGTACCGATCCTGGAAGAGGAAATCATGCTTGGTAAAAGAGGGGTTCAGTGAAAAAAGAGGGAAACCTCTCTGAGATGAATTGACACAGTGGCTGCAACAATGGGCTCAAACATAGCAACAATTCTAAGAATGGCATAGTACTCAGTAGTGTTGTGTTCTGTTGTACACAGGGAGGGTCAGTCACTATGAGTCAATACTGACTCAACAGCACCTAGCAACAACAACAAGACTATACCGATTGATTACTGTTAAAAATCAAAGTGACTACAGTAAATCAACTAATCTAGTCTTTCCTCTATGGAATATTATATTGTATTATCCCCATTTTGCAGAGGAAGAGATTATGATTCAGTAAATTTATTTATCTAATATGTATTCCTTTCTCTAATAAATGGTAGAGGAATTACTAGAAAATAGTTTTTCACCTTCCCCAAATCCATCAGAGATCTTGTTGAAAGAGAAGAATAAGATTCAGATATAAATAGACGTGAATTTAGATCCTGGCTCTATCACTTAACTTATGCCAAAGAAATTGTGAGCTTAGTTTGCTCATATGTAAATAGAGATGCTTAACACCTACTTCACCATGTCCTTGTGAAGATGAATGTGATAAACATGTGCAATCTGCTAAAGGAGGCACATTAAAGAGAAGTTATAATTATTTTTTAAACCATGTGGCTTCTCCAAAAATAGGCATGTAATTTTCCACAACGAATCTTTGAACAGAGCAATTGTAATATGAATATGAAGGTGCAGGGTACCTGTGAACTACTCTGTATTGTTATTTATAGCTATGCTTCTTTTTATTGGCAGTGATTAAGTGCTTGACTATTGACTGAAATGTCAGTGGTTCAAACTTACCAATCATTCCATGGTAGAAAGATGTGGCAGTCTGCTTTCATTATGATTACAGCCTTATGAATCTTATGGAGCCGTTCTACTGTGCTCTATGAGTTGGAATTGACACATGTTAATGGGTTTTGGAAGCTTGTGTCTTTGAAAGAGGAAAAGAAAATAGCTATTTGAAAACAAACTAAACATGAGAAGTTTCTTATTTTCTGTTTGATTTTGTTTTTTCCTACAACTGTTACCCACATGGATGTAGAATAGAAAGAGCTAGGAGACTGGAGACAACTTCCTGGCTTGAATTTTTCCTGGCTGACCCTGCACGTTTAGCTTGTTGCTGTCCTCTGATTGCCATCCTGGCCTACGGTGCTGAACTATTCTCAGAGTGCAGCAATGCACTGAGGTTGGACCAGTCAGAGTATATCTATAAATATCTCATACCCTATCTCAATATTCTACTTGCTTGTGCAATGACACTTTGCTGGGTGTGAATTTGCAGCAAACCAGGGTTTAAATAAGTCATTTTCTGTCCTTCAGCCTAAAATGTGTATAATCATTGCCTTACTCTCCCCACTCAATTCCCCTAAAAACTGGGAAAGGCAAATCCACTTTTTTCTATTTCTTTTCACTTCAACAACATACTTCATCCCATCATGGTGTGTGCATAGTTTATACAGCTACCTTTGAGCCCTTTGAAAAGATATTTGGCTGGCCTCTCCTTTGTGTAAAGCAAGCAATTATGTAGGAATCTATTTTATCTAAATATTCTTCACAATCTCTAATTGCTGGAGTGACAAAAGCTTTATAAAATTCAAAATGCTTTGAAAATGGGCCAGTTCTTTTGTATGTTCTCTCTCTTGCGTTCTCCTCCTCTTTTTTTAACCCCCGCCCTTCACCCACTGCTTTCTGACCAGAGAGGCATGAATGCTGCAACCACCACCCCTGCAGCTTTCTTATAGAGGTAGCTGCACAGTAGTGTTGAATAGAGCATCAAATCATGAAAGACATTCTGCTTTGTTCGGATAGCAGAGAAAGTGGCCCCAGCTAACCTTTGCAGTAGATCAGACTCAAGTAGCAAGTCTATTTCAAGTGACAGCTTCAAGTTTTTGTAAGGCTGTTTGAATAGACTTTTCTTATTAAAGAAATGTATACCTTTAACTCCATATGACAAGTACCCTGACGCTTCTTCCCCAAGCCCCAAGGAGAAGAGGATGATGAGAATAGAAATGAAATAGAGGCATTAACGAATCTCCAGGATCACCAACCAGGCTTGATGGCTTTTAAGTAATTTTTGGCAGCTCCAAATAAGCATTCCTCTTCATGAACCCAGAGTATATCCTTCCCATCTCTACCCACTGATAAGTGTTTATTGAGTAATTATTCATTTTAAGTTGCACCTTACTATAGGGAAACGTAAATGGCCACCTCTAGCTATCAAGTAAACGAGGAGAGATTAAACTAGGAAAAATAATGAGATCACATATAAATGGTAAATTGTGTGTTACAAAATGTAACTACCCTGCAAGTCTGTAGGCAAGAAAAGGCAAGAGGACATCAATGTTGTTTATGGAAGGCTTCGTGAAAGTACCAACAATTGTGCGAGTGGGTCCTGAATTAAATAGTGTTTCATGGAATTAAATATCTATCCTAAGAGCTTCTTAGGCTTTCTGTTCTCTTAGATGAGGCAGATCCAATTCTATAACTTGTAGTAAAAGAATTTTTATATAAACTCCTGCTGTTTTGTTGCTTTTGTTGGGTTTTTTTTTTTTTTTTTTTTTCACTTGAGGATTCTAAATTTAGAAGCAGGGAGAGTGTAGTTGCCCTGATTATAATAAAAAGACTATGTAAACATTTCTTCTTCTGCATGCCTATATCAATAGTCCATGTAAATGTTACATTATACATTTAAAAAACCAGAAATCACCTTTTGCATTTTCTCTTGTATACTAAAGTAGCTTTCATTGGGACATATTCTCCATTACTTGAGCCAATGTATTGTTCTTTTATTCATCTTTTCTATTTTTTTCTATTAATCTTCATAAAAAACTCATAGCAGGCCACTCTCTTTCACAAAAATGTTCACAGTTGCCATTTTGATCAACAGAACTGCAGAAAGAGCTATTTCGAGCTAGAAGGCACCCTGGAGAATCACCTTTCTCCACTCTCTCATTTCACAGTTGATGAAATTGAGGTCAAAATAGATTTAAGTATTTTGCCTAAGGTCATACACTAGATAGAGACAGATTCAGAAGTAGGCTTACATGGCTTTAAAATTTACTTTCGTTGATATACCATATCATTCATTCAACACATGTTTATTTAGGTGGCAGGCCTATTCTAGGGCCTGAAGCCAACAGTAGCCCCTATATACACATTTCTGTTCCTACCACTCACACTTCCGCAGGGTCTCCCTTAGGTGTATAGCTCACTATGACTTTCCACTATACATATATTTTAAAATAGTTTATTTCTTCATGCTTTGACAGTGCCCTTAATCTTCACTCAGTCCCAATTAACTTTATCAAGCTTCTCATTTAATTAATTCCCATCCTTCTTCTCAAGGTACAAACAGCCTCTCCTGACTCAGTGCCATCCTGCCTCATTATCCTCTTCCCATTCTAAAGCAATTATTTTGAGTATAATGAAAATGTTAAACATGAATGAACCCAGTATATGATTATTATACCTCTGACTGCCAACAAATGTTTTAGTATGTGTTGACTTGTATCATAAAGTGTCACAACAGGAGCATGAGTAGCTCCCTCAGCCCCCTCTAACTTTTAAAATCTTTGTTGGTAAACATTTGCTTCTATCATAGTGAAGAGAAGCTTGTAGAGTTAAGCCTCCTAAATAGCTATCAATGATTAGACACACCACCCCCACATCATTTTTACAGTATTCTAACTATATTTCAAGGAAAGTACATATTCTGTACTACCATACTCATATATAGTAGAGATATTGCAAAATGGCATTTTGTGCTTATTTAATTTTAAAGGATGGTTTTGGAGTCTCTTTTGGGGTAATGTTTTGCTTTGCTATTATTTCAACCTCTCAAAACAGTTACAAGACTGGTACAAGAAATCCTGACATGCCCTTTAACTAGACTGACCAGTTACTTACATTTTGTCCTATATCCTTTATCATTTTCTTTCTTTCTTTCTCTCTTTCCCTTTGCCTCTCCTTCCTCTGTCCCTTCCTCTCTCTGTCCTTCTGTCTTTCTAAGATAAAGCATATCTTATTGTAAATACTTCATAGTTTATTTCATTTATTTCCTAAGATTAAAGATATTTTCCTGCATTACTCAAAAGAGTTTTCAAACATAGGCAATTTGTTACAACACCATTAGCTAATTCACAGTCCATGTTCAAATTTTATCCATTGTACCCTAATGTTCTTAATAGCTAATTTTTCCCCCATGAGGCCAGGATCTAATCCCGAATCATACAACATGTATAGTTGTCTGTTTAAAAGCTTAACATTCCATTAGTAATGACCTGGATATTGTCTCCTTTTTAAAGTAATCTCAACTTGCTGACAGCTGTCCCAAGAATAAGAATTTAAGCCAAAAGAAATCTAATGAAACCCCTTAGGATTAGTGATAGCTGTGCTGAGGAAACAACACATCTACCTCACAACTATGTTATAACCACAAGTTTTGGCTTTGTAGTAGGAGGAGGTTCAAGAGGGAAAAGGGTGAGTTCTTCAATATTTTATAGTTTTGATACTTAAAGCCATAGGTTTGGGAGTCTGTTGCTATCACAGTCCACATGAGGCTAAATGGATAATGTTTATAAGTGACACAGAATATCTTGAGAAAAATATGTAACCATGCCTAAACAGATTTGTGTTATTTTTTTGAGTGTTTTACAAAGACAAAACTACCAGGCCTCTGTACCAGGAAACAGTTTGAGACATACCTACTGATACCAATTACATTACTAAAAAGCCAGATAAACAAAAAAAACAAATGAACTCACTGCCTTTGAGTCAGATCCAACACACAGCAACCCTTCCTTAGGTTTCCTAGGTGGTATCACTACGGAAGTATATTCCCCAACCTTCCTTCCAAGGAATGGCTGGTGGGTTTGAACCACCAGCCTTCTAGTTAGCAGTCAAATACCTTAGGCTCCATGCCACCAGAGCTTCCAGATAGATAACAGAAGGTGCAAAATAATCTTGTGCTATAATCACTTTTTCCTCTAAAATAAAGAGGTGTTTATACATAAAGGAGACAGAAAGTAGCATCTGGGGGGTGGGGGGCCTGCACATCCGTATGCAGCACATAGATTAAAAATAAAATAGTTATTTGTCCCCTACAGTAGAACAGGCTTGCCCATTCATCCTTGTGATGGATATGTCTGCAAAAGCAAAATGAAATCAAGTCCCTGCAGATGGCTCAATAAGTCACAAAACAGTTTAATCCTTTTACTACATCCCTTTGGGAAGCCTACCTCTTGGCAAGGCGCCCTGGTAGCATAGTGCCTAAGACACTTGACTGCTTACCCAAAAGCTGGTTGTTCAAACCCACCAGCCACTCCTTGGAAGGAAGGTTGGGCAATCTTGTTCCATAGTGATACTGCCTTGGGAACATAAGGAGGGGACACTATGAGTCAGGCCCGACTAGACGGCACATAACAACACAACACCTCTTGGTGGGTAATAAGGTACAACACATATAGTGTCAAGAATTATCTTATTTTTTAAGTAGAAAGCCTTCATTTTTTTTCTAACTGGTTTTCCCCATATTCCTTGTTAAGAGATTTATGTTAGTCTGTTTAGCTTAATGTCTGTGCCCATAGAATAATGTTGTATTTTTGCTTTAATAAGATAAGGTCAGTACACTGAAATATCTATAGAAATCTTATCTAAAATTGATTGTGGTTAAAAGTCATATTTGAATAGGTAACCGGGCAAATGAAAGTACATTTTTTACATCACTCTTTCCAAATGATTTTACTAGAAAACAGTTGAGTTTCTAGCAGGAGTGAAACGAAAGCAGACCTTGGAGGCTAAGCAATGGAACAGATGCAGTAAATGCAGCTTTGGAAATACGGCTGTCGATTCAGATCTTTTCCACTGAGTACCTACATGAGCCAATACCTAAAGCTGCTGGCATGATATTATTTCTATAGTTCTGTTGAAAAAAGACACTGTAAGTGCTCATAAAACAAAAAAAAAAAAGAGTAGCGTACCTATTATGAATCTATTTTTAAATATCTCATCCTTCCTTGGTTCACACTTTACCTATCTTTTTTTGCTGGGTAAAAATGATGAGAACTTATGTTATATAAGGTACTTGTCTCTAGTACCATGAAATTTTTCATTTATGAGTTGCTAGTATGTCACACCAAATCAGAAATTCTTGACATCTTTATTACATTAAAGCAATTCTTGATATTAGCTCTTGGGAAGAATTTGATTTTCTTGCTCTCTAAATTCTAAGTTGTACTTCTGATGTAAAGATGTGCATTTATTTTTTTTATCACCCTGTGGGTTCATATATGTATGTATTATACATATAATTATTTTTTACTCTGAACTAACCAAGCATTCCAGAATTTTTTTTTTTTTTTGGTAAGAAATCCTTTCCTTCTAATCTCAGTATGTAAGATAATTGTAAACAGTGTTCCATAAGTCTCAGTCATGCTTGGTAGGAGGGGAGAGTTCCACAAAGGTGTTTTGAAGCTGAAGCTATGGAGCGTATGTCAGGCTTTGATTCACTATTATGTGATCCACAATTAATGGAAGGGATCTAAGCATATTTTCAATGGAGAGCCAACTTCTTTCCTTCTTTTTAATCCTTCCACATAAACTTTCTTGCTCAATAATAATTTTATACTAAGCAGCTGTTGTTTCCTACCCCTGCCTAAGTAACATGTCCCTGCTGTCTCCCTTACTGGCTGTCTCTATGCCTGCACTAATTTTGGGGTGGATTTTCATTTCCTTTGTCATATACCCTTTACGATAAAAATCTGTTGTCATTGAGTTTGTGCCAAGTCGTAATCAGCCCTACAAGATAGAGTAAAACTGCCCCTTAGGGTTTCCAAGGCTGTAATCATCATGGAAGCAGACTTCTCCTGTGGAGCAGCTGATGGGTTTGAACTGCCAGCCTTTAGGTTAGGAGCTGAACACTTCACCACACCATTACCAGGACTCCTTACTTTTATGACAGATTCTTTCAATGACTAGCCCATACCATCCATCAAAAGTCTCACCTCTGAGCTCCCCTTTATATTCTATTATCTCTCGGCTACAAGTTACACCAGAAACCCTGAAAGATTAAGGGATAAAACAACACACAAAACATGAAAGAGAGCGGGGGAAACTAGGAAAACCTGGGAGCTGCAATTCTGGGACTACATTGGGAATTTTGTGTAGTTTAAAATGAACATAAAGATAAGTTTTTATATTAATCCTTACTTCATAAAATTTATTTTTTCCACAGGTTTAAAAAATTCATTTCTCTATGTCAATCTTTCATGAACATCTATTGAAAGTTTTGAAAATAGCTTTAACATGTCAATACCTCAGCATGGGCTTTGAACAAAAAAGCTATTCAATTCCTTGCTCTAAAATAATACTGATAATAAGAACAACGATAGTAGTAAGCTCTGTTCTCTGCATTGTGCTGTGTTGTAGATTATTAGGTTATAGCTGCGTACTGATTCAACTCTGAAAATAGATGTAGTATTTCTTACTTTAGTGAAAAATAGTCTACCTGTGTTAGTATTATTCCGATTTTCAAACTGAAACACTGTAGGGTAGGAAGCATAATTTATTTTTCATTAAACCAGTGTATAAACTAGTCACAAAATCTTGATCTCTAGCTTTTTAAACCAACCTTCAAATATCTATATCAATAGATAATTGTTTTTGCACTTGCATAGATAGAGGAAGATTTTTTTCAGTAGAAGTGTTAAATAATAAAATCAATAAGATGTTTTAACAATATGAAATGATTCTGAATTATGTGCTGTCAACTAACCGTGTGAATATTGTTTTTCTCTTAGGAGATAGAAGGATTTCTGAGAGAAAGAAAATAAAGAACAAAGTACTCCAGAATTCCTAGGAGAACTGTAAGTACCTTAATGACACAATAGTTACAAGCGCTTCTATAATATCGGAAGAGCCTACCGATTTGTTTTATAGAAATATTTACCTTTCTGTTTCCAAGACCAGAAATAAGCATAGTGAGCAAGTGGAGCCTTCTGAGACTCAATCTCAATTTACTGGGAAACTGTCAGTCATTTAGCCCATGATCCTCTTAGATAAGAGGGCAGAGTAATCCCTGTGATATGTCTCTGTGGCAGAAAATGTTTATGTTGATGGAATCATATCTTTTCACAGACACCATGTCATTTTAAGTTCTAAACAGGAAAAAGAGTAATAAAATTTCATCAAAGTTCCTCATTTGCTCTGACATGATACTAAATGTATTCATTTCTAACAAAATTTTAAATAGGATTGATATGTTTGATTTATCTGTTTATACCCATTAAGTCAGAAATACAAAAAAAAAAAAGGAACCACCCACTTAAAATCAATAGTTTATTCTTGTTAGAACATTTTAACTTAACTATCAGATTTTCTTACTTAGTTATTTTTTTGGTAATTATGATAAACAAAAGAACAAACAAACTCACTGCCTTCAGTCGATGGGACTCATAGCAACGCCTCCTTGGATTTTCAAGGTGGTATCTCTATAGAAGTAGATTGCCCAATCTTCTTTTCAAGCAGTGGCTGGTGGATTTGAACCACCTGCCTTCTGGTTGGCAGTCAAATGCCTTAAGCACTACACAGGTAATTATAATAGTTTTCCTAAATATGTTTTCATTAAATAAAATTAAATACATCTCTGTGTCATAGTTTCAAGAATCGGTGACGTTGTAAAAATTTCCTAAATATAAATAATTTTAAAAATTTGAATATCAAAAATAAAAAACTTGCCAAAGGAATAGCCAAATCCATGTTGATGGCCCCTGTTGAATCACTTTTAATACAGTGGCTGTTTTAAAATTAGTTTGCAAATGTAGTTCTGTAAAATCTCCAACATAAATATTAAAGTAAAATATAATGAAAGAACAAAACCGAATATATTTTGGTATATTCCAAATAGAATAAACTTCAACATAAGTGTAATATAAAAAGAAGAAATTCGTTAATAATTTTCTGTGATATGTAAAAATCATACTTACATAATAAAATTATCTAGCCCTCAAAGAACTTTAATATATACATCAACATTTCAATTTGGAGCGATTAAAGAGAATTGATTATGGCTAAAATATAAATGGAACTTTTATTAAATCTATATTATTTGTTTTTGAAGTGTGAGAGGAAAAAGAAGAAACTGTCTTTTTCTTACCTTTCTGAATATTTCTCACTTAAACACAAAACAAGAAACTCTGGTGGCATAGTAGTTAAAGCATTTGGTTGCTAACCAAAAGGTCCATGGTTCAAATCCACAACCTGCTCCCTGGGAGAACGACTAGGTAGTCTGCTTCCATAATGATTCACAGCTTTGGAAACCCTATGAGCAATTCTACTCTGTCATAAAGGGTTGCTATGAGTCAAAATCAACTCAATGGCAGTGGGTGGATTACACAGACCACTCAATGTTTTTTTTCCCTGTAGTTACAGATGGCCATACATTTAAAATATTTTAATCAGAGATTTATAAAATGTAAATTACAAAATATTTCCTCTTTAAAAAATTGTTCCTTAATTTGAAAAAAAAAAAGAACTCAGGTCATGTGAAAACTGTATTCTGGTGGCAAAGCATGTAATAATGAACATGTTTACAGAGTTCTGGTGTAAGAAAATTTATGAATCAAGTTTTTCTACCATATGAAAAAGTCCTGCCAGTCTGAGTTGCAAGATCTGAAATAAATCAATGATTTACTTCTGACATGGTTCTTTCCATCATCTTATTGAGCAGATAGGACAACAAAGTAATTCAGCCAATGTACTATCTTTCTCAACACCTCACAATTGTTCCACTAGAAGAAAGACTAGGCTTGCTTAAAACACTTTGCTTTGTTTTAACTCAGTTTTTAAAAATAATTTCAGTTCTGCGTATTACCCTTTGCGGGGGGGGGGAGGGATGAATTTTTAAATGAAAGAGCCAGACTTGTCTTAAGCTCTTTATACAAGACCTAGATACCACTTACCCTACCCCATCACAATTTTCTAATCCTCTTAACTATAATTTCATTGTGAGAAGCCATCAGTGGCTGTTTTTCTGGTCTGATGTTTGTATAAATTATTTGGTCTATTTTTTGTGTCTGACATATACTTTCTTTGATTTGAACTATGCTTTTTATAATTGTGTTTGAAATGGATTTAGTATAGCATACTTTGGGGGAGTATTCTCATTCAAGTAATGAGATCTTCTGTTCATCTGGAATAATTCTAGAGAAAATAACTTGCATGTTTCCAAGAAAGAAAATAGTACCTTTTCTTGATGCATATTTGTAATTTGGGGTAGGTTTTTTTTTTGTTGTTGTTGTTGGTTTGCTTGCTTTTTTCAGCTTTTTTCTGTTATTTAACAACTTTAACAACTATATGCTAGATCATTCATATATAACACATAGGAAAAATGTCTCAACTCAAATAAAAATAATTAAAAATTAACATTTACTCCTTATAAGTGAAGGACTTTTAGTGCTGGAAAAGCCATACAAACCTCCTATAATTTTGCCTCAAATTCCATCCTTAAAAATGATTTAATAATTGATTAAAAACTTTTAGAGCATATTACATATATATTTTAAAAAGTTTTTGTGCTTAATAATGACAAAGGATATAAAGAAAAAAATCATTGAAAACTGTATTTTAAAAGAATATTTTTCCTATAAGCTGAACCCTCAATGATAACTTTCAAGAACTCTGCATGTCTGCTGTCTCTGATTCTGTGTACGTTGGGCAATGATAACAAAAAAGAGGGTACATGAAAAGGAAATTATATGCTCAAGTATCCTTCTTGGAAACTATTCACATTTTCACAGATTTGCTAAACTTCTTTAAATACTACTGGGAGTTGATGTTCTCACTTGAAGCATGATTATTATTAACAACCAACTTTTCCTGGCACATCACATAGAGCAAAAAGTTTTCAGTGAGAAAAATTCTAATGGAAAGTGGATTTTGACCAAGAAAATGTTTTGTGACTCATCAGAGAAAAATATGATTTGCATATGACCCTCATGGCTTTCATTTAGTCAAACTTTGCTATTAAAACAGCAAGTCCCTGTAATCAAAATGTAGAAGCCAGTGTGTTTGTGTATGTGTGTACAATAGTAGCAAAGAGCAAGAAGGAAATTTAGAGTTATCTAGTCTAATGTTCTAATTTTATACAGATTATCTCCTCTAATATTCTGATTTATAGAGAGCTAGGTAGGTCAAGTCGTTTACCCAAACCCTCAAATCTAGTGGCAGAACTGAGAAAAAAAATCTGGCTTAATCACTATTTTTTCTATCTGCCATGTTGACTAAAAGTGCTTATGCAAGAAAAGGAGGGTATTGGAACTGCTTAAGAAGCCTTTTTCACATTTTACAACTTCCTTCAACCACAACTCTAAAGAAATTTTATATAAATAACTCTTTGCTTAGTCTCTACCTGTTTGAAAATTTATTTTGTTGTAGCTCTTCCTGAAAATAAACATTATACTAGGAAGAATTACAGATATAAAGAGAGAGTTAAGGGATCTGAGTACTAGTCTTGCCTTCATCCAACTCCCCCTTTCAGAGAAAGGCATCCCAGAGCATAGGGGAAGGTGATGACTTTCAAGATTACACAGCTGAAAAAGCACAGGATAATAATAATGCTACCAATACCAAAGGCATACAACTTGCCATAAGCAACAGTTAGGCATTTCCCTTTGAATCTCTGTTTTCTCATCTGGATAATCAGCTTACTTCCTACGGTTTTCTGAGATCAAATTAGATATAGGGAGATCTTGGCAGTGCTACTGAATTACAAGTTATGGTTATTATATTTATCATTTATCCTTAATCTTGATCAGCATTCTCACACATGGATCTAAGAGATCTACATTTTTTTAAAAAAAGAAGGGAGTTAGGAAAAGAAACTATTATTTTGTGTCACATGCTCTACTAGACACAGGATTAAATTTTATTTAGTTATCAAAAGAACACATACTTAGTTATAGTTTAACAGGTGATAAAAGTGAATTTTTAAAGCTTTAAAATGTGAGAGTACTTAGCAAGCAGAAGAGTTCCAGTTTGAACTCAAGATTCTCTGATTACCACATTGCAAGTTATCACTCATAACTAAACACATTGCAACTGGTTAAGACAAGCCATGAATCACCTTTCTATATAAATAGGGACATGGTGGGGCAGGGCGGGAGTAAAGAAAAACATCACTCTTTAAAATATTGTTTCCCTGTGCCAATTTGGGATTGACACAGTGGCTGCAACGATGGGCTCAAGTATAGCAAGGACCATGGAGCTGGCGCGGGACCAGGTGGTGTTTCGTTCAGCTGTGCATAGTGTCGCTATGAGTTGGACACTACTCAACAGCACCTAACAACAGCAACAACATGCCAAATACTTAATGCACACAATAAGTTTCTTTTTTTTTTTTTTACCATTGTCACCAATAAATATTAGATTGCATCATGTGTATTTGTCCTTCAGATGCTAAAATTAAACTGTGTAGGAGAATTTAATTATTAACAAGAGCTATCTTTAGATAGAGAAGTAGAACCAGAATCGAAATGTATGACAGCCATAAGTATAAATGGTCACCTAAGGAAAATAACTATATTTATTTTGTTTGTAAAGTGCATAGCAATAAAATGGATGGTTACAATATGTGCTTCTTTGATTTTTATGTCTACTACATTACAATTACTCTTTTGAAAAAATTTATTTCTTATAACTTTGGAAATTCATTCCTTTGTTTACTCCTCATCATTATTTAACAACAAATGCTATTGAGAACTTACTGTATACATTACTTTCTCAGGTAGTAAACAAAATGCATCCTTTGCCACTATGCTGCTTGTATTTTAGAATAATTACAACTAGTGGAATGTCTACAAAGAGAATAACAGTGCTATTGATTTATAGGTACTAGATAGACTAACTTTTCAAGATGTATAATGAAAAAAATTTTCAGAACAAAATGACATGAGAGTTTCCAGATTAATAATCTCAAATAGCTAACATTAATATAGTACCTACTATCAGTAGCATAGTGCCTAAAGCACTTGACTGCTAAACAGAAGGTTGGTGGTTCAAACCTGTCGGCCACTCCTCAGAAGGAAGATGGGGCAATCTACTTCTGTAGTGATACTGCCTCGGAAACCCAAGGAGGGGTCGCTATGAGTTGATCCGACTCGACGGCACATAACAACAACAACAAACCATCAACCAGACAAAGGAGCTCTGGTGGTATAGTGAATGAGGGACTTAACTGCTAACCAGAAAGTCAGCAGTTCAACCCAACCAGCTGCTCCATGGAAGGAAGACTGGGCAATCTACTTCCATGAAGATTTACAGGCTTGGAAACCCAATGGAGCTCACTATGAGTCGGAAATAATGCGATGGCAGTGAGTTTTTTGGTTATCGACCAGACAAGGAGCCCTGGTAGAACAGTGGTTAAGCACGTGACTGCTAACCAAATGGTTGGTGGTTCAAACCCATTAGCTGCTCTGCAGGAGAAAGATGAGGCAGACTGCTTCCGTAAAAATAACAACCTTGGAAATCCTGTGGGGCACTTCAGCTCTATCTTATAGGGTCCCTATGAGTCAGAATTGACTCAACAGCAACAGGTTTGCTTTGATACCAACCACAGACTTTTACATAAACATGTTCAAATTATAAAACCTATACAAGTTCAGGGAATAAAGATGAAGGGGAAGTGTAAAGAAGTAAAGAAGAGAAGTGGAGACTAGCTAGACATCTTGAACATTATGTAAATTTGGTTTTGATGCAGTTGGATGTAGGCTTGCTCTGGGAAGAGTCTTCCATGAGCCCTGTTCTTGAAGATCTCTTTCTCCTTAAAGCAAATATCAAAATCAGACAATGTCACTAGAAAGAATCCCTTTCACGAGTTCAAAAGTAAGACAAGACATTTTGACAGTCTTTGTGGCCTTATATGTAAGCTGAATCAGTATCCAATATAATTTGAAGAGTATCTAAAAGGCTTTCTACCCTTCCATGAGATTAATTCCTTGGAATCACAAATGCGATTATCTTCTCCACAGTAAACAGACTTAACTAAACTGAGGACTGAGCATGTTTCTGGAAATAAATTAAATCTTATACATGTTAGTATATGCACTATTTTAAAGCCAAGAGCAGTTTTATGCCACTGCATGGGAAAATGATACACTCTTCCTCCGAAAAGAAATAAATACATCTTTATATAATATCTGAATTTAAATCACAAAATTATTCTTTCACCAAAGAAATTGCAGGCAACAGAACTGCTTATTTTGTTGTTCTTTCCTCCCCAAATAAAGAATAATTATGAGTTCCTCCTTGTTTTAGTATCTCAATAATTGTTGTGATAGTTGATAATTTATAAATTATAAAGTTGATAAATTTAATATCTACTATTTTAGTTTGCTATATTGTTTGGGTCATTCTTTTTCTAGTACTATTTTAAAAAATTGTAATATATAAACTATCAATAATAACACCAGTCCTCTTTTAATGTCAAATCTTATTCTACTTCTAAAAGATAAATATATCCCAATCATATTGTAGATTGCCCAGTCTTCCTTCTGAGGAGTGGCTGGTGGGTTTGAACCACCAGCCTTCTGGTAAGCAGTCAAGTGCCTTATGCACCTATGCCACCAGAGCTCCTATCCCAAACATAATGATAACAAAACAAACAGACAAACTCATTGCCATTGAGTTGATTTTGACTCACAGTGACCCCCATTGGGTTTCCAAGGCTGTAAATCTTTACGAAAGCAGACTGTCTCATCATCCTTCCATGGAGCCACTGGTGGGTTGGAACCACCAGCCTTTTGGTTAGCAGCCAAATGCCTTAACCATAATCTTAGTAATAACAATTATTATATCAGGAAAATGCAATTCATGGTAAATAGCTTATCATTTTTTTCTCCTTTGCTTAAAATGTAATCAATATATAAGTTACTAACAACTTTATTTCTTTCCTATTCCAAAATATGAAACATCTGGTTTAGCATATGCTCCATTGTACATTTGAGCAACTTAGTTCCCCTGTTCTTATGGTTAATATGAATTGCTTACCCCTGCTATTGTTTTTATTTTTCAGTTTCAAAAGAATTTTGGCAAAGCTTATGTTTACAAATTTGTACAAAATGTTTCAGGACTGAGAGAAAAATATCTCTAAACAAATGCTGAAAATACATTGGTTTGCTAACTCAATGACTCACAAAAAGTGATATAATACAAATGTTCAGTAGTTTGAAATGTAAGAAATAATTGTTAACAGCAGTTTTGAAGTTTCTCAGGGTTTTTGCTTGCTTATTTTTTTATTTGTATGTAACTCTGACACAATTTGCTGATGTGCCACGTCATAGCAAATGTAATGTTTTATATTAAGTGTGTATTATCTGAACTATGAAGGATTTAAGCTTGGACTTTGCTTCTCTTTTGAATTTTAAAGTGTTTTTTTCTCATTTTTGAGAAGACTATCTTTATGCCTAAATTACCTCTTAGAGCATTATATGTATTATAGCATTTATAATGTCATTGCATTATAAAATACATCACAATATTTTACGTATCTTAATATACTATTTTATTCCTCTTAATGTAATTCTACAATAAATGGATTTTCACTAAATAATTACTAATATAGCCAGTGTTTCCAAATATTATAAGAATTGAACAATGATTAAGGTGTTTTATAAAAGGAAAAGTAAATTTTGTCATTAATCAAGACAACTGAAATGGAGGAAATGCAGTTTCCAATTATGAAAGAGTTATGTAACATAATCCATTTTAAGACTTATCTTAAAATAATCCATTTTAAGATTTATTTTAAAATAAGATGAATTATCTTAAAATTTATCTTATTTTGTAAGATGGATACTTACACAGAATGATTGCACAAACCTATGAAAACCTACAGTTTACACTGAACCACAATATTTACAGCATTGGGAATGGTAACTGTATGAGTAAGAGGAGAGACAAGGAGCAAAATGTTTTTCCAGTTTTCATGACACCCTGTCGACCCCAGCCAACATTTGAAAAATACATAAAGCTAGCATGTCACATCGTCTCATCTTTATTGCTAACCTTTGCTTTTTTCTTCATGTAACTCTGCTTCCAATCTGATACTCTCAAGCTGCCTTTTCTTTAAAGTGTTTTGACATCAAATTTCCTAACCCCATTTTTCTCTTGATCAAAGTGCCTCAGTGCAGCTGATATGTGGAAACTTCTAAGAAAGTAACCAAGTCAAAGTATTCTCACTGCCCCTAACAGTCTAAAATGAACACATAAACAATTGTAAACAGTGTGAGGCCCCGGAGGGATAATATGAGGTAGATAAATATGGGATCAGGAAACAAGGCAGGTGGGGTTGCCGCCTGCATCCAGCATTCTTACACTGCTCTTGAGGTGTTACAGCTTCTTCCATACTTCCATTCAGGAGCCCAGGGTTTGCCTATTTTAATACCTACAAGTTTTCTCAATGGACCTTACTGGGTATATGACAGAAGCTCTAGCTGTGAGGTAGGTATAGGGCATGTAGGCTGGAGATCATCTGTGCTTCTTTTCTTCTGTAGTATAACTTATTTAAACCACATGATTAAATAAAAATGTATCTATGTTTTAATTTTTTTCAATTCCTTTAAAAAAGTAAAACCATCTATTCATGAAGTCAATATTTAAGGTTTCACTCTCTTTAATAATTTTATTTTACCATTGCCTATCAGCTACGGAATATCTGACACATCAGCTCAAGGAAATAATCTTAGAAATTAAATATTCTTTTTTATCATAATTGTAGAGCTCAAATGAAATGTAATATGTTTTCAATAATAACCCCACTATTTATTGTTGTTATGTGCTGTTGAGTCAGACCTGACTCACAGTGACCCCTCCTTGGGTTTCTGAGTCAATATCACTAGGGAAGTAGATTGCCCAACCTTCCTTCCGAGGAGTGGCTGGTGGGTTTGAACCTCCAGCCTTCTGGTTAGCAGTCAAGTGCCTTAGGCACTACGCTACCAGAGCTCCTCATAAACCCACCAGTAATGATCATTCTGGAGGCTGCCATAAGAATGAACCAAGCCAGTCTTGGAATACAGCCAGCATGCTCTTTAGAAGTGAGGACGATGAGACTTCAGCTCCCATATTTTGGATGTGTCATCAGGAAAGACCAATGACTAGAAAAGGACATCATGTTTGGTAAAGAGGATCAGCAAAAATGAGCAAAATCCTCAATGAGGTGTATGGACACAGTAGCCACAAAAAAGAGACTCAAACATACCAATGATCATGAAGCTGGTGCCCGACTGGGCAAAGTTTCATTCTGTTATACATAAGGGAGCAGTGAGTAGGAGCCAAGTCGATGGCAACTAACAATAACAACAGTAATGATTAAACAAATGCTGTGCTCTCTCTGTGCTGGCATCAACAATTATGGAAGTGGCCTGGTAAAGCCAGGCCAGCCTATTACACCTCTGTAAAACAGACTGTTGTCACGCAGCCCGGGAGATCCCCTCCCTCTCTTTTAGAACTCACAGCAACAATAGCAGCCACCATTGACACAACACTTACTTCCTGCTGAGTGATTTATATGTCATTTCATTCCTTTGAGGTGCATAATCCTATCCACATTTCATAAATAAGGAGACTAAGATTCAAAGAGACAAACTGACTTGGTCCAAGTAACACGGCTTAAATATTTATAAATTTAGAACGAGATGCAGACCCAGGTCTAAATTATGCTAAACTCGTGTCCTTAGACATACTTTAAATAGTGTTACTGGTTTATATGGAACGGAGGGCTGAAGAGTTTCTCTCTACATAAGAGTGAGGTCCCCGGGGATAGTAGGGAGATATCTTTAGGCACTATGCTACCAGAGTTCCTTACTATTTTACTCAGACTTACTATGGCAATGGCTTTACTAAATGCTCTGTGTTGTCTGATTTTTCTTCACTAAAGCTCTTCTTAGTGTCTAAGGCACTTGACTGCTAACCAGAAGGCTGGTGGTTCAAACCCACCAGCCACTCCTAGGAAGGAAGATGGGGCAATCTACTTCCGTAGTGATAGTGCCTCGGAAACCCAAGGAGGGGTAGCTATGAGTCAGGTCTGACTCAATGGCACATAACAACAACAACAAAGCTCTTATTGGAAGCTCTGGTGGCATAGTGCCTAAGGCATTTGACTGCTAACCAGAAGGCTGTGGTTCAAACCCACCAGCCATTCCTCAGAAGGCAGCTTGGGCAATCTACTTCCGTAGTGATACTGCCTTGGAAACCAAGGAGGGGTTGTTATGAGTCAGATCCGACTCGAGGGCAGTGGGTTTTTTGTTGTTGTTGTTGTTGTTTTGGTTTTTAAAGCTATTATTCACATCCCCACTCTAATAGCTTTTTTCTCCCCCTGTACATCTCTCTTTTTTATATCATAAACCCTAAAGTTAATAATGGAAAACTAGCTTAGTAGAGGTGATCAGCAAAAGAAATAGATGCATTTGAGATACTCTAGCGTTTTTGAGTCATTAATATGCCACATTTTAATTGCTCTGACTGGAATTAGCTAGATTTCATTTGACTATCTGATGTTTTTATACATCGACTTTGGAAGATTTGTGAAACTAGGGATATTTTTAAATTGTTATATCTCTAAAAATAAACAGAATTATTATGTGTTGATTAATAACAGGAAAGCAACGTTATGGCCTTTAACTTTTCTAATACTACCACTTAACTTCTAATCTGTATATTATTGTTCATGATACATTGACTGACTCTTAAATCAATAAGAAGGAAATAATATATTGATTTATTCTCTTGCATTTTCAGCAAGCATTCTTTAGAGAATTACTAATGAGTTCTGGTTTGCAATAAGTTTATAGTTATCATTTATTGAATGTAAGATAGACCCACGTAAATATATATCCTCTAATACACAAGCCTTTGTCTTCTAATCCTCAGATCTTCACACTGCAAGGTAGACATTATCACCATTTTACAAATGAGGAAGCTGAGCTTCCGAAGGGTTAAATGACCTTCAGAGTTCATAAGTGGCAGAGTTGGAATCTGAGAGTGGGATTTCTAGATACAGGGCTATGGCTCTCTGGTGCCTCCCTAACTGTCATGCACTTGGTGTTGTGTGCTGGGCAAACAAAGATGAATACGACACTGTCTCCACCCTGAAGAAATTCCATTATGGTGGAGTAGGTGGATGTTTTCAAATTATAATATGAGAATATGAAGATAAGAAATACTTTGAAAAGCATCAGGTGAGTGTAACATAACACTGCCTGAATGAAAAGCTTTACAAAGGAAAAGACATTCCATCTTGACTTTACATGAATTTCTTCCATGCTGATTTTCCATTTTAAATGGTAAAAATTTTAGTTAACTATGTGGGTTGGTTGGTTAGGGTTGAGGATGTAATGAAATCACTTTGGAAGGTCAAGTTAAAGTGTTTTTTTTTTTCTCAGCAGTGGAAAACCATTGTTTTATGTTTTTGTGGTGGTGCTGATTTTTTTTCTGCTTAACCTCTCAGTCTGTAGAAGCTTTAGTAATAGATTTATAGTGTTGTTGTTGTTGTTATGTGCTGTCGAGTCAGACCTGACTCATAGCGACCTCTCCTTGGGTTTCTGAGGCAGTTTCACTACCGAAGTAGATTGCCCCATCTTCCTTCCCAAGAGTGTCTAGTGGGTTTGAACCGCCAGCCTTCTGGCTAGCAGTCAAGTGCCTTAGGCACTATGCTAGAATTATAGTAGCAAGAAAAAAATGTAAATTTAAGAACAATAATCCTTTTATAGTTTATATTCATTTATTTTTAATATTCTTGCATTATAGAAATGATTAAAATGGAAGTGAATGACGTTGCCTCTTGTTCGGAACCATCATGTCTCTTGGATTGTCCACAATATGATCCATAATAATATTTCATTATTTTCTGACCTATTGGGCGAGGCACTAAAGCTTTCTACCCAAGGTCTATGTTGCTTTGAGTTACTGTAGTGAAGAAATTTCACAGTGCTGTCATGCTTTTAATTAATACAGTTTTGTGTTTTGCTTGGAAAAGACAATTCTGATAGTGTCCTATTGATTCAGATGTTTTCTGACAGTAGCTGCCTACCAGGTTTGCCTTCATTGACTTTTCAATGTTCTGTTACAAATAACTTGCATGTACAATTTGATTTTGAAGGGCATAGAAGGTTCCCCACTGTGCATGAAGTTGGAGCAGCCCTGAGCCACGGGGTGGTGAGAGCTTATTATCATTCTGTAAATCACCCACTTGTCCTGGGCTGTTGCCATATACAATATCGTGTTTTCTCTGGTATCCTTTTTACTTCTTCTCCTTGCTTTATGCTTCCAGACATTACAAAGCACCCCTTATTCTTTAAAGTTTTAAGCTTTATTCTTAGAAATCCCTCATGCTGACTGAAACGTGAAATATAAAGTCATAGGTGTTTTCTTATTTTATTATTTTTAAAAAATACCTGGAATCACAAGTACTTATTTTGTTAGTGAAATTTAAAAGAAATTCTTTTTGTAGATTTTTTCCAAAATTGTGGGTGGTTAGAAATGCCTATTATAATTATAATAAAATAATTACCTCTAAATACCTACCACTTGCCAAGCTCCATGCCTAGTGATTTTCATACATTATATCTATTTTAAACCACAGCTCTGAAAGATATATATCATTATTTCATTAGACAGAAGAGGACATTAAAGCTCTTAAAGATTAAGTGACTTGCACAAGCTAATTAATTCTGTCTTTCAAATCGTGCTTGGCTTTTAGTTATCCAAAATGTTAAGATTTGCAAAGCACTTCACATTTTACATAGTAATTTCACTTATGGTACCTCTTTCAACGTCACAAAAACTGGTGGCTATATTTTGCACTGATCTTACTCTTTGTTGGTCCAACTTGAGGCTCTAGATTCAGTAGTAGATTATGGATATTGTTGTGATGACGTATGATTGTTGTTAAGTTGGAATTATTTGTAATAATGACTTTATCTCTACCACTGCTAGTTTGCTATAATGTTTATCAGGCTGCAGAGATTGCTTATTAATAGCCTTTTAGACTTTGTAGAACTATGTTTACTCAGCTAATAATTGCCTGAAGCAAAAGCATGAAAATATTTGTTGAGACCAAACTGCTCTGCCCCAAAAAACTATAGGCATTGCCTACATGGTTGCTGTCTTTCCTGCTGTCTCCTGCCAGGGGGTCTCAGCCACAGAGCATCTTTGTCCTTTGAAGGTATGCTCAGACCTGTCCAGGCTGTCATTTATCTTCTTTTAAATCAAAGTTCTCTATTTACATTCATGGATCAATATGTACAATTGGGTAAAGAGAAAAACAAGGAAAAAGATTGTTAGATTTAAAAGAGGGGAAAAATAAATAGATAAAGAAACACATATGCTATCTTCTACCCCACATGGGAACAGCAAACCAATTACATACTATTCTAAAAGGCACCACATTCTTGTGAATGCCAGAGTCCTGACTTAAGACTCTAATCTTGACCCAAGATGACCCCATTCTTCCTGGCCTGTCCTTCCCCTCGGCTGAGTTAGTTGTTCCCTCTCTTTCATATCCTCAAAGCACCTAGGACATGTCTCTACTTCAGTGCCCATCTGATCTGATGGATGTGAGTGAAATTAGCCAGCAGCAAGGTAACCTGGCCTCCCGTGTCCCCACCTCCAGCCCTCCAGAGCAACCCAACACTTTGAGCACAATGCCTAGCACACAGGAGGTGATTGTCTTCTGTCATTCAACAGTGCCAGACATGCTGCTAAAAGTGAATGCTGTGCTCAAAGAATGTTGGAGGAAAGCAGGGAAGAAAGAAGGGAACAGAGGGAAAATGTCAGGGAGGAAGTTGGGGTGGGGAGGAAGCAAGGGAAGCCAGAAGAAAGAAAGGGGGTGAGTCAGTCATCCTGCTGGCCAGGGATGTTAGTCAAAATATTATGAGTTTATCAATCCCCTAATATTTCCTATAAACATACTGTTTGCTTGCAGCAAATTATTTGAGAAAATACATATTTCAGAGAACCTCAGAGCTCACAGAGATGAGGGAAAATTACTATTACATAAGACTGGAAGTCAGGCCGTAGATGTTTTTCTTTCCTTTAATTTGTAACATTTATTTGTCTTATTCAAATATTTCCATTTCATATAGGAGAAGACAGGCTCTTTGCTCACACCTTAGCTACCAACTTTCAAAAACAGACTCTCATATGTTTTTACAATATAACTGTTTGAGAAGGCAAATAATTTTATCTCCCAATCTGGAAATTGCTACATTAAAATAGTCCTGAATAAGGTAAAATCAGCCGTGTGTGTGTGTGTGTGTGTGTGTGTGTGTGTGTGTGTGTCTTCCTGTTTTCTTTTGATGTCTATGAGACTGGTTATGCTAATTCACTCTGGTGCTCCTAATTGGAGCTACTCACCCACCTATCCTCTTCATTCTCCTGCTCAGGCATTCATGGCTTTAGTCTTGCCCTTATTTTCCCCCTCTTCCCTGCTTTTGTCAATCTTAAGGAAGCCCCTGATTTTTGTATCTCTTCTAGAGCTTTGAGGGGTTGTATACTGCCAATCTGCTGCACATTCCATTTGAAACCCAAAGGTGGAATGCCTGTCAAAGGAAGTTTCATTGTTCTGCTTAATGACTGAACCTTGATTACAATTCAGGACATACCTGTGGGCAGAGAACTTATCAAATATAGCTGAAATGTTCTTTCCTTCCTATCTCTGCTAACTGAAATGAATATCCCAGGAACGATGATAAGCAGTCATTGCAGGATTATGGGCAAGAAAATAAACTGCAAAATAAACAATCTTCAGAAGAAAAGTCAGTGATTTTTTGAATATTTGCTATGGTACCTTGAAATCCTTCATAATAAGTTCCTAATTTCCAAGTCAATCTAGTCAACACTTGCCCTGTTATCTGTCTATAGGACAGTCAAATTATACAATGAAGAAGGCAAGTTTATTTGTCTTAGTTTAGATGCAAAAAAGGATGCCATATAAATTGATTTGAATTTCCCTTCTTTTTATTATTTTATGGTTTAATTGCTAATGAACAGAAATTTAAAAAGATAAAAAAAGGACAGAGGTAAAGTTAGTGCTCTAGATAAAGGGTGACAAAAATTACAGAAGAATGAAGTAATTTTTCACAAGATAGAAAAATAGATATTTTACATAAATGAATTAGATTAGAGGGAAAAGGCCACACACATATACACCTAAGACATATGCTCAGACTCCACTACACACGTCACCCACTACAAATGCACAAACCACGTGCTTGCGTACACACTTACATGCACACACGAGACCTGACAAAGTTATGCTCCCAATTTAATAGTCACAGATACAATATTTTAACAGGAGCAAGATAAACACACAGGATAGTAGCATATTGAGAGTAGCTTCCTTTGGTCCTCTGAGTTTCTGAGGTAGTTTATAGCTGCCTATAAGCTAGGCATATATCCAGACCAGTAAAGCTCAAGACTTTTTGCAGCATAGTACTTTAGTTACCAAGTTTCCAGCATCATTCCAGAAAATATTCAATTTACAATTTATGTGCTGTTCAAAAAAAACAAACCAAACTCACTGCTATCCAGTTGATTCTGACTCATAGTGACCTCCACTGGTTTCTAAGGCCTTAAATCTTTACAGAAGCAGGCTGCTTCATCTTTCTTCTGCAGAGTGACTAGGGGGTTTGAACCACCAAACTTGGTTAGCAGCCAAATGCCTTAACCACTACACCATCAAAGCTCTTTAAGTGCATCTAGTTAATGATAAACATCATATCTTTTGGTTCTCAAACCAAACTCAGTGACATCAAGGCCATGCTGCCATCTAGAGAGAGAAAACAGAGTCAGTGTCCCAAAACCGTGAATAATAACATTACATTTTCTTGCAGTAAATATTGTGAATTACACTTACTTTCATAATGATTCCATAAATGGGAGCAATCACCTTTGCTTAAGGAGAAATAAATGCAGTAATGTTTGTAACACACTTAATACAATAACTGGCAAATAAAAGATGCTTGAAAAAAAATGATTAATTAGAAAGGGTAAAGCAGATTTTATCTTTTTATTGTAATTGACGATTTCCCTCATATAATCTGGGTCTGATTGGTTTACCTCACATAATCCAATAGGTTAAACACTAAATAAGCAATTGCATTTTCCAATTTGATCACTTTTTCATGTCTTGTTGCTTTTATTTTTCATACCAGCTGTGACTCATAATGACCTTATATATAACAAAACGGAAACATTGACCAGACCAGTGCCATTCTCACAATTATCGCTATATTTGAGCCCATTGTTGCAGCCCCTATGTCAGTCTATCTCATTGAGGGTCACTTCTTTTTTTGCTAATTTCTATTTTATCAAATATGATGTCCTTTTCCACAGATTGTTCCTTCCTAATGACATGTCCAAAGTAAGAAAGACAAAGCCTCATCCCCACTTCTAAGGTGGGTTTTATCTGTGCTTCCTCAAAGACTGATTGGTTCATTCTTCTACAGTTCCATGGTATTCTTTGCCAACATCATAATTTGAATGTGCCAATTCTTCTTCAGGCTTCTTTTTTCGTTGTCCAGCTTTCAAATCCATATGGGGTGATTGAAAATACCCTAGCTTGGCTCACACACATCTTAGCCATTGAAAGTCAAATCTTAGTCAAATCTTTGCTTTATTTTGCTTCGTGTCCTGACAGCTATCAATTGGGGGTACTAATTCCATATTAATATGTCTCCAAACCTGGAAAAAATTTAAATATTCAAGGTTATATCTGAAATATCTATTATATATTACTTTGATACAAATAAGTAGAAAGTGCTTTTGCATTATGTATCCAAGGGTTAGAGAAAACTTTTGCTTTGTCAAGCCAGTCAGCTTTAAAAATATGCATGCTTGTCAAAAGAACAAGGATTTTTTTTTAATTATTCAAAATGGTTTGAGTTATAATGTCAAGGAGAGTATAATGCTATGAATGTTGCTTAAAGAAAGTTTCCTATTATCAAAAATATATGGCTTATACCTATCTTTTTGAAGTCTTACAATTGACTTTAATGTTTCCTGTATTAAGCAGAGAAACAGAGTCATGTAGCTATGGAACTGGAATTTAGAAATACATACTTGAATGCCATTTGAATATTAAAAATATTCATAAACTGTATTGATTTACAAGTATATTGAGAAGTCAGTGCTAGATCATTATTTTTAA
>NW_006921777.1:928404-931064 GCF_000298275.1 Orycteropus afer afer | reverse complement strand
TGAAACCCAGACATACTTGTCAAACCCAACCATGCAAAACAACACAAATGAAGTCAACTTTCACTCTAGTCTGTGCCAAGTGGAAGGAAGCCTGTGGTGGGCTAGATGGCTCTATTTCCTGCTTTTAATTTCAGAGAGGCCAATTAGTAAATCAAACTTTAAAAAGCTGTCTAAAATCATTAATGAGGTCATAATTACTCAGAAGCATATTTTATAGTACACTATAATCTAGTATCTGGTCTAAATACTTGAAAAGGGTATCAATTTCATTATTAAAGAATTAATTATAATTGGGTCTAATCCTTTGGTGATAGAGGCTGAAAAAGATACCCTGGGGATAAACTGTTCATATATGCAAAGTGGATAAATTCTTCCAGTGCTCAAGAGCACTAGTTGAGCTTCAGAATTATTTTATTATTATAATAATACTCCTTTATTAAAGCCCTATGCACATCACCCAGCAAATAAATGCCCTTTAGAAAAAACACTTCTGAATTTATCTCACAACTGATATTCATCCTTCTCTGTAAATATTTTCTAAATCAATACATTGGTATGGTTAAAAGACAAAGGGGATCTAACCATTCATAAGGATATATTTTGCAGCAGTAGAAATACCATGGATTTTTTTATAGTACATTAATAATAAAATCCTGTGAAAAAGATATTACTATCCTCTTTTTCTTTTCACAGATTGAGGAGTACAAGGTCAAGGATACTTAATGATTTTCACAAAGTTAAAAAAGGCAAGACCTAGGAAATGAATCCAGGTCCATCCAATTACAAATCTCAACCTTTTTGAAAAAAAACTATTTCAGTATTTGTCATGTGTTCCTAGCAGCATATGTTCCTGAGAATTCATGATTACAATGGGATTCTTTCTTCATTCTGTTCTTTTAGTTCAATAACATTCTCCACACATTCTTTTTATATGTGTTTATATAGATTCTATACCACACATCTGTCATTTTGTCATACTTTTGTGGCTTAC
Source organism: Orycteropus afer afer (assembly GCF_000298275.1). Taxonomy (NCBI): domain Eukaryota; kingdom Metazoa; phylum Chordata; class Mammalia; order Tubulidentata; family Orycteropodidae; genus Orycteropus; species Orycteropus afer. The sequence goes on along the minus strand of NW_006921777.1, from coordinate 930,073 downwards.
ATATTGCTGTAACACTGGAAGACAGCCACTGATATATCAAATACCAGCAGGGTCATGCATAGTGGATAGGTTCCAGCAAAGCTTCCAGACTAAGGCAAACTAGGAAGGAGGACTTGGTGATCTACTTCTGAAAAAATTGGGCAATGAAAACCGTATGGGTAGCAGTGTAACATTGTCAGATATAATGCCAGAAGATGAGCCCCTGAGGTTAGGAAGCACTCAAAATACAACTGGGAAAGAGCAGCATCTTCAGAGTAAAGGTGAACTTGATGACACAGATGGAGTAAAGCTTTCAGGACCTGCATTTGCTGATGTAGTATAACTCAAAGTGAGCAGGAACAGCTTCAGACATCCATTAATAATCAGAATGTGGAATGTATTAAGTATGAATGTAGGAAAATTGTAAGTCATCAGAAATTAAATGGAGCACATAAAGATTGATATCTTGGGCATTAGTAAGGTAAAATGGACTGGTTTTAGACATTTTGAATCAGACAAATTATCTATTAAGCCAGTAATGAAATTGAAATTCATCATCAAAATGAATATTTCAAGATCATTGATACAATGCTGTCAATGATAGGAAATATCCATACACCTACAAAGAAGACCATAATGCAACTCGACAATTCAAATTTATTTACAAACCACAAATGCCATATAAAGAAATTGAAGATTTTTACCAACTTCTGCACTCTGAAATTGATTTAAAAAAATGCTATCAGGATGTATTGATAATTACTAGTGATTGAAATGTGATAGTTCAAAACAAAGAAAAATAATGGTAGCTGGAAAGTATGGCCTTGTTGATAAAAATGACTCAAGAGATCACATGATAGCATTTTGCAAGACCAATGACTTATTCACAGCAAATATCTTTTTTCAACAGCATAAATGGTGACTATACATGTGGACTTTACTGAATGGAATACACAGGAATCAAATTGACTGCATCTGAGGAAAGAGATGGTGGAGGGGCTGAATATCATCAGTCAGAACAAGACTAGAGGCCAAGTGGGGTAGAGACCATCAATTGATCATAAGCAAGTTCAAACAGAAGCTGAAGGCAATTAAAACAAGTCTATGAGAGTCAAAGTAGGACCTTTAATATACCATAACTGAGGGCCAGACAAGTTGTGATATGACATCAAGAACATTATACATGAAGAAAGCAAAAGGTCATTAAAAGCCAGTGAATAAAGAAAAGACAAAAATAGATGTCAAAAGAGATGCTTGAACCTAGAGTAGCTAAAGAGAATGGAGAGAATGATGAAGTAAAAATGCTGAAGAGAAGATTTCAAAGGACTGCTAGAGAAGACAAAGTAGTTTTGTAATGAAATGTGTGAAAACCTGGAGTTAGAGAACTCAAAGGGAAGAACTCTCGTGACATTTCTCAAGCTCAAAGAACTGAAGAAAAATTCAAGCCTTGAGTTGCAACATTGAAGGATTCCATTGGCAAAAAATTGAACAATGCCGGAACCATCAAAAGAAAGTTCAAAAGAATACAGAGTCACCTGCACTCAAAATAAATGGTCAACATTCAACCATTTCAGTAGATAGCATATGATGAAGACATTATGATATAGAAAGAAGCCCAAGCTGCACTGGAAGCACTGGCTAAAAACACGGCTCCAGGAATTGACAGAATATCAACAACAAATGGGTACAA
>NW_006921777.1:926749-927384 GCF_000298275.1 Orycteropus afer afer | reverse complement strand
CCTCATATGTATGTGGAGCTCTGGTGGTATAGTGCCTAAGGCATTTGACTATAACCAGAAGGCTGGTGGTTCAAACCCACCAGCTACTCCTTGGAAGGAAGGTTGGGCAATCTACTTCCATAGTGATATTGCCTCAGAAACCCAAGGAGGGGTTACTGTGAGTCAGATCCAACTCTATGGCAGGGTCAGTGCTTTTGGTTTGGTTTTTCAGATGCATGGGAAATCTGGACAATGAATAAGGAAGACTGAAGAAGAAGTGATGCATTTGAATTACAGCATTGGTGAAGAATACTGAATGGACTGCCAGAAGAACAAACAAATCTGTCTTGGAACAAGTACAGCCAGAATATTCCTTAGAAGTGAGGTTTGGTGAGACTCCATCTCACATACTTTGGACGTATTATCAGGGTCCAGGTCCTGGAGGATATCATGCTGGATAAAGTAGAGTGGCATTGAAAAAGAAGATCTTCAACAAGATGGCACAGTGGCTCAACTGCGGGCTCAAACACAGCAATTATTGTTCGGATGGTGCAGGATCACAGTGTTTCGTTCTGTGGTATGTGGGGTCATTATGAGTTGGAAGCCTTGGAGTGGTGCCACTCAAAGGCACCTTACAACAGCATACAAATTCTTAT
>NW_006921777.1:925141-926469 GCF_000298275.1 Orycteropus afer afer | reverse complement strand
AAATTTCTGTTATATAAAATCATGGCTTCTAAATAAGCACTTGCATGTGACTTGATATTGACAGAATAATATGTAAGTATGTCTGGCAAGAAATATGTGATAAATACAAATTGTGGATATTGCCAAACATTAAAATTCCTTTTCTGGAACTCAGTCCTCTTGGTAAATATAAGTTAAGTTATTCTTTAGATTTTAATTGAAGGAAAGTGCTTAAATGAAAGAATAATCTTTATTTTTATTTCTTTCCAAAAATACATGTGCTACTGGTTTGACATACAAATGGAAAAAAAATTGTGCAGAGAATTAAATATTTCCTTGTCCAACAGATTTAATAAATAATAAACCAAAAAAAAAAAAAAATCAAACTCAGGGCCATCTAGCCGATTCGACTCATAGCAACCCTTCCTGGGGTTTCTGAGGTGGTATCACTACCGCCTACTATCACTACAAGTAGATTGCCCAGTCTCCCTTCTGAGGAGTAGCTGGTGGGTTTGAACTGCCAGGCTTCTGGATAGTAGTCAAATGCCTTAGGCACTGTGCCACCAGAGCTCCTAATAAGTCAGAAAAAATAAATATAAGGAGATGCTCAAATGTAACCTTGAACATATAGTTTACATGGTTGTGAAACTTTTCAAATGGTTTCCATTTTCACCCTCTTAAATTTTTTAAAAGCTACTTAAATTGTCATAGATGAATAATAACACTTCCATTACAATAATTCCAATATCTTTTGAAAGCTGTTTGTAACCAAATCTTGCCATTTTATGCAAACATAATGGACCTACCAATATACAAAACGTGCAGTATAGAAAGTTACCAGAGCAGACCTAGATACCTGGATACACATAGAGCAATAATAACAGTTTGTCAAGCCTTAAGGTTTTTGTCTTCAGATGATTTATTGTTGTTGTTATGTGCCGTCGAGTCAGACCCGACTCATAATGACCCCTCCTTGGGTTTCCAAGGTAGTATCACTACGGAAGTAGATTGTCCCATCTTCCTTCCGAGGAGTGGCTGGTGGGTTTGAACTTCTGGCCTTCTGGTTAGCAGTCAAGTGCCTTAGGCACTGTGCTACCAGAGCTCCCCAAATGATTCATAGGCTTCAAAAATTCTAACATTCCTGAGAGGTAATTTGCTGTTATTAACAATTTATGGTGAAGAAATTGATAGCTAACTAATTTGCCCAAGGCCAAAGAAAGGTTAGGGTTTTCAGACTGATTTTTTTTTTCAGTCCCATAGAATAACAGTATTACTTTTTTTTTTTTTTTTTTTTTTTATTATTAACTGCTATTATTATTAACTGCTAAGAAATTTTATTTTTTCTTTTA
>NW_006921777.1:911577-924486 GCF_000298275.1 Orycteropus afer afer | reverse complement strand
GACGGCACATAACAACAACAACAACAATAGACAAAAGAGAACAAGTGACTTGAAATCCTGAATCTTTCTTTTCAAAGGAACTATATCTGAACTCTACTTGAAAAACAATATAAAATAGTAGGAATCCATAGCCTGTGTTCTGGGTAGGGGTGAGGAGGGGAGACTTGCCAGATAAAATGCAATATGCCCCATTAAATTTGAATTCCAGATAAACAACATATAATTTTTTTAGTATAAGTATGTCCCATGCAATATTTGGGACCTTGAATAATTATACAATTAATATGATTTTCTCTACATAATGGTAAGTAATAATGTTTTTAATATAAGCATGTCAGATGCAATATTTAGGTCATACTTGTACTGAAAAAATATTTGTTGTTTATTGGAAATTCAAATATACCTGGGTGTACCTGTATTTTTTATGTGTTATATCTAATAACACAAGTGGAGGAAGACAGGAAAAAAAAGCCAAAGAAAGTAGTATGCCATATGGCAATAAATGGTACAAAGAAAAATGAAGCACAGTTAGAGTTCAGAATGCTCCAAAAGTGGAGATACCATTATATTGCCCAGAGAGAAGAACTATCCAGGAGTTGACATTTGAGCCCAAACTAGAAGAAAGTGATTGAGTGATCATGCCCCTATCTGGAGGAAGAACTTTCTAGGCTAAGAGCTAGCCAGGCTAAGGGAACAACAAGCGAAAACCCCAGAGTCTGGCTGTCGAGACTCTCAGGGAGTAGAGTTTCCTGCAGCTGGAGCAGAGGGACTGTTTCTCCTTTCAGAATTTATTATTGAACAGTATTAATTTTTGGCATTAATCAAAATATGACATTAGATGTGTCTGTCCATTTCTCTGTCTCTCATACTGTCTCTTTATTTTTGCCTCTCTGCAAATGTCTAAATAGATCCTGTAAAACTTTCTCATAGACTAAACCCAAAATAATGTCTGCTGAAAAGAAGGAGAAACTGAGCCTTATTTACATTTGTGCTGTCAATATTGATCATTTGCATATTTAAATAAAATGTCCTGCTTTCATTACAGTCATTAGTTTCTATCTATAAACAATAATGTATTGAAATTCCATAGTATGGTAGAATTTCACACATTATATGTTTTGCAAAAGAGACCGAGACACAGGGAGTATTTTTATGTAACGAAACCTCTAATCAAATCCTGTGGATTTACTAACAATGGGTTAACCTTCAGAATAACACCACATATCAGAACTCTAATCCCCCAATTTCTTAATTTCATTCTTTGTTTTGAAAATTTGCCTCCCTTTAATATTCTGTGTATCACTCTTGTCCCTGCAGCCCTCAGGTTCACACAGCTGTGGTCTATGTGACCCCAGCTTGTGTATTCAGCACTGTTCCCAATTTTAAACATAAGGGATTTAAATAGCTGCAGATGTAAGTGGCACTTGTGCAGCATTTATCTGCCAGGTCTAACTCTACCCTGTGCCTAAATCTCTGACTAGGTAGCTTCCAAATACTACAGCTCCTAGAATACTGAAATGTTCCTTTTCTCTTACTATTACTAGCTTTTGTAGAAACACATTTGATCTCTGGACCCTTGTTAATGATCTCATTTTACCTGCCGATAACATTTTCTGAATAAATTGACACAGTGTTCATTATTCTTCACTCCTTCTGAGTCCCTCTGAATCTTGAATGTTCACTTCGACTTGTCTGCCCACTGCCATATTTCTTGGCACAGGTCACAGTTTGCTCGATAGTCTGAACTTTCTCTGAACATCAGCGGATGGATCTGCCTTTGGTGTCTACTCAAGACCAATTCATGAATGCAATTCCAGATCCCTGTCTGCCCTTGTTTTAGTGGGTCTAGGACATTTGAGCACAAATTAAGTTCCTCCCTTGTTCCCAACAATGGGACTCGTTGGATATTACTCATTCTTATTTTCCAGAGTGAGAATTGAAGAAATTATTTTTACTTCACCCTGAAACCCTCAAAACAAAAAATATCATTGTAAATAAACTATGTCTCAAGGATTTCTAATTAGATGCACTGTATACATATGATTGCATACTTATTAGAAGAACAAGTCTGTATTTGCAGAAATTAGAACTTTAACTTTTAAAGCATTTCTAATCTCTCCACCTTTACATACACTTCCAATAGCCGTATATGAGTTCCTCTCTCTCAATGCATCCAATTCCTTACTTCCTACCTCTAGTCAAGACTTATGAATTTCATAATAAATTTCTTATAATCTGCAGACCAACTATCCATGTCTGTTACATTTCATTTGGTATTTCTTTTATTTTTTCTCCTTATGTCCACTGGAACTTATTTTTGTGCTACTCCAAGTAGGTTGTTATTTCTCGCCCTGGTGGAGATTTAGTTCTTTCTTCTGAGCAAGTTCTCTCTCCAAAGCTCAATGTCTACTATAGCCCAAAAATTCTTTTTTGAAGGAAACAGAGCCATACTAACTGGTTCTCAAGTTAAAACATATAATTGTCCTTTTTGTTGTGGGAAAGTGCTCCTGATGCTTTAACGTTCATGTTCTGTATCTAATATTTCTACTATTTTGTGTGAATTTTATGTCCAAGTCTTGTTTTCTTCCTTTGTTAAATAAGAATACTGACTATTTCATTGGCAGTGTCACCTACATCTTTGCAGTCTGTGATGCATTTCATCGCATCACAGATACTCTCCTCTTTATAAAAATCTCAAGCCTATAGGTTCAAACCCACCAGCCACTCCTCGGAAGGAAGACTGGGCAATTTACTTCTGTAGAGATACTGCCTCAGAAACCAAAGGGGGGATCGCTGTGAGTCAGAATCGACTTGACAGCAATGAGTTTTGTTTTGTTTTGTTATGGAATCAAAATTGAGGAGATAAAATTGACACAGCCATGATTTTGCTCCTTCAGACATACACTCATTTTGTAAAAAATCAAAATAAATCTTAAGAAAAGGAACTATGCGAAGTAGAGATAAATATATATTAAATGACTATCAATTGTATCAACGTGAAGAATAGTCCTAAAGCTTCTTAAAAATAAATATTGAAACATGCTAGTATGTTGTTAGTTTTATAGTTTCCACTGATTTTTACTGCTTTATTTGAAAATGAATACCTACAAAATTAGAGATTTTTAGAATTAAGCAGATCGAATGAAACCCTGTGATTCCTGTCGCCCTGGTTTTACTTTGTCGTAGTGGATATTATAAGTGTAAAACATTCAGGGATTGTCTTTTTATAAGAATATTCAAAGCGAGGAATATTTGTATTGTAAGCTCACACTTCAGGGTTGGTTATAAATGAGCAATGCCTAAAGAACATATTTATAAATGAAGACACATTCAGCTACTTTATCTGGGAGATCCCAAGTGATTGGATTGACTGGTTTTTAAAATGAATTAGAATTATTTCTTAATTTTCTGAATAAATATGAAGAACTCAACAGTAGGTTTGTCATTGCAGATCTACTGCATAGATTTTGCTAACTTTTCTAATGATGATCCTTAGCTGTTAACTTCCTCCCAATCTCTACCCCGCACTTTTCTCCATACCTCCCAGTGGCTGGATCAACCCTGTCAATTCCTGAGCCACTACCGACAGTTTGAATGCTTTGTTGCAGATCAGCCCAGCAGTGCATAGGGTCTGGAATGTCTTACGGATATGGCCAATATGTGCTAGCCCTGCATTTATTCCCCTTTTCCAGAATTCTTCTCCAAACTGCTGCTAACCCTGGATAAACTTTCTTGGGTAAAGCCTTGCTCTTCATCTGGTTCTTCTCAGCCCCAACTCTAGAGGAAAAGAGCAGTTATCTCCCTAGCATTGCCTCATTCCTTCTGGGAATGGATTTCTTTGCCTGGAGATACAGAAATGCCTTCTAATTAATTTTGACCTTGAACTTATTCTTCCAAGAGTATGGCACACTTCACACCACAGGAAGCACACAAGGTTTGCCATTTTGCCCTGGGCAGCCCCATGACTGGGCCCATTTTCCCAGTTTCTTATTCATATACCTCTCAACTGCCTCTTGTGTTTGAAATGGCATTCTGACCCATTCTGACAGGTACAGAAAAACCAGTTGCCATTGAGTTGACTCTGACTCATGTCAATGCCTGTGTGTCAGAGCAGAACTATGCTTTATAGGGTTTTCTTCAAAAACTGATTTTTCCTAAGTAGTTTGCCATGCCTTTCTTCTGATGTACTTCTTGGGCGAACTTGAGTTTCCAAATTTCAGTTGAGAGCCATTAACACCAAGTAATAGGGAAAGTTATGTAATTATATGAGTCATTCATGTTTGACATGGGCCATGAATGGGGGAATAAAAGTGAGAGTATTTATGACTATCTCACTTCTAAAATACAGTATTAGACAAGATAGTGAGGTGCAAAAATAAGAACAGACATTTCTTTGAAAAAGAAATTAAGCTACCAATAAATAGATAAATAGGTGTTGAGGCTCATGGACAACCTGTGAAGTTAGTTAAATTATTAATTTAAATTAGTTTTATTAATAAAAATTAGTTTTAGTAAATTAAAAGTTAGTTTTATTAGTTAATAAAGAAGATTGGCCAAAGTTAATGAATTTTGTAATACTAAGGAGGTATTTAGGAGCTCAGGTAGCGTAGTGTCTAAGGTACTTGACTGCTAACCAGAAGGCTGGCGGTTCAAACCCACCAGCCACTCCTCGGAAGGAAGGTTGGGCAATCCTACTTCTGTAGTGATACTGCCTCAGAAACCCAAGGAGGGGTCGCTATGAGTCGGGTTCGACTCGACGGCACTTAACAACAACAACAACAACAACAACAAGAAGGAGGTAGTGAAGATGAGGAAAGTCAATGACTCATATACATTACGGGTACAAGTTTAAATCAGCACTACTACATAGGGGACCACTTTGGAAATCCCTGGTAAATTTGAACAGGCTCATCAACTTTAACTCAGCACTTTTACATCTAGATGAATTCCCTAGTGAAACTCTAGCACATTTGCACAATGAGTCATATATAAGGATGCTCAGGTTGGCTCCCTTGGTAATATTGACACATAGCATCAACCTAATTGTTCTTCAGTTCAAGAAGTGGAAAAACTGTATCGGCAAGGAAAAATAATTAACAGAAATTAAAACAAATGATCTATATTTACTTATATCAAGTTGAATAAATTGCAATAGGAATAGTGAGATTTTTAAAAAAAGTTATATATATATATATATATATATATATGTAGCATATATATATAGTGATACAGTGATAGTGATTATATAAAAATTTTTAAGCTGCAAAATAATAATATGCATTGTTTATGTAGATATCTGTATTTCATAAGATATGAAAGTTAACATAAGTATAATTTGTACCAACTGTGGGAAAGTAATTACACCTGAGAAGGGATGGAGGGGGAAGGAATAGGAAAGGCTTCAGCTGTATGTGCAGCATTTCATTCCTAAAGACAGAGAGAGTGTGTACCATGACTCAAAATATGGCCATATGAACATGTCAGCATTAGAAGTAGACACTTTTATATGTTATATTATTGTTTATTAGATGAAATCACAGTTAGAGTGGTGGATTTCACAAGCAGGTTTATATCACAATGCAGAACTAAAATGCAGTTTGTTGAACAGTAAGCCACAGGCTGAGGGAGACTGAATGTCACGCAGAGGTATAGAATAGCAGAGTGGCAGGGGTGTGCTTTGGATCATGTGGTCTAACCAGATTCTACCACTTGCCAGATATGATTCTGTGAGAGAGTTACCTCACCTCTTGAAGATTCAGCTTTTTCCTCTATAAAGTGGAGATGATAATGGAATACTTCAGAGTATTGTTATGAAAAAAAATGAACTCATACAGTATATATAAAGCAGTTGGCATAAATGTTCCAAAAATGTTTGAAGGAGTCATAGTCCATTCATTCTTGCAGATGTTATCAAAATGTCCAGGCTAAATCATGAAGATGTTTGAGGGCAAATGGAATGACATTATAATTTAATAGCAACCACTAATTGAGCATCCACCAGGCTCCAGGCACTTCATGTAATTTAGTGTAATCCTCAAAATAACCTTGCAATAGCATCTCTGTTATGCCTGGGTAAAGAGACTTAGGTCTTAAAAGGCTGAGTGTTTTGCTTAAACCACCAACCTGGTGAGAGTCCTGAAGTCCACATCTTCTGATTCCTGAGCACTTTTTTTTTCTATAGTATTCGAACTGAGCTCCCATGAGTATGACAGCTTAAGATGTTTAAGAACTATAATTCTACACATTGCCTCTCTGAATACAAATAGTATTGTTTTATGTTCATATAAAAACCTACACAGTTCTATATTTAGCCAATATATAACTTTGGTATTATTGTCATAGCTTAAATATAATATTAATTAATTAATATAATTATAATATAAAGTATAATGTAAAATACAAAAAATATAATTGCTTAACCTTACACATACGATTTTTCAACTGTTTTTCAATGTGTAGTATAGAATTTGGTGTAGGTAAGTTAGTTGACCAGACATTATGTTACTGGTTTAATAAGAACTGTCTATTTATCTGGTCCCTGATTGGTACAAACAGTTAAGTACTAGACACTAACCAAAAGATTGGCAGGTTTAAACCCACTCAGCAGTACCTTGGAAGAAAGGCCCAGTGATCTGCCTCTGAGAGATCACTGATCATGGAAATCCTTTAGAGTGCATGCGTAGAAACACAGGGGTAGCCATGAGTTAGAATCGACTTGACAGGAACAAGCTTTTCATTTTATTTATCTACCTGTATGAAAATGCATACCTATGTATGTATGTGTATGTGTGTGTGTGTGTGTTTATAATACAATTATGTATAATGTATAATGTATATGTATATATATGTGTGTGTATGTGTCTGTGTGTGTATATTTATATATATAGTATAATATATATATATTATACAACTATGATCCTTTTTCTTGAAAAACTTAGGACAGTCCCTTCTGGCTTTTATGCAATCTGAGAAGTATATGTTGTTCTTGTTGTTAGGTGCTGCCTAGTAGTCTCCAACTCATAGTGACCCTATGTACAACAGAATGAAACACTACCTGGTCTTGTGCTAGCCTCATGATCCTTGCTATACCTGAGCCCATCACCACAGCCACTATATCAACCCATCTCATTGAGGGTCTTCCCCTTTTTCATTGACCCTCCACTTTACCAAGCACATATACTTCTCAAAAGTTGATGCTTTTGAGAAGTATATATGCATTGAAAATGCAGGGCAGGAGCCTTTTGAAATTCTCATGGTGGAGGCTACAGAAATGCTAGGGCCTCTTTCAGTCAGAGGTGTGGCCTTTGTGAGGGCTTCTGGTGGCACAGAAAGACTTGACCTAAATCAGGGGGTTGGGTCGTGATCATAGAGCTGCTGTTAACCAGGTATGGGACCAATACCTGGGACTCTTGAGTTTTATCCCTCCAGGCCTCAATTTTCCCATCAATAAAATGAAAACACTGGACTAGAAAAGGGATACAGTTTACAAATAGGCTTTTGTCTTGGAGCCTATTGCTCAATTGGAATTTTAAGCAAAAGTCAAATATGCAAATCCTTGGAGATATTTAAAGGAACATGTTGGAACAACACAGAAAACTATTTGGAAAAAAAAAAAAAAAAAACCTAGTAGACAAGTAGACTGAACTTCCAGTAAGATGGAGGCATAGGTAGACAAACTACACAGACCCTCTTCAACACAGAAAAGAGAAACCAATTGACGGAGATACGGAAGATAATCTTGGAACCCTGAGTGTTGAAAGAAACTATACAGAAGTGGATTAGGCACTAGCTAGTGGAAAAACCTGAATGAAAACAGTAACTATGAAGACAGTCAGAACAGTGTACTGTCAGCTCCTCTGACAGGACCAACAGCCTGAATATTTCCAAGTGGTGTTGAAACCTGAGAATTGACCTAAACATCAGCCCTGGTCACTAAGGGCTGCAGGGATGACTGCGCTGGTGGCCTGTGACTAGGAAGGGAAACAGCAAGGAGGGAAACAACCTGAGCTATGTACTTTCCACTGTCCAGAGGGTGCAGCCACTTTGAATCTTTACAAGCGGTGGCCATTTGGATTTTAAAGTGACAGCATTCTCATTCAGATTACAGGGACTTAGGAAGGTTGGGCAATCTACTTGTGTAGTAATAACACCTCAGAAACCCAAGGAGGGGTTGATGTGAGTCAGATCTGACTCAACAGCAGTGAGTTTTGTTTGGTTATTTTTGAAGAATAAGCTCTGTTTGCCAAGGATGTCAGGGACATATGGGAGGCTGACAACAAGAAAGGAGACAGATGGTGAATGTATAAGAGCTGCCAACAAATGAATAGAGGAGCACAGCACAGTACCCTGCTTATGTAGATAACATACAAACAGAACAAAGAAAACAAAAATCATAAGCAAGTCACTCCAACATACAATCACCAATTAAATATAAACACAAAAATGTCACATTGCCTTGAAGACAACAGAGCATCACAGTGCACACAAAGAAGCAAGATAAAGCAGGAGAAACAAGGAACCAGGATACAGACCCAAAACATATCTCTGAGGAAGACACAGCATTGAAACTCCCTAATAAGGAATTCAAAAGAATTATATTTAGGTATCTTCAATGAATTGAGACACAGATCAAGGAAAACACTAACAAAATTGAGGAAAACACAGAGAAAACCCTAGAACAATTTTGAAAGACAATACAAGAACAAAATGACAAAATAAATGAAACATTAGAAATGATACAAAATTTACATATAGAAACCTGGAAGACTAATACTTAATTTTCAGAAATAGAAACACTTTGAAAGGGCAAAGGAGTAGAATTGAATCAATGGAAGACAGAATTAGTGAGATTGAAGGCAAATACCTCAATATTTCTTTGGAAAGTGATCAATCAGAAAAAAGATGAAAACAAAATGAAGAAAGCCTAAGGTTCATGGGGGATACCATCAAAAGCAACAACCTACATGTAATCAGAATTCCAGAACAGGAAGAGACAGATAATACTACAGAAAAAAATTGTCAAAGATTTATTGGAAGAGAATTTTCCTGGTATGATGAAAGATGAGAATATATCCATTCAAGAAGTCTAACGAACCCCAAGCAGGATAGACCCCAAAAGAAAATCACCAAAACATATAATCATCAAACTCACCAAAACCAGAGACAAAGAAAGAATCCTGAAAGCAGCATGAGAAAAACAAATAGTTATCTACAAAGGGCAACCAAAAAGACTAAGCTCGGATTTCTCAGCAGAAACCATGCAGGTGAGAAGGCAATGGAATGGTATATATAAAACCCTGAAAGAGAAAAATTTCCAACCAAGAATTACATACATGCCCAGCAAAATTGTCCCTCAAATATGATGGTGAAATTAGGACACTTCTAGATAAGCAGAAATTAAGGGAATTTGTTAAAACCAGACTAACCTCACAAGAGATGCTAAAGGGAGTCATTTGGACAGAGAAGCAACAACAGCAAACAACTGACACATGATGACATAACCCAGAAACCAACCCAGCTATGGAAGTGTCCAGAGTAAGTAAGCCTACCAGATTGTAAACAGGGAACCAGAGACTTCAATTGACAAATGAGGAAAACTACAAACCAAAAAGAGGGAAAAAATTGTGTAGTTACAGAACTTGTAAATGGTAGGGAAGTCAAGATAACTACAAGATAGAACAGTCTGTTCTAAAGTTGGGAAGAAAACTATAAATCACAGGGTAACCTCAAAGAAAAATGATAAACCTTCACATCAAAATTAAAAAGAGAACCAGCACATATATTTAGCAAATAGTAAAACAATAGCAACGAAGGAAGTGAAAACACAATTCATAAACAAAATGAGCTCAACAAAGAAAATTATATGGAACAAAGAAATTGACAGCACAAAAAAGCATGTAACAAAATGACAGCGACAAATTCATACTTGTCAATAATTGCATATCTGGCAAGGGGCTTATTTCTAAGATTTATAGAAAACTCCAGCACCTCAACAGCAAAGGACTTAACAATCCAATTGTAAAATGGGCAGAAGACATGAATAGACACTTCACCAAGGAGGATATTCAGGTGGCCAGCAAATACATGAAGAGATGATCATGATCACTGGCCGTCAGAGAGATGCAAATCAAAACAACAATGAGATACCATCTCACCCCAGCACTGATGGCAAGGCTCAATCAGACAGAAAATAACAGATGCTGGTGAGGATGTGGAGAGATTGGGACTCTCATACATTGCTTGTGGGACTGTGAAGTGATACAAGCACTGTGGAAAGCAGTATGGCGATTCCTTAGAAAGCTGGAATTGGAGATAACCATTTGACCCAGCAATCCCATTACTAGGTATATATTCTAGAGAGTTGAGAGCCAGGACAGGAACAGATATATGCACACCCATGTTCTTTGCAGCATTATTTACAATAGCAAAAAGATGGAAATAACCTACGTGCTTATCAGTGGAAGAGTGGATGACCAAACTATGGTACACATACACAATGGAATGCTATGCAGCACTAAAGAATAATTAGAGTCTGAAAAACACTGCATAATATGGATGAACTTGGAGGACATTATTCTGAGTGAAATAAGTCAATCACAGAAAGACAAATATAGTATTAGTTCTTTGTTGTGGAGGGTCAAGGAAAGGTTTATATATGGAGGGAAACTTTCTTTGTTGGTTGCCAGGGGTAGGAGGGGAGGAGAGGGAACACTGAAAAAAAAAAATGCGTTGACCCATGTTACTTTAGTTTTGTGTATTTCACTGTACATAAATTATATTTCAATAAAATTCATTAAAAAAAAAAAAACTAGTAGACAAGTAGATGTCTCTGATTAAATTAATGAAGGAGAAAATTGTGGCCCCAGAATCAGACCACATGAGTTTGAATCCCAGATCTCCATTTCATTGACCAAGTTACTTAACTGCTGAAAACCCAGTTTCATATAATCTACCTTGCAAATTTATTGTGAACACCAAATAATATAATGCATCTAAGTATTTAGAAGAGTGCTTGGAACATAAAAAGAGATCAATAAAGATAAGCTACTATCAATTTTTATTATCACCATCATTAGTATTAATTAATCAAATATGTGAAGAAACCTAGCAATTTCCTTGCACAAGGTATAGAAAAATAAGAATATATTTACATATTTACATTAATATACAAGGTGTGTGTGTGTATGTATATATATATGGAGAGAGAGAGAGAGAGCGCTCTGGTGACACAGTGCCTAAGGCATTTGACTGCTAACCAGAAAGTTGGCAGTTCAAGCCCACCAGCCACTCCACAGAAGGAAGATGAGGCAATCTGCTTCCATAAAGATTTACCAACTTGGAAATCCAATGGGAGTCACTATGAGTTAGAATTGACTCAATGGCAATGGGTGGTATTTTTTTTTTTTTTTTTTGGTTATATATTTATACCATATATAGATATTGTATATATATTTGGTGATTCAGTGATAGAATTTTGGTCTTCCATGGGTTTGATTCCCAGCCAGTGCTTCTCAAGGGCAGCCACTACTCGTCTGTAAATGGAGATTTGTGTGTTGCTATGATGCTGCCCAGGTTTCAGCAGAGCTTCCAGACTAAGACAGGCTGAGAAGAAAGCCCTAGTGATCTACTTCCCAAAAGTCAGGCAATGAAACTCAGACAGATCACAACCATCTCATCCCAGGGGCCAATTCAATCACAGCTAACAAAAATTATATGTGTGTGTGTGTGTGTGCATGTGTGTAGGCATAAGGAGCTCTGGGGTGCAGTGGTGAAGGCATTTGGCTACAAACCAAAGTGTCACTGGTTTGAACCCACCAGCCACTCCATGGAAGAAAGATGACGCAGTTTGCTTCCATAAAGATTTAAAGCCTTGGAAACCCAATGGGGTTCGCTAGGAGTTGGAATCGACTCAATGGCAGTGAGTATATACAGGCATACCTCATTTTATTGAGCCTCACCTTATTACACTTTGTAGATATTTCATTTTTCACAAATGAAAAGTTTTGGACAGAAGATTGGGCAGTCTACTTCCATAGAGGTATTGCCTTGGAAACCCAAGGAGGGGTTGCTATGAGTCAGCATCAACTCGACGGCAGTGAGTTTGGGTTTTGTGTGTGTGTGTGTCAAGAAAGTCAATTGGGGCCATTTTCCCAACAGCTTGTGCTGACTTCATGCCTCTGAGTCACATTGTGGTTATTACAATATTTAAAAGTTTTTCATAATGCTATTGTCCACTTAATAGACTACAGTGTAGTATAAACATAACTTTCATATGCACTGGGAAAACAAAAAAATGTATGTGACTCGCTTTATTGCGATAATAGCTTTATTGCAGTGGTTTGGAACTGAACCCACAATATCACCAAGGTATGTCTGCATATATTGATCTATATAGATATATACCAAAAACTCACTGCCATTGAGTCAATTCCAACTCATTAGCAACCCCCATTAGGTTTCCAAGGGTTAAATCTTTTTTTTTTTTTTTTAATTTTTATTTTATGGGTGAAAGTTTATGGAGCAAATTCATTTTCCATTCAGCAGTTCACATACACTTTGTCTCATGACATTGACTGCAATTTCCCAAAATGCAACATCTCTCTTCCCACATCCTCCCCCTATTTACCTATTCCCTATGTCCTTCCATTCCATGCACTCCTGCCCCCTGAGCTGTCACCCTGTCCATACACAATCCTTCTTTTCTCCCATGATTGATCTCTCCAAGGAGTGTGTCTACCCAATGTAAATATTCATTAAGCTCATATGCTTGTCTTTTGTTTGGCTGGAAGCCACAGGAGTGGGTTCAATTCTAGACCTGAAGGGCAGCTAGGGGCCATAGTCGCAGGGGTTTCACTGGGCTCTATTAGACCAGCAAACCTGGTCCCTTTTTGTTTATGATTTTTTTTTTTT
>NW_006921777.1:904392-911377 GCF_000298275.1 Orycteropus afer afer | reverse complement strand
ACTCATAGCAACCCTGTGTAAAACAGAAAGATGCCACCAAAGCTCCATATATATATATATATATTCTCAAGATTTTAGTGGTTGAAGCATACCTAGCTACACAGGAATATGAAATGTTCATTAAAGAAGCATCATAGTCGCTGCCCTGAAAAGATGATTCTGACAGCTTGGTTCTTTATGGGCTATTTGTGTGTTGGCTTGCCCAGAATTTGGACAACTTGTCCGCTGAAGCAGAAAAATCACCACCAGGGTTGTCAAATATTATTGGTGCAATATGCCTTTCTATGTGCCTGGCTGAGCAGCTTCAAATGACAGTTGACGTGGGGTTTTCTCCCAAGGCTGTGGCGTTGGGTGTGCAGCTGAATCCCAAGCTGAATGACTAACTAGTGCATGCCCTGGTATTTTTGGTAGGCCTCCAGGCATTTCACATTAATTTATAAAATGGTTTCCTTCTACTTCAAATTAATATTATAGCTCTTTCTACTCACCATCATGATACTATTTTTACTTGATATTCTGACAAGCTTGAAATATCCTGATAAGATTGAACTGAAGTATAAAAAACTAGACTTACAACAATCAAAACAAACAAGAAACCAAAAACTATATCTGCAGCACTGCCTTCACAGCTGTGTTAGTGCACAGTTCAGGCCTTTTCTGGTTTTATGCCTCTGTTATGTCTTTGTTTTGAATTAAGTTGTGGGCATTATGTTTTCCAAGCAGCCAGTTCATCTCCAAATTTTGTAATATTCCTGGTTGTTCTTCAATTTTCATTGCAAACAGAACATCAGTATCTGGTTTATATGAGAGCTCCTAAAACATAAGTCCCTTTTTGGAAGTCATTAGCTTCTGGTATTAAGCTAAATAGGACATTTATTTTAATTCCATCTAAGAAGATCAAGCTAAACTTTCCCTTCCTGCATATATAATTTAATGCCCATTTAGATTCAAATATATCTCTAAATTATTAGTCATACTTTTTTTTTTGCTGGGTTATCCATTGATTCAGTAAGTATTATTGAGCTCTGGTGGTGCACTGGTTAAAGAATTGGCTGCTAACCAAAACGTTGGTGTTTAAATCTACCAGGCACCCCATGAGAGAAAGATGAGGCAGTCTGCCTCCATAAAGATTTTTCCACTATGTTCTATAGGGTCACTATGAGTCAGAATCAACTCTGTAGCAGTGGGTTTGGTGTTTTGGTTTATGCACCTGGCTGGCTCCTAGGATTCAGAGATAAATCTGCCAAAGTCCCTATGCTAAGAGAACACCTAGTCTTCTGGAAGCAGATAGGCAAACAGGAAATGCATATGTTAAGTAAAACACAATAGGAGTAACATGTGTTTGGCATAAATTTAACCAAAGAGTTAACATCTCTGTCTGTGAGTTCAAGGAAGGCTTCTTGAACAAAGTAATATCTGAGCTGGATAAAAAGGAGTAAGACAGTGACAGTCAATGATACGAAGTCAGAGATTTGTCAAATGTTAACCAAAATCATCCAAGTAAGGAGAATTGAAATAGGGTAATTGAACAATTCATATAGGGCTAATTGATGCCCCTGGGTGGTGCAAATGGCTTAATGCTTGACTGCTAATCGAAAGATTGGAGGTTCAAGTCCATCTCGAGGTGTCACAGAAGAAAAAGTCCATCATTGAAAACCTTATGGAATACAGTTCTACTCTGACATTCATGGGGTCTCCATGCATTGGAATCCGTGGCAACTTGTTTGGTTTTGGTTTTATATTTAAATAGTACTTTCTTATACTCCCCTGGTCATCATTTCCTCCCTAAAAATCCCTTGAGGTATGCAAACTGTTAAGCTTCTTATTTTTCAGGTTAGGGAACTGGCTATCAGAGGTCAAACTCAGTAACTGTTGGTTGAATGAAACAACTCAACAAATATTTATTGAGTGCATACTACCTCTTGTGCCTCAAATTCTTTATTTGTAAAATTAGCATAATAGCCATACATCTCTAATAGGATTACTGTGAGAAAAAGTGAAATAATATGCTATCAAATAAGAATAGTGTTGCACTTAAAATCAGTGGTATATAAGCTAGCTATTATTAATACTAATAGTAATATTCCAAACACTATTTTAGACACTGGAAATGAGCAACACAAAAGCTGGTTTTCAGGGAGTTTACAGTGAGGCTGGTGTGGTGTCTCAAAGGGAGAGAATGAAAGGAAATGTATTTGAAGAATTTGGTGGAAGAGCAAAAGGCATGGATTATATAGTAAGACTTTAGAATTCTAAACAAAAAGCCATGATCTAACATGTTTTAAGGGAGCTCTGGTAGCATAGTGGCTAAGGCACTTGACTGCTAACCAGAAGGCTGGCAGTTCTAACCCACCAGTCACTCCTCGGAAGGAAGATGGGGCAGTCTACTTCCGTAGTGATACTGCCTCGGAAACCCAAGGGGGGGTCGCTATGAGTCGGGTCGAGTCTACGGCACATAACAACAACAACAACATGTTTTAAAAGACTCACTTACATATTCTGAATAGATTAAAGGGAGGGAAGTCTGGACAGAGTAGACCATTTAGAAGGTTATTCAGATAATAATGGCTTGGGCCAGAGTGTTGGAGTTAGGGAGAAAGGGGGATGGTATTCAAAAGTGATCAAAATCTAAGTATATTTTAAGGGACACTAACAAGTATTTAGGAGCTCTGGTGGCCTAGTGCCTAAGGCATTTGACTGCTAACCAGAAGGCTGGCGGTTCAAACCCACCAGCCACTCCTCAGAAGGAAGATGGGGCAATCTACTTCCGTAGTGATACTGCCTCGGAAACCCAAGGAGGGGTCGCTATGAGTCGGGTCCGACTCCATGGCACATAACAACAACAGCAACAACAACAAGTATTTATGGATGGATTGGATGTCTGCTGTATGAGAGGAGTCAAACTGGTTCCAAAGTTTTGGCCTCGCAAAGAGTTTGAAGTTGTCATTTATTGAGATGGGGAAAGATTTACAATAAGGAAGATTTGGGATAGGAATCAAAAGTCCCATTTTAGATATGCTAACAAGAATAAACTGGTGAATATAATGTGGTCTTATGAAAAATCAAGAAGTTGACTTGGGTTAGAGAAAGATGAATAGAAAGAAAAGAAGATTGTCCATGGCTTGAAGATCCAAGATGAGAGGTGAGAACTAAACAGACTCAAAAAAGGAAAATGCTGTTTGGATCCCAACAAGGATCACGTGTAATAGTAAAGAGAATTAAAACTCATGATAAATGATCAGGACTTGGAATGTTAGGATGAACAGCTTGAGCTACATTTACTAGTTGATGAGCAGGAGATAAAATTTGCAAAACAGTCATTTGAGCTAAATGCTTAGCATTTCCAGACTTACTGAGTTACCTGTTTCTATGTTTTGCTACCTTACTAGACTGTACATTCCCTCATGTTTTATTTATCTTTGTACTATCACTACCTAGCACGGTCCCTGGCACATGGTCAACACTCAGTAACTGTTTGTGGAACTGAATTGAAAGAAAATGGCTTGAGCCCAAATTGGAACTCTATTGAGATTGTGGTTTCTCTAGGTCTGTGCTAGTCCAAATTTAAGTCACTCATGCTTGAAGAGGATTCAGGCTTGTTGAAATGTACCCAGATATCTGTCTTGGCACCACAAAGAGAGGTAACACTTATTTTCCACAGCTTGAAAATGACTCTGAGCATCCTGCCACTACCTCATTTTGCCTCATACCAGAGTTGAGAATGACATATCAATGTTTATCTCTTTTTATATTTAATTTGCTAAACTCCAAGTCAAATTGAACTCCAGTCCACTTGAAGAAAATACAGAGATTTAGTTTTTCTTTCCCTGTGTAGATTCATTTATTTGTACCCTAATTCACTCAAAACTCAGAGAAAAACACATCTGTATTGAAACATTTGTGTGGCATTGATTGCTCTCTATGTGATTATTACAACAACTGTGTAACAACATTAGGGTGAAAATAATCTCTGTAGCTTGTCTAGTGTGGGCTAACACCCCAGTGAGATGGACAGATAGCCTCAGATGGATGTCTTCTTTTCTCTGAGACTTGTCTTTTCAATACAAGTTTATTTACTATACCTCCTGCTTATTTTTTGTGAGTGATATATTTCTTGAAGAGAGAACAAATTCTGTCTTTTCCACTTGAAAAGATAATTTGTTTTTATTGTAATAAAACTAGCCCATTTAAAAAGTGTTTAAATATATGAGAGGAGATGTCATTTTGAATTAGCACAACTTGTTCACATTATTAAAAAAAAAAAAAACTTACTGCCATCAAGTCTACTCTGACTCATAGTGACCCCCATTGCATTTCCTGGGCTGTAAATCTTTACAGAAACAGATCACAGATCGCCCCATCTTCCTTCTGTGGAGCATCTGGTGGGCTTGAACTGCTGACCTTCTGGTTAGCAGCCAGATGCCTTATCCACAATATCACCAGAGCTCCTTGTTCACATTATGATAACAATAAATAAAACTAAAAGTGTAGGCTACCAATATATTTTTCTAGCCCTGCTTACAGCCGAATGGAGATCATTCCATCTACCTCTATTTTGTTTCTTTCTTCTTATTATCTTCCTCCTGTAAGTCCCATTATTCTTACTTTCAGTCATGCCTATCACACATTCCTATCTTATCCCTCAACAAAGTATTCCTCAATATTGAGGAACTGAGCCCATTGGAAACCCCTGAGCTGTATTAGGACTCATGAAAATCATAGTTTCCTCCATGACAAGCAGTTGGCCAGGTATGAGAGTACTGCTGCTCAGAGGGTCTTCTAATTTTCTGAGAGACAAGCCAGATAAACTCCATTAAGCATGATTCACACTTTAATAGAAATAATCCAAAGAAAAGGCCTCCTAACTCTTGCTGAGACAGTCAAAGAATATTTCCAGCAAAGATGAGGCTTACTCTAACAATCTAAAAGATGTAAGGTATTTGCCAATGAAAGGAGGAATTTTAGATGGGGAAAAAAATAAAAATAAAATTACATATATATATATATATATATATATATATATATATATATATACACACACACACACACACACATACACAGAGAGAGAGAGAGGAACAGAAGAATGCAATGATATGACCCCTGGAAAAGAGAAGTTCAGTGTGACTAAAAAGCAGATAATGAAAGATCAGGTTGATAACAGAGGCCAGATGCTGGTTGGACAGCTATTAAAGGTCTTTGGCATTGGCACGTATGGAAAATGAATTAACTTATGTATCAAATTTAGGTAAAATTCTATTGCATAGTGCCTAAGGCACTTGACTGCTAACCAGAAGGCTGGTGGTTCAACTCCACCAGCCACTCCTCAGAAGGAAGATGGGGCAATCTACTTCTGTAGTGATACTGCCTTGGAAACCCAAAGAGGGGTTACTATGAGTCGGGTCCGACTCGATGGCACATAACAACAACAACAACAACAACAACAACAACATTTACAGTGAGGTAGGACAAAGGTAGAGTCAGGGTAATTAAGAACCTGGGACAGATTCAAGAAGATTTTAGGACTCAGAAACCACATCAGTTAATGACAAAATAGAGGGGAGCTGGAAGAAGAAGAAGGGGAAGTAAAGGTACCATTAATCAAAAGAGATACTGAAAGAGACATTGCCTGGGATTTGGTTGGAGAAGGAAAGACATGTGATTTGGGAGTGTTAAGTTTAAGGAGCCTTTCATATGAGCTTTGTTATAAACATAGGAAGGTTGAAGCCACAGGTGTGAATGTGATTACTCAGAATAGAATAGAGAGAGTAAAAAGACATGGGATGAAGCAAAAACTACATTCAAGGCTGCCCCAGGAGCACAAGTTTACTCTCTTACTATAGTATTCAAGGTCAAAGTGAGTCTGAATTGACTCAGTCCCTCTAACAAACTAGTATAAGGGATATCAGCCAAACTTCTTGGATCTCTCAAGCATGTATTCC
Source organism: Orycteropus afer afer (assembly GCF_000298275.1). NCBI lineage: Eukaryota > Metazoa > Chordata > Mammalia > Tubulidentata > Orycteropodidae > Orycteropus > Orycteropus afer. The sequence continues at coordinate 905,438 of NW_006921777.1, read as the reverse complement.
CTGGTTTGCAAAATTAAAATAATATATTCTCATCCTCTAGTGACACACAAGACTGCCAGAATGATCCATTAGCCAGAGATCATTAGTATTATCTGCCCAGAGAATTTAAACCTCTGAGGTCTTAGGAGTTTGGGAGGACTATAGGAACAATTTCTCCCTTTTCATAGGAATACCCATAGGACCTGGTATTGTGTAAAGTGCTGTATAATCTTTGAAAGTCCTTTTTGAAAATCAAAACATTCATATAAAATAAACCTAAGATCTTGTCAAGCAAGGTTTTGCCCAGCTCTATTCAAGGAGGAAAACTGGTCTTTTGACTTTCTGAAAAATGACCTGTTTGCTTTCTCCTCCAAGGAGAGTAGCAAAACTAACTGTCAAAGCTATAACTTTAAATTTAATAAAGAGAGAGAAAATCAATTATCAAAGATAGAAAGGCAGGACATCTCAAAGCTACATTGCTGGTTACTAACTAGAGATAACCCTTGCTTTCTCACCTCTTTAAGATGAAACTAGGGAGCCAGTCACCTTCAAGTATATGTATGTGTGTGTGTTTGTACACACACATTTCCTGAAGTTCAACAGACATTCCATGATTTTTTAAAATTTACTCTGCATTCCTAAAATGCTTTATCAGTTATGTTTTTCACTTAACTTCTCTGGGCCTATGTTTCATCTATCAGGAAAAAGACAAAAACTCACTGCCATACAGCAGATTCTGCCTCACGCAATGCCCACTGGGTTTCCAGTGTAAATCTTTAGAGAAGCAGACTGCCTGTATTTTTTCCCACAGAGCGGCTGGTGCATTCAAACCACTGGAACTTTTGGTCTCAACTAGAGCCCCTTAGTGATCAATCATTCAGCCCGTGTTACTAAATTGGAAACTACAACCATTTCAAGTTTTTCATTTAATTTTACCTTTCAATCCTTATATGAATGAGATGTCAATGTTGTTGTTGTTGTTGTTGTTAAGTGCCGTCGAGTCGTTTCCGACTCATAGCGACCCCATGCACAGCAGAACGAAACACTGCCCGATCCCGCGCCAGCCC
>NW_006921777.1:896115-903197 GCF_000298275.1 Orycteropus afer afer | reverse complement strand
TGTTACATTGATTGTATTAATTCCAGAACCAGCATTTAAAAGAGATTTTTTTTCTGTCTGCCAATAATGAAAATAGGAATGGAAAAAATATTGGTAACAAGAGCACAATAAATGTGTGACATGCATTAGGAGGGACTCAATTAATAATGGCTAGGTCTAAACTTGACCATACCAAGCAATATTATTTATGTTACCTCATCTGAAAGAGTATACTAGAATTTTAGATTATGAGGATGTAGTTTCAATTAAGTATTTTAATATATTCTTCAAAAAGACATTTATTTTCAGGGTTCAGTATATCACTAGTTGAAAACATTTGAGGTGTTTCATTTTAATATTTCTATTCCTGAGCCCTTGGCCCCACTGCCCTTAGCCAGGTTGTACTCTGTAATGGCACAGCAGGAGAGAACCACACACTGACAAGGACACCTGTCAGGACCTGTTGAGAGGCTGAGCCTTTTTGCAAGCTATAGACAGCTTCTAAGACAGATCTGATTAATGCAGAACATGATCTCCAAATCGTTGCCTCTCCACATAATATTTCAGAACATGTGAACAGCACACTAAATAGACTGGTTGAAGAGCAACTTCAACTTGTCCAATGTATGAGTGTAAATATTTTTTTGCCCTTCAGATATTTACTGTAGCCATTCAAGGACAGATGAGAAAATAATTTCCGAAAAATGCAGTCAGCGGTAATTTTCTACATTGTGAGCACAGGAAAAAGGCAAAGAAAGAAGTAAATTCTTTATCTGAGCACTGTCCTTAGCACTTCTGTCCAATTTTGGCAATGACAAACCTATATATCCTTTTCCAAATAAAAGCAAAGCAACCAGAAGGCAAATTCTATTACTTGACTCACTGTCCATTATGTGATTAATCCTGGAAAAATTTTAGTTTCTCTATAATGTCACTTAATCCATCCTAGCAAACAAGAAATAGATGAATTCAAAAATCACTATTTTGTTCACACAAAAGAGAATCTCTAATACAATAATGTTCTTTATATAGAACCATTTTGTATTCATTGAAACTGGGAGCTTTATAATAATGATTTTTTACAAACATATGCCTAATTAATATTATCCTTTAGAGAGAAAATAAATTAACAATTTAAAACTATATAGTTGTAAGGCATCTGGTTTGATAGAAAAGTACTCGAGGTGAAAGAGTGAAGAATTATTCAAAAATCAAATACAAATACAACTTCATTGATGACAATGTAGTCCTTTTGTAAACATAAACAAGGATTTTTAAACCTTATGTAGTCATTTCTAATTGAACTTAAGAAAGGTGGTGATAAATACCTTTGAAACTCATAGCAATCCTCATTGGGTTTGCAAGGCTGTAAATCTTTGTAGAAGCAGATTGCTCCATCTTTCTTCTGTGGAGCAGCTGGTGGGTTCGAACCACTGACCTTTTGACCAACAGCCAAATGCCTTAGCCACTACACCACCAGAGCTCCTTAGTACATTTTCAAATGAAATATAAGTTATGTCCTATGTAATTTTATTTAAATGGCATACACTGACATCTAGTTGTGAAAGTAGCTTGCTTCCTGGATGTTCAGTACTTTCATTCAAAGCATGGCTTTAAGATCTGGGTCCTACCTCTAATCCTCCAAATCTGAATCTCCTGGGATGCATTGCCATTCAACACCCTAATGAGTTTTATCCATGCTAAAATTTTAGTATCATAAGAGTTCATATTTTCCATAGACAATGTTGCAAGTTTAACCAAATTATTAAAGAATTTTAAATAATTTTACATGGTTTACAAATAGTACAATAATAAAATAATGTATTATTCATTTGTTAAATGTAACTATAATTAAAAAATAAATTTTATGTTAAATAACCCACCTGCTGTCACTGAGTTGATTCTGATTCATAGCAACACTATAGGACAGAGTAGAACTGCTCCCTAGGGATTCTGAGCCTGTAAATCTTTATGCAAGCAGACTCCCTCATCTTTCCCCTGTAGAGAGGCTGGTGGGCCCGGACTGCAGACCTCCTGGTTAGCAGTCGAGTGCTTTAACCACTGTGCCACCAGATCTCCTTATGTTAAATAGTAATAAGCAATACATGATTTATTGGGTGCCTGAGTAATTCTTGAATGTTAATTGATTGAATCATCACAGCAACTGTATGTTATGTGTACCTTCATTTTAGAATAAGCAAACTGAGGCACAGAGAGGTTGAATAATTTGCCAAAGGTAACAGAGCAAGGAAGTGGCAGATCCAACTTGACTTCCTGCAGTCTGGCTCCTGAAGTTTCATCTTGCCCACTAAGTCATTCTATGTCTTAAATGTTTGTTATTGAAATTGGCCAGCTAAAAAGTCGTAGGGAAATATCCTCATCATACTGTTAGGTATAAAAGGAAGGGAAAAGAAGAAAAAGAGAGAGAAAAAACAAAAGAAAGGAAGGAAGGAAATATAAAACAATAAAGACTTAAATGTTTTCCAGTTGTTTTTGTTGTTGTTGTTGTTTTTGTTTGCCATCAAGTTGGACCCGACTCATAGTGATCCCTCCTTGGGTTTCTAAGGCAGTATCACTACAGAAGTAGGTTGTCCAACCATCCTTCTGAGGAGTGGCTGGTGGGTTTGAACTGCCAGCCTTCTGGTTAGCAGTCAAGTGCCTTAGGCACTATGTTACCAGAGCTCCTGAAAATAAGCATAGGAAAAATATTAGAAAGGTCTAACACAAAATACTTAATAGCAATGAGGTTATAGTGACTTACTATTTTCTCTCTTTTCTAAATTCCCTTCCAAAAAACAGAAAACCAAACCCACTGCCATCAAGTCCACTCCAACATATAATGTCAAAGGGAGAAAGTAGAACTGCCCCATAGGGTTTCCAAGATTGAAAATCTGTATGAAAACAGACTGTCTCATCTTTCCTCCACAGAATGGCTAGTGGGTTTGAACCACTGACCTTTTGTTTAGCAGCCCAATGTTTAACCTCTGCACCACCAGAGCTCCTTTCCCTGCAATGAGCATGAATCACTCTTGTAACCAGAAAAATTATTTCAGTCAGTTTGCGAATGACTACATGTAGTAATATTTGAGCTGTTATATTAAAATATAAAGTGAGGTAGATTTTTAATTATACTATTCAGTGCTTAAATTAGCATAGTGCCTAAGGCACTTGACTGCTAACCAGAAGGCTGGAGGTTTAAACTCACCAGCCACTCCTCAGAAGGAAGGTTGGTCAATCTACTTCCATAGTGATACTGCCTCGGAAACCCAAGGAGGGTCGCTATGAGTCGGGTCCGACTTGAGGGCACATAACAACAACAACAGAGCTATACAAATATATATCCATATAGTAACTGTTTCTTTTTTCATTTTAAGAATATCTTAATGTCTATGTATAAATCTTATATTTTTATATTACTTTTACTCTGTCAAGGAAAAAATCCATACCACATTTTGGCATTGAAAATAAATATGCTTATTTCCACAATATAGCAATAGAAATCTTAAAACTTATTTTGCTCTCTAGTATTATTATGTTCATGAAAAAATAAACAAGGTTATTTGTATTATTGCCACCAGAATTTATTTTAGTGTTAGAAATCAGAACAAGGTAATCGCATCTTGAAGTCAAAGAAAAGATGTTAACTACCATTTCTTCCATTTGCAATTACTTTCTAGAAAGATGATAGTTGAGAATTTTTGAAATGACCTTTTCATAAATGTCTTACTCATAATGGTGCTTTAACAGAAAATGTAAAAATCATTCTCTTGAACTTATCCCCTCCTTACTGGTCTTTGATTATAAAACATGCTTGCTTCTTGAACCCCTCCTATGCCTTTCATTCACACTATGACTAAAGTTCAAATTGTATGAAAGACTCTTCAGACTGTTGGTCTCTGCACAAATGTACACATGCATTCATCTGACTCTGTCTGACTCTTGTTCTCTGACTCTTGCTCTTCTTTCTCTTTTTTCCGGTTGCCCGGGCTTTTGGTTTTTTTTGTTCCTTGGCATTTTTTTACCTTCTTACCGGTTGCCCTTTGCGGTTTCTTCCAGGCCCAAGGTTTTCAGACCTCTGTGTTCCTCCTCAGAGAGGCTATTTTCAAAACAAGCTTCCTCTAAGATGCAGCCACTCTCAAGACCATTGTCCTTTATTTCCTTCCTAACACTTATCAATAACTGAAATATTAGTATAGTATACTTGTGTATTTTTATTCTTTCCATACTGGAGTGTAAGCTCTAGAAGCACTCTTTCCAATGCCTTAGTATTTAGAATAGTGCCTGGCGCAAAGGAAATACTCACTGAATGAGCAACAGTATAAATATATTCAAAATATTGCATAAACTTTTTCATTTGTGTTTGTGGTATACATAAAATGGGATTAGGGTTTCATTAGTAAGGGTGGCCCACTACTGAATCAATGCATTATTTAGAAAGCAGTTGTTTGCTTTCTGAAATAATACCCATACTAATATGAACTCTTAGCCCTGGGTCTGTGAATTTAACTTAATAAATATTTGAAAAGCATATTCCAAGAACTTGAGGTAAGAAATAAAAAAAGAATTAAGAATGTGCCCACAGTGAAAAACTGATAAATTATATTAAAAATAGCTGCCCTGGAATTGTTGCTTTTGAGTTTCATTGTCAGCTAATGTCATTGTAAATAACTTTTGTTTTGCAACATATTGCAATATTATATGCAGATAATTATCAAAAATATTATATTGACCATCATTCTATGGAGTCAAAACAAATTTTTGTAATTTGTTCTAATCCATTATACAGCATTCATCTCTAAATGTACTTCAAAAATATAAAGAATTATTTTTTTCAGTTTAGTAGAAGTTTATTGAGAAACTACAGAGAGAATATAAGTAGTTTTATGGCATTTATAAAACTGATTAGGAGACTATATCTGCCCTCAAGGATCTTACAAACTAGCAGGGAGTTGCATATAAAAAGAAGAAATGTACAAGAAATATTATATAAACTTATATTTAATGCATAAATGGCATATTCCATAGTAACTACAAAGTGTTAAGACAATAGAAAGAAAAGAGTGATCATAACCAATATTATTGGGGGGAGGGAGGCAGAAAGGCAAGATGCAGAAGTCATTCAGTTTCTTCAAGGTGATGACCTTAATTTGGACCTGGGAAGATTAATAGCCTTTTAATAATTCCTTTATTTATTCAACAAATATTAATTTACCACTTTATTTATGCACTTGTTCTAAGGCTAGACAGAGTAGCTGACCAAGACCAACTAAATCCCTAACCCTCTTGTTCTAGTAAACAAATATATAAATTAGGTAAATTCTGTCGATAGGTGCTATTACAACAACAAAATTGTTGTTGTTGTTGTTATGTGCTGTCGAGTCAGACCTGACTCATAGCGACCCCTCCTTGGGTTTTTGCAGTGGTATTACTATGGCAGCAGATTGTCCAACCTTCCTTCAAAGGAGTGTCTAGTGGGTTTGAACCGCCAGCCTTCTGGTTAGCAGGCAAGTGCCTTAGGCATTACGCTACCAGAGCTCCTCAACAACAAAATAGGAGAATATAATGATGAGTTGATAAAGCAGGGGGGCTTGTTGATAAGGTAAGGCTTTTGGGTCTTAGTAGTTGAAAAAAGAATCTGTCTTTCAAATACCTGATGATAAAGCATTCCAGAAAGAGGAAACTGGAGATTCAAAGGTCCTGGGATTGAAACAATGTGGATCCTGAGTTCAAAAAACAAAAAGGCCAATGTGGCTAGAGGAAACAAGTAGTACAGTATGAGATCATATCAGACAAACAGGCCAGATCATTAAGTATCTAAGATGGGATATATCCCAGGTGGAAAGAATAGCAAGAACCTATAAAACATTCCAAAAAATTGGTGACACAATGATTGAACACACATGGGCACTGGAGTCAACTATCTTGGCTGTAAGTTCTAGCTTTTCTGTTTCCTAGTTCTTTAGCCTTGATCAAGTTACCTATTTCTTCAAGGCTTATGTCCATCATTTTTTGCAGGAATAATGGTGCTGCCTATCTTGCAATATGTGATGAATACTAATCTGTGTAAGCATGTAAAAGGCTTATTGAAGTGTCTAGTAGTAATGACAATGGCTATTTTTGAACGTGTTGGGGAACAGACTTTAGTCCAGTTTGACTGCTATATACAGAAAAGAGTAATGCAAGATGAGTCTGCAAATATACCTGGAGTTGGGGTAAGCAGAATATGGAATACAAGACTGTTCTATGAGTATAAGAGAATCATTAAACTTTTTAAAGCAGGCAAGTGTTGAATCACAGTTAGGCTTTAGAAAGATTAATATAGCAGTTTTTTAAAGAACATTTTGGATATTGGAGAGACAGAAGTAGAGAAATCAGTTAAGAAGCAGTTCAGTTTGTTCTACAATAAAGCAAAAAGAGTGAACTGATGGCAAATCAAAAAGAGGTCAAAGTGAGAGGATTTTGTGACTAATTGAATGAGCACAGGTTTCAAAGCTGGGAGCCTGAGAGACTAACTGAAACAGAGGTATTGTTGGAAAGACCTGGTTTGAGTCAAAAGAAAACCAACCAACATGCTGGTTTGAGATTCTGCCAGATAGCCACCAAGCACTGGGAACTGCAGAACTAAAAATAAGGGCAAAGCACTGCTTGGAAATGTAGGTTGGAGTATCATCAACATTCAGACTATAGCTGAAGCCCTAATTGTCAATGGCATTGTCAAGAAAGAGAATGGAGACAGAAGAGAAGAATGCCAAGGGCATAGTCCCAAGGTCCAAATATATTTTACTAACAAGACAAGAAGAATGAGTCTGTGAAAGATATAAGGAAGAAGTAGTCCACAAGATCAAAGGAAAGCCAGAAAACAGTGAACAGAATCTACATTTCAAGTGCTAGATATAACTCATATCTAAATAATCAATTTAAACACTTTAATTCACACATTCAGTTTATAGGGGGTCACACTGCTGGTTAAAAATTATTGATCATGCTTTTAACTCATGAATAAAACTAAGTAAAAATTTGTGTGTGTCTTTTTTCTGAATGTGTCTAGTTTATTTACAAAGCCCTCGTAAAGAAGTCTCTTTTTCAAATGTGCCATTTCTAAA
>NW_006921777.1:888169-888905 GCF_000298275.1 Orycteropus afer afer | reverse complement strand
CCAGCCTTCTGGTTAGCAGTCAAGTGCCTTAGGCACTGTGCTACCAGAGCTAAAAGTGAGATAATAAACCCAAAGATGGGAGAAAGAGTACTTCGGGGAAGGGAAGTAGTTGGTATTAGAGGTGATAGAGTGGTACAGTAACTTAGAGACATTGGATACTTGGAAATATCTTTAACTTCCTCCTCATAGGAATCAGCTTTGTGCTTATTCTTATAAATAATTCATTTAGTACAACACTTGAAGCTTTGCACACCCAGCGTTGCTAGTTAGGGTTTTATTATGAACTAAACTTGTAGTGTCCTCTTTGAAAATAAATTCCAACCAGAGATGCCTGCCTTAATATACAAGATTTTCCATGCAGCAAATAATGAAAATGTATCTATAGCACTAGCTTTTCACTATTCAGTGTACTTTACTACTGTCAAAGATCCCTCAATGAGATATAAAAGAATTAATTACATACGTTTTAAAATGTAGTGAAACAGTTTCCATACAAGTAGTTTTTTTAGCACGTTGGCTCAGTTTTAGCTGAATTACATTCCACTTATGATGTCTTATTTCACACGAATTTCAGGTGGGTGGATGTTCTTCATCACCACCTACATCATTGAGTTCCACTGAATTTCACGAGAGAAGTATACCAGAGAAGTGACTCACTTCAAAAACTTTGTTTTTCATTTATGAACAAAGAATTGAAGGACAACCTTGCCATGAGTACAGAGCCCTATACAAAAAA
>NW_006921777.1:872987-887709 GCF_000298275.1 Orycteropus afer afer | reverse complement strand
TTTTTGTACATCTTATCATTAATAATATGTAAAGCACACAATATTAGAGCATGTGATTTGCTAATGATATCATTCTCATATTAACCATTAAGACAAATAAAAATCAGATGTGTAAAGATACTGATATTAAAAGGCAATAATAATGAAAACAAAAAAAAAAAAAGAGAGAGACAGAGATGTTTGACTTACATCAGAACAGACTTATGATGGACTCATCAAAACAGAACACCATCATAACTTAGGGACTACTTGTATAGACTTGAAAATAAAGTATAAACTAAAATGCACATAGTAATTTTTTTGTTATTATTTCATTCTCAGGAAATTAATAATAAAGGCTAATATTTATTAAACTCTTCCCCATTTATTAACTCTTTCCAAGGGCTAATGTGCTAAAAATAAAACCCAAAACCAAACTCACTGCCTTTCCAGTCAGTTTTGATTCAGAGTGACCCTATAGGGCAGAGTAGAACTGCCTCATAGGGTTTCCAAGGCTATAAATCCTTACAGAAGCCACATCTGTTTCCCATGGAGCTGCCAATCTTTCAGTTAACACCCAAGCACTTAACCATTGTGTCACCATGGCTACTTGTTGTAACATAGGGCCCACATTTACTTTCTTTAATGATCCCAGTAATTTTGTAATTAAGTACCATTTCTATTTTCAAACTAAATTATTAAGTGATTTACTCAAGGACATTGTGGTAGTTAAGTCTGTGTGTCAACTTGGCTAGGCCTGGTTGAGTGACTGGGCAATTGGATGTGGTATTCCCCATGATGAGACTGGTAATCAACTCCATGGTGGAATCTACTGTGAGTAGCTGCTTTAGGAATGTGTTCTGCTTCCTGTATATAAGCAGAAGCCTTGGGGAACAATCTCTAGCATATGGCATGCTTAGACCCTGCATATAACTGTGTTGTTGTTCATCAGCCTGCCATGCTCTGCCAACCTTGGGACTTTCAACAGACTTGAATTAATGGCCTGCCGTGTGGTTTGGTAACATTGGGCCTGTGCCATTTTGTCAGCCTTGGGCTTGTTAACCTCAGCAGCCAGTAGCTGCCTGAATGAAAAGATGCCTCTAGCTTCAGTGGGCCAGGAGCAAGGGACAGTCCTGAAGCCCAACGTCAAGGGGCTTTCACCCAGCCCCTACAGGCTGGCACTTTGAATTTGGACTTCTAGCCTCCCGAACTATAAGAGAATGAACTGGTTATTAAGGCCATCCCATTCGTGGTATATTCTTGTCAGAGCGGCACTAGGTAACCAGAACAGACATACAACTACAAAAAGATAATGTTGGATATGCCCTTATCTGTCTAACTCTGCAAAGGTTCTTCGCCACTCATCTACACTGTAAATTACTTATTTTTCAAAATACAAAAGAAATAGTAGTTTCACTGCAAATAAAATCTTTATGTGTACCCATGATCTACAGTGGTATTTTTCACAAAGTTTGGAGCAGGGAGCTGTGGATTAAAGAGGCAGACTATATCAGAATCAAAGAGAAGTACTTTCAGACTATGTTCACTCGCTCTTTCAACTCCAACGTTTCTCACCTTTCTTTGTCATGTCTTAGTCAATTCTAATACTTTTCCTCTTTTTGGTGCATCCCTTCTGCCTCTACCCTATTTCAGGGCTAAGTTTACCCTGCAGATCTCTGTTCACATGTTACCTCCTCTAGGAAGCCTTTCCATCCTCATACTGTATTAGGTGTTTTTCCTCTTGTTGCTCATATCACCCTATCTCTTCCTATCATAGCATTTATCATATATGCCTTGTGTTGTAGTTCACTTTTTACCTCCTCTGGGAAGCTTTCCCATCCCCATACTTTGTCTGTTATGTGCCCTTCCTTCTCTTGTGAAAGCACCCTAAACTAGTTGCCATCGAGTTAATTCTTACTCATGGCAACTCCATGTGTGTCAGAGCATGACTGTGCTCATAGGGCTTTCAATACCTGACTTTTCAGAAGTAGGTCACTAGGCCTTTCTTTCAGGGTGCCTCTGAGTGGACCCAAACCACCAACCTATTAGTTAGCAGACAAGCACATTAACCATTTGAGCCACTCAGGGACTTCTGTTCTCTTTGTATTCATACCATATCACACAGAGATGGTATTTTCATTCCCTCCTTATGTGTTGGTTTCTTCTAGAGGATCAGATCCTTCCAAGCAAGAATAACGAGCCCATTATTCATCTTAATGTAGTAATATGTTGTAAAAATAAAAGATGATTATTATTTATATCTTCAGTGATTATCAACAAGCCTGCCTCAACACACACAAAAAAAGAAAAGTTGAATGTACAATTGTGATATATTGCGAAGTATCTTACAGTTTACAATGCACTTTCTCATAGATTGCCTCATATAATTTTCAAGGTAAGCCTCTCTGATGAGTGTTAACATTATCGTTTTTGGAAAAATGAGAAAATTGAAACACAGAAAAACTTAGGAAACTTGCCCAAGGTTAATAATTCTGGAAAAGAAAAAGAACTGAGGCCCCATCTCATTTTGCACCTTATGTTCAGTATTGTCTTTCACAGCACAGATGAGAAATTGGTCTAGAAAAATTCAAGTCTAAAAAGTTTTACTACACTGAAGTGATAATGTGCTACAAAATTTTCTTTTACTTTCCATTTCTATTTAAATGGACAAAATAAAAGTGTTCTTGAATTTAGTAACTGTTTCTGCAGAGCACAGTGGTAGTGAATAATAGACAGAATCCTTGCCCTTGAGAGAACATACAGTTTAGTAGAAAGGATTAGAGAGAGCACAAATCATTTTAACTCAAGCCAAAAAAGCGACACTACAGAGTCAACAGTTCATTGAACATATCTTTGTTAAATAATTCATTCTATGAGTCAGGCTCAGGTGCAGTGCAGTAGACATAGGGGGATTTAAAAAGAGAAGATTGTGAACTCTCCAAAGGAAGCAAACTCATTGGGTGAAGAATCAACTCATGAAGGTGGTAGAATCTGAGAGGAAAATTGAAGAGCTAGCTAACCTTTCAAAGACAAGGGTAAATGTGGTGATTCTGAGAAGATATTGAGACATTAAAGAAAAGCTACAAGGTAGAAACAGGCAGGGCATTGTAGGAGAGAGCCAGTTTAATTAGAATGACCGAAAAAAAAAAGATTAAATAAAAATGAAATGATAGGACTTTATAGGCCAACCTAAGGAATTGATGAATAATTAGATAAGCAGTAGGGAGCTATTTAGAAACTTTGAGCAGAAGAATATTATTGGAGCTGTGATTCATATAGATTTAGCCAGCAGGTACAAATATGATACAGTGAAAAATTCAAAGGAGGGATCCAAACCAAACCAAATCCATTTCCATCAACTCATTCCAGTTCATAGAGGCCCTATAGGACAGAGTAGAACTGCCCCCATAGGTTTTCCAAGGCTGTAAATCTTTATGGAAGCAGACTGACACATCTTTCTCCTGTGGAGTGGCTGGTGTGTTTTAACCACTGATCTTTTTAGGTTAGCAGTCAAGTACTTAAAGCAGGAACACTAGTCAAGTATTTAGGGCTAAGAATGATACAGTAGTGTCATTAATTACATCATTATGTTATAGAAAATATTTAGGTGATCTTACACAAACACATTACTCCAGTCCAATTCTCTAAAATAGATGGAACCATTTTAAGAGAGTCCTCACTGATGAGTTTTCATACTAAACATAATGCCTATTAGGATAAGAGATTGCAACTCAGTACAGTTAAATTAGATTTGTTATTTCTTGGAAGTAAACTCCCTTTGGAGGTTGTAGAGAACTTCTATTGTAGATTTTTTACCAAAAAAAAAAAAAAAGAACATGAAGCAAACAGCAATTTTTCATAGTTATTGCAGGTGACATCTAAACTGGCAGAGTGCAGGTAAAGACAAGGCACATAAATTAGACAAATAAAAGAGTTTCTTTAGTTTCATCCACAAACACCAACAGAAGTATATAAAGAGATAATGAACTTGTCTAGACTAGCTGCTGTTGAATGAGCAAGCTCAGATATCTTTCCATTTCAAAACCTATTCCATAGAAAAGTCAAGTCACTTTTGACTGTTGTTTTCACCATGAGCCATTTTCAGGATATTTGCATTTTACATATAACTTAACCAAAATATTTTATTTATTATGTGTAAGTTACAATGGCATTGATATATACTACCAATTTTGATTTTATGAAATTCCTAAATGCCTTAAATGGTATACTTTTTTTTTATTTTTATAAGATTTTAAGAAGATACTTGGCATAGTCCTATAGCATTTGTTCTGGTCCTGTGAACACTGAATAAATGGTTATTTAATAATGGACATTTTATACCAAAGAGATACAGCTTTCAAATTATATTAGTTGGACAGAAAATTCCATGAGTTGATCTACAAAAGGAAAATTCTGTTGTCCATTAAATTTTGGAAATATGGCTATGTCTTCCTTTGGAGATGCATACTGCACATTAACATATTGAAGTTTGATATGGTCTACCTAAAAAGAAAGCCTGTTTAACTTTATTTAATCCAGTGCTTTCCCAATTTGTTTTACTAAATTATCCACCAGTTTTTGTTTAACATCTAGCTATTCAAATCTCATTCTGACTTAGGAAATAGTGTAGAGAATATTACTGGAATGCTCATCTGAATCAAACCGTGGGGTGTCATTTTAACATAGGTGTCAATGGGATCCCCATAGTCCTATTCAGTTCTGCCTTTAACATAGGTAATTATTTCTGATTACTTTGTCTCCCCGTCTCTGCAGCCTGCATCAATTCACTCAACCAATGTTTTCTATGTGCCAACTCCATGACAGAAAATATGGTATGTGCTGGAAACAAAATGAAAAAGCAGACTCCTATGGTCCTCACCTTCACTGAACAAGCAGTGTAGGTAGAGAAAAGGGACAAGAAAAGACCCTGAGACATTTTTTGCTAAGGAAGATACTTTGTGTTGTGGCAACAGAGATTAGGGCATCCACACTGCCTTGGTGAACTAAAGAAATCTTGCAAATAAAATGAAACCTAAAGAATAAATAAGCTAGAGGTAAGGCCTTGGTTGGAGAGCGATGCCTTTTTCAGGAATAATTAAACTATTTCAACTCATTATATCCATGTAGCATGGAGTTTAAGGGAAAATCTTTTCCCCATTGTTGGATTTCTCTTCTCATGAAAACTTGGAAAATTAAGTCACACCCTGACACTTCTAGGATAATCTAGGCATGGGGTGAGGTGACATCATGCCTTTTAGAAGCTTGCCCCTCTGTTCGTTGATAAGAAAGCTTCAGTAAATATGAGGTGATGGTGCTAGAATCCCTCATGATTTAAGTCCAGAGAAGCAAAGGATAGCACTGCTAACCCACCACCCTGCGTTGGCTTTCCTCTGAAGGCCTCTTTAACTCTGGAGAAACTTGTCTCAGCAGCATTTGACTGCGGGTCATGATTGCAACTGTACATAAAGGCCACTTCTTCATAAGACAGACACTATCTGAAGGATTTTCACAAAATATGGTATATACCAGGCTATTGCTGACCAGGACTATATAGATCTGTTTATTTCTTGTCAAAACACTTGTTTGCCTTTGAGGAGAAGCCTCAATGGATCATGAAGTTAATATATATGTCACAGATAGGTAAAATTAAAGATTTTCTATAAGGGAAAACATCAGCATTATTTACTCAAAATCAGAACACTAATTAGATTATATTCAAATAAGATGAAGATTAAATGTCAAAAACGAAAAACTGGAATTTGTTATATGTGGCAATTCTGCATCTTCAATAGAGAATATTCACAGGAGGGTATAAATCATTTATCATCCTGACCAGACTTTCCTCACCCTATTCCTTTAAAGTTGAAAATGGTATAATTATTCTGTTATGCCTCATAAAATAGTAAATTAACTCCAATTACTGTAAATTCATAGTAGCAGTAAAATGCTTGTGTCGGACAACATAGTCCCCATGGTCATCTTGGAAATTAATTACAATGTCATGAAATTGTAACTCTGAAAGGAATTTCAAAAACATGTCTAGCCCATTTCCCTTGCCTCTGGACAGGACTGAGTTGCAAATAATTCCAGGAAAACATAACTATGCAAAAAGAAGATTCAATAATTATTTTTATTAGCTACAGGGTTCAATTACACTTACACAGAAATATTTTTTTTTCCAAAATGGTACATTTCTAAATGCTACCATATATTCTTGTCCACCCAAATTCTCAAAAAAAAAAAAAGTCACATTCTACAACCTCACCACTAGTGAAGAATCTCTGAACAGTAAAGTCTAATAAATCTATGACTGTACCTTGTAAACTTCAGAAAAAAAGCTTACACTTCATTGTCTTGATATTTCTATTTTCATTATGAGATAGTACTACCTAGAAAAATGGTGGCAAAATGCCTAAGGCATTACACTGCTAACCAGAAGTTTGGCCTTTCAAACCCACCAGCCACTCCAAAGAAGGAAGACTGGGCAATCTACTTTCATAAAGATTTACTGCCTCAGAAACCCAAAAGGGGGTCACTATGAGTCTGAATCAACTTGATGGCAGTGAGTTTGATTTTTGGAATTTTGGGATGTGTAATATAAAGAGCTCTGGTAATACAGAGGTTAAGGCATTTGGCTGCTAACCAAAAGGTCAGTGGTTTGAACCCACTGGCCGTTCTCCAGTAAGAAAGATAGACCAGTCTATTTTCATAAAGATTTACAGCCTTGGAAACTCTATGGGGCAGTTCCACTCTGTTCTATAGGGTTGCTATGAGTTGGAGTTGACTCAATGGCAATGAGTTTGGGTTTTTTGGTTTAGGTATAGTATCTACCACCTGTCTGTGAGTTTGCTGTATTGTAGTGGCTCACATGTTGGTGTGATGCTGGAAGCTGTATCACCAGTATTTCAAATGCTTTAAAGATTTCTTTATTTAAGTGTTAAATAGCAAAGATGTCACCTTGAGAATTAATTTGTGCCTCATCACACCGTGCTATTTTCAGTTGCCTCATGTGCATACAAAAAGTCAACAATGAATAAGGAGGACCAAAGAAGAATTGATGCCCTTGAATTATGGTGTTGGTGAAGAATATTGAAGGTACCACAGACTGCCAGAAGAATGAAGAAATCTGTTTTGGAAGAAGGACAGTCAGAATGCTCCTTAGAAGGAGGATGGCAAGACTAAGACTTCATCTCATATACTTTGGATATGTTTTGAGGAGATCATCCTTGGAGAAGGATATCATGCTTGCTGAAGTAGAGTGAGAGAAAAGGAGGAAGATCCTCAAGGAGATGAACTGACACAGTGGGTGAAACAATGGCCTCAAGACAGGAACAATTGTGAGGATGACAAAGGACTGGGCAGTGTTTCATTCTGTTGGGCATAGGAATGTTATGGGTCAAAACTGGCTTGATGGCACCAAAGAACAGCAGGTGTAATACCTAGCCTCTGCACAAAAATATTTTGTTATTCTCATGAAAAGTCATAAAGTAGACACAGCTTTCTCCACTGACATGATATGATATCAGTAATTTTAAAAAACTGTCATTACAAATTTTCATTGGTGTTTTGGGGAATGCCAGATATGCTCTGCAAAGTTTTAACACAATCTACTCTTCTTTGAGGAGCTCTGGTGACATAGTGCATAAGGCATTTGACTGCTAACCAGAAGACTGGCAGTTCAAAGCCACCAGCCACTCCTCAGAAGGAAGACTGGGCAATCTACTTCCATAGAGATACTGCCTGGAAAACCCAAGGAGGGGTTGCTATGAGTCAGATCTGACTCAGCAGCAGTGTGGTCTTCCTTCCAGATCATGTCCTGCTTCCTTCCAGATCAGTGCTGCTATGAATGTTTTAGAACTGTTCTGAGACTATATATTAGTTGTTGATCAAATATATATTGAGTTCCAACAACACCCCTCTTTCCCCCACACTCCAGAAGCTACAAGGGACAAGTGGAAGAGTCTACTGTAGTGAAAAGGGTACCGTGTAGCCTTTGAAGTAAGATCTCTGTTTGATGGGATCTGTCACTAACTATTTGACTGACCTTGGAAACATTTATTCTGAGTTTCAGGTGCCTTGTCACTGAAATGAGCATAACAATACAATCAGTCTTCAAATTAGAATAAGATGTGTTCCTGTGTCTTTAAGAATTTGTAGGTAACTCAGAATGGGTACATATGGTTCTAATTTAGCCTTGCTTTAGTGGAAGAAGGAGCTCTGATAACAGAGCAGTTAAGACATTTGGCTGCTAAACAAAGGTTGGCTGTTCAAAGGCACAGCCACTAAGAGAAAGATGAAGCAGTCTGCTTCCATAAACATTTACAACCTTGGAAACTCTGTGAGGCAATTTACTCTGTCTTACAGGGTTGAGATGAGTCAGCATTGATTCTGCAGTGAATTTTTTGTTGTTATTGTAGTGTAAGAAAAAGGAGCTATAGTGGCACAGTGGTTAAAGCATTCTGCTGCTAACCAAAAGGTCAGCAGTTTGAACCCATCAGCCACTCTGCAGGAAAAAGATGAGGCAGTCTGCTTCCATAAAGATTTACAGCCTTGGAAATCCTATGAGGCAGTTTTACTCTGTCCTATAGGGCGGTTCAAACCCATCAGCCACTCCTCGGAAGGAAGGTTGGGCAATCTACTTCCGTAGTGATACCACATCGGAAACCCAAGGAAGGGTCGCTATAAGTCAGGTCCAACTCAACGGCACATAACAACAACAGCATAGGGTCCTTATGTGTCGGAATCAACTCAAGGAAAGCAGGTTTTGGGTTTTAGTGCAAGGAGAGCTTTGAAGTCTTTTCAATGATGTAAAAGCTGCAGCAGCAATTTAAGGTGATTGTGATGAAGTAGAGGTTGGTTCAATCATTTGAATGTGAGGGTAAATTTACATAATGTTAAAGAGCTGGTAGGAGTTGTTCATAAATCAGACTTACAGGCTAGAGTAAGAATTAAGTGAGATCATTTCATAGGAAAAAAAAAAAAAAAAAAAGACCAAGCAGATTGACCCTCAGTCCCTGTTTATCGTTTCTATTGTTTTTGTTGCCAGTATTCTTGTTGTTACTATTGTAACTACTATGCCTATTGGGAGACCAGAAAAAAACAACAAAGAAGTGTTAGGCTGGTGTTAGTATTTACTGAGAAAATGGTTGGTGTCTTTCACTGGCATAGATGTGCACACTGTTCAATGAGTAGGTGAGCGACCATCAAGAAAGCAGTTAAAGCATTGCTTGTCTGGAGTAATGAGGTATTGAGTTAGGATACACACATAATCTCTGATAAAGCAAACAAGTTTTATATTAGCATCTCACTTTATGAATGGGGAACACACAGCTTAGAGTATTAATAAAACATGTGTAACATGATCAAGTCAGGATTTAAACCCAGGTTTTCTGAACATAAATTTAATGCTTTACCCCTTATATGGGCCTCTGCCCTTTAGAACAACAGTCTTTCCCATATTCTTCCCCCATCGGTTAATCTCAGTTGTTACTGGGTGCCGTTGATTTGATTCTGACTCATAAACACCCTAAAAGACAAAGTAGAACTGCCCCTTAGGGTTTCCTAGGCTGTGACCTTCACGGGAGCAGATTGTCAAGTCTTTTCTCCCATGGAGTCATTGGTTGGGTTTGAAATGCCAACGTTTTTATTAGCAGCCAAGTTCTTAAACAATGCACCACCAGAGCTCCTTGTCCACCTCTTAATCATTGTGTATTTTGAACTTCTGAGGAGCTCTGATGATGTAGTGGATAAGGCACTTGACTGCTAACCAGAAGTTCAGCAGTTCAAACCCACCAGCTGCTCCATGGAAGGAAGACAGGGTGATCTATTTCCGTAAAGATTTACAGCCTCAGAAACCCAATTCGGGGGGGGGGGTCACTATGAGTCAGAAATAACTCAATGGCAGTGAATTGGGGTTTTTTGATAGTATGTTATACTCACTCTATTATAGCAAAAAATATTTGCTGTATTTTCTTTCTTTCTACTAAATTGTTAGTTCATGAATATCAAGGGGAATGTCTTATTCATTGTTGTATCTCAAGGCCTACACCAAATTCTAGTTCCACCACTGAAGTGCTGGGCAGACAAGTCCCTATTCTCCCACTCTAGTGACAAGGGCAACCAAGATTCTGGCTCCTCTAAAATCCACACGCAGCTCTGCAATTGGCAAGTGTCCAAGTGGGAACTGGTGGGTAAAATAGATTAATGAGGAAAAGGGGTACAAAATTTTAAAAACCTTTCAGTTCTGGACTAAGGATAAATTCATGACCTTACAAGTTGCATATTGAAAGCTAGTATTGGAAATATTAATCTGGCAGAAATATTCAAGGACAGATATGGGAGAGACAGAAGTCCCAATAAAATCATTCATAGGCTAATTAAATTCTCCCTTCACTCAAGGTTTACTACAATTAAGATATAAAAGATCTGTTTACATTTTTGATGCCTTGATATGAATTGAGAAATAAAATGTTTTTAAGTGGGTTTTCTCTTTGCGTTTTACTGCTTTAATATAATGCAGTCATTATCTGTGTGGGCCCACAGTGCTCTGTGTTAAATTCACCAACTGCTGTTCTGTACATTCCCTCAGCCAATTTATTTCAATTTCAGAAGGAGCAACCAACTCCACAGTGGATGACTGCTGACTGCAGTTCCACACCATCACTCTTTGGGAGTAAACTCGTATCAAGCAAAAAGCCTCTACATGTGAGCAAGGATGTGATCAATCCCCTGTCAGCAGCAACAGCTTCAGGCCTGGTAGACCCAGCTTTTGCACCTGAGGCACAGAGCTACATACAGCTCACCTGCCTCTAATCTAGTGCAGGACTAGCTTTTTCTATAAGGAAAATAAAAAACTAAAGCAGGCAGAAAGAAAAATATGTAAGGGAACAGAAACAGGTTACACAGAGAAGTTTTTAAAACCAGTCAACACATGTAAGCACTAGGTCATGTTTAGTTAATGGTGGCCCGCTATCAGAAGGGCTCATGTTTGCTTTTGGGTGAAATTACAGAACTCTTAGGTAACAGCTTAAAACTCACAGTTTTTAGAGTCGTGGGATTAAAGCCTAAATATCTGGATGTTTTCCATGAATGGCTGTCATCAATTTAAAATTGCAATTTTCACTAAACATGTGCTGAGCTGGACACCTGGGGCAGATAATCTTTAGTACTGAGTAGAGATATCCCTTTACCCATCCTGTTCCCTGTTCTTGATCTGACTTTGTATGCTCATTCCATCAAATAAGCTTTTGGTAGAGATGAACTAACCTACTGTCTGACAAGGCCTTTTGCTCTGGAATATTATCACTTACCCCCATTACCTTGCATTTGTGAAAAGCATAATCAAAAAACAAACTCACTGCCATGGAGTCAGATCCTACTCATAGCAACCCCTCCTTGGGTTTCCAAGGCAGTATCACTACAGAAGTAGATTGCCCAATCTTCTTTCTGAGGAGTGGCTGGTGGGTTTGAACCGCCAGCCTTCTGGTTAGCAGTCAAGTGCCTTAGGCACTATGCTACCAGAGCACCATATAAAAATTAGGTAGAAAGAAAAAGGAATATTTTTTAATGTCACTGTTGAGTCAAACATACGTTATCTCCAAGTTTCACAACATAAAGTAAAGTAGACATTATCTGATTTTCAGTTGTATTAATTAATCTTCCAAACTCATGATGTACCTCCACAAGCTCTGTTCTGAGTACTCGGTTTTTCTCATGGTACATAATTTCCCTGGTTGGTATTGTGTCTCCATGGTTTCAGTCACCACTCATATACTCTGATTACTCTCAAATCCATTATCTTCCACTGAAACCTCTCTCCTAAACCTCAGAACCATATATCCATCTTACCACTAAACATCTTCTCTTCCTTCCCAGACACTTCTTCCTCAAAATAGCCACTACTGAATTTTCTATTCTATCTACTTCGTCTCTTTTATTGCTGGCACCACCATCCAGCCACGGTAGGTGTCTTAAGCTGGGTTCTCTAGAGAAGCAAAACCAATGAAGCTTATATATATGAGAGAGAGAGAGAGAGAGAGAGAGAGATTTATCTTAAGGAAATGGCTCACATAGTTGTAGAGGCTGGCAAGTCCCAAGTCCATGGGTCAGATGTCAGGCTGGAGACTTCTGACTCACATCACTGTAGGGGTTGACAAACCCAAGATTGAAGGTCAAATGGCAAGCTGCTAGCTCATGTATACAGAGGCTGATGAACCCTAATATCAGCAGGCAAAATGGCAAGCCACTGGGTCAAGTCCAAAGAAAAGGAGGTCAAATAATGATGACCTAGACACAAGATTCAGATTAAGCAAAAAGCCAGAGAACTTTGCCAGAAAGCCCATAAATATTGGAAGCAGGCCATACTCTCTAGTAAATTCCCTTTTATCTGTTTGGGTGTACATAGCATATCTCATCATGGCGGTGATTACATTATATCATATCTCATTATGGGGGATAACTACATCATAACTACCATCCCATTGAGAATCATGGCTCAGCCAAGTTGACACACAACTGTAACCATCACAGAGAGAGCTGTTATTTTTCTCCATTATCCCTAGTATCTTTATTCAAATGTTATCTCCTCAGTTGGCCCAGCACAAATAGAGAATCTATACCTATCCTTTCTACCCACACTACCCTCTCCTTATTGTATCTACAATCATCTCCTGCTTGAACTGTTGTATTTGTCTCCTACAAGGTTCTCTTGCCTTCAATCTTAACCCCCTTCACTCCCTTCTTCACAATCTCACTGGAGAAGTCTATATAAATAATGCAAATGTGATCATGCCATCCCCCTCTTTAAAAACCGTCAGTGGTCCTCCATTTCCTGTAGAATAGAGGCTGAGCTACCTTCCATGGCATACAATGCACTCTTTGATCTAATTCATGTTCTCCTCTATTAATTCATCCCTCTTCAATTCTTGCTGTCCCCCTCCCTTTATTTTCCAGAAACATCACCCCTTATATTTTTTTATCATATAACATGATTTTCTTTGGTCATACTAGACTCTCAGCCTAGAAGGTCCTCCTTACCCTTTAAGTTCAGTATTTATCACTATCTCCAGAAATCCTCCTATGAATCAGTCCTTTTACAAAAATCAGAATATAGGTTTTTATATTTTGGAAGTTGCTAGCAAAGTGTCTAAAGAGTTGACTTGACATCTTGGTCTTAGAGCTTAGTGAGCAGAAATGTATGCCTGCAAATGAATTTGAAAAGCCTAGTACTTGCTGAAGCAAACAAAGAATACTTCAAATCATTTTAGAAGATCCTTTACTTCCTGAATTAACTTGTAAGGTTTTTTTTTTTTTCTTTCTCCTAAGCTAAATTACTTAAATAGCTTTATTCTCCCCTTGAGTAAGGACGAAAGCTAATTAGGCATCCTCCAAGGCACAGATGGGAAAAATATCATTCCCCTTCCTCTTGCCTTAATCCCCAGTATAACCAGATGCATCAAAGGTCCCAGGTGCCTCTTAAAGGCCTACTGTGGAACAACAAGATCCAAGAGAATGGGCCAGCCAACCAAGCTTAGCATGTGCATTCAAAGGCCTCCCCAGAAGCTATGAATTCAGCTCCCCAACTCCCTACCCATTCCACTGCCTACGGGAAATATCACTGCAAAAAGAAATGGGACTGTGCTTAGGGGAGAAAACCACTTACCCTAATCAAAACATCCTGTGTGCTGCTCTGCACTGAGTTAATTCAGGAGGAAAATAATAAATTAATATATAATTTTAAAAATATAATGGCAAAAGTTAAGCAGGAAAGCTAAGTTTAGAGCAGTTTCATAGTGCCCTGTTACATGCAATTCCTATTTAGCAGTCAGTGTTATACAGACGGTTAAGGGCTTGGTTACTAACCAAAAGGTTGACAGTTCAAATCCACCCAGAGATATCTCAGAAGAAAGGCCTGATACTTTATTTCCAAAAACCCCATGGAGTTCAGTTTTACCCTGAAATACATGACGTTGGCGTGATTTGGAATTGACTTGATGGCAACTGCTTTGTGTGTGTTTTTTTAATATAATTTGCAATGTGTTCACAGTATATAAATTGTCAAAAATAATATAAATAATATAAATTATCAGTAAAACCAGACTTGGTGACATAGACGTATGTCCAGAGTGTCTTCTATAACATACTTTTGTTTTGCTCCTTCATATACTTAGTGAAGGATGCTTAGTGAATTCTAAGCATCAAAAAAAGGATGTTGTATGAAAAATTTATGTCTATCAAAACGCAAAGAGATCCTTCATGGAATGAAATTCTAAGAAAATGTTCTTATTCTGGTCAGTCTTACAGCTAAGAGATATCATTTGATTCAACCTCTTTGTTTTGCAGCTGAAAGACTGATATACATAGCAGTTAGGTGACTTACTGATGATTGCACAGCAAGTGCCAGCCTCAAAATCAAATCTGCTGACCCTGGAGAAAGCTCTGCACTTTGCAAATTCCTCCTTTTGTCTAAAAACAATTATTTTGGAGTATGAGCCAGTATTCAGAGTAGTGAGTTAATTATACTGTTTCAAATTGACAGACATCTTCTATGTGCTGTTTCACATTGGCCTTTGTAGAACTGCAGAGCCTCAGTCCATTAAATCACCTTGTCCATATATATTCTAGGTTTGGGGTCCATCTTCTTTCCTTCTCCTCTAACAAACTCATTCCTCAACCATGAGGATCCCTTTGCCAAATCCTCACTGCTCATTGCCCCGCCTGATTCTAGGAATATGGAAATTGGCTT
>NW_006921777.1:870022-872125 GCF_000298275.1 Orycteropus afer afer | reverse complement strand
AGGAAGAGTCATTGAACCACAGATGTTAATGGGAATGTCCCCCTCTTGTCAATGCTTTTGATCACTTTTGAAGTTGGTGTCTCCAGTCTATCATGTTTCTTGGCAAGATTCTTTAAATTACAGCACTTTAGCACATGTATCGATTACATCTTCATTTCTTCAAACTCATCATCACTCATACTTAGATACAAAAGACAGTAGAAAAGATTTTAAAGTCCTTTCCAGGGAGGTTAATAAAGAGATTCACACTCCAAATAAGTGTGTGAACTTTTACCTAGTCATGAAAAATCTCCTATGAATTGAGCTATCACTGAACTTTGAGTATGTGTAATTCAGATTCCAAATGTGATTAATAAAGCAAAGAAATCTCATTATTGACTATAAATTGAGTCTAGCATGTTTGAGTGAGGGAAGTGAAAATACCTGATGCATGAATATGTAAGGTGGTGATTTTTTTCCATAAAATCCTTAATAATAAATTCTGAATTATTTTGAGAAACATGTTTTTCACCTTTCCCAAATTGCCCGAGCCTCCAAGCTATAATTTTATTAATCCAATGTGTCTTTTTAAAAAAATATAAATAAATGATGACAACTCCTAAAGTAAGTGATTATTAACATCCATCATCTTTAAAAGCAGTTTCATAGAAAATGAAGAATTGCAATCAGCTGAGAGCCTGGTTTTATAAGAGAGTACTCTTCTTTTCTTTATGGAGACACGTTCTGTAGTCACCCACAGAAAACATATGTATAATTCAGTTAAGATAGAGAAAATTAAATATCTTTTAAAAGCTTCAAAGTAATTTGCCATTTAATCCACATGTTTCTCGTAGGCTCTAACGCTAAGCAACGCAAAACTCATGGATTCCTGGGTAAAACCTAAAGTTCCCATCTATTTAACAAAGTGTCTTGTGTTGACTTGCCTCAGTACTAAGTTCCCATATTTGAATCCAATCCTTTAGTCACTACATTACTTCTAAAGGCCTCCATGTAACACCCTATTTGTGCTCATGTGTGTGTGTGTGTGTGTGCGTGCACGCGTGTAGAAAGTCACAATGCACTACCCTCGAGTTGGATCCGACTCATAGCGACCCCTCTTTGGGTTTCCCAGGCGGTATCACTACGGAAGTAGATTGCTCAACCTTCCTTCTGAGGAGTGGCTGGTGGGTTTGGACTGCCAGACTTCTGGTTAGCAGCCCAATGCTTTAGGCACTATGCCACCAGAGCTCCCAGAAAGTAGTTACAGAGAGAAAATATATAAATACCACATTAACAAATTAATAGAATTTATTTTCAGACCCCTTAGCTATCACTTAATGGGGTGGGGAGAGTTCTGGTGGTGCAATGCGTAAGACATTTGACTAACCAGAAGGCTGGCAATTCAAACCCATCAGACGCTCCTCAGAAGAAAGGTTGGGCAATCTACTTCGGTGGAGATACTGCCTCGGAAACCCAAGGAGGGGTCTCTATGAGTTGCAATCCACTCGAGGGCAGTGAGGTTTTTTTTTTTTTTTTTTGTAGCTATCACTTCAGAAAGGAAGAAAGGAATCTGAGAAAAAACAAAATACTAAGGATGTTAAAAATAATAACACCTAGTATTTCATTTGAATATTAAGTATTAATATCATCCCCATTCTACAGATAAGGAAATTGAGGCTCATAGGGAACTTGCTTAAGCTCATGCTCTTAACAACAGCACTGCATTATTCTATTGAAAACATTCTGTTTACTTGATAATAAAATTTCTTTATATTCTTGGCCAGTAAATTAACAAAGAAGGAAAAATAAATTAATAGTTTTACTCTTCCCCTTAAGTATAAAACACCAAACTCACTGCCATTGAGTCGATTTGACCCATGGCAACCCCGCCTTGGGTTTCCGAGGCAGTATCTCTACGGAAGTAGATTGCCCAATCTTTCTTCCAAGGAATGGTTGGTGGGCCTTCTGGTTAGCAGCCAAATGCTTTAGGCACTATGCCATCAGAACTCCCCCCCTTAAGTATGTTGTTGTTATGTGGTGTCGAGTTGGACCCGACTCATAACGACCCCTTCTTGGGTTTCCGAGGCAGTATCACTACGGAAGTAGATTGCCCCATCTTCCATC
>NW_006921777.1:866836-869430 GCF_000298275.1 Orycteropus afer afer | reverse complement strand
CACTTGCTGTTGCATTGACGCTGATTCATAGCAAGCCCGTGTTTATCAGAGTAGAAGTGTACTCCACAGGGTGTTCAAAGTAATTTTTCAGAAGCAGATCACCAGGCCTTTCTTCCAAGGTACCTCTGGGTGGACTCAAACCTCTGACTTTTCACTTAGCTGCTAATTGAATTAATGTGTGCACCAAATTATGCCATAGTGAAATGGTCAAAGATCTCACAGACAAACGACCACAAATAACTCTCTAACCAGCAGTCTCTAACTCACACCTTCTGGCTTTACCCCAAGCATAGCTTGAAGTACTTTGCCTTTCAAGATTATGTGGCCTGCAGTGGGGAAGAATGTTCCAGCACCATCATGGTATAATAGGAAGAGCATAGACACATAGTGTAAATACAGTCTGCAATTTTATCGCTGTATGATTTTGGAAACACCCAAGCTCTCAGAATCTCCATTCTGTCATCTGAAGAATGAAGACTATGGTACCACACCTAAGATACTATCACAAGGAAGATAGTAGATAACATACAGATAACCTGGAAATAAACGTGCCCAGTAAATACCAGGATATTTTTATTGTGTTCATCATTATTATTATTACACAGTATCTCAGATTCACTGGGAAGACAGAGCAAGGGTAGAAAATGAAACTTGTCCGTATGGTAGTCAAACCTATACTGTCATTTCATTAGACATATATAGTCATTCAGGGACTAGACAAGTATATCCCCACTCTATTTTTTTTGAGATTATTAATCAAATGTTTAGACCATAATTGGTTGAAAAGTTTAATTATGGAGTAGTCTGAGTATAATTAAAGGATTTGATTCATTTCAATGAAGCAGAGGAGAGACTAAAAGAATGCTTGGCAAGCCAGGAAAGACAGGAGGGAGAAGTAGAGAGAACTGAGAGAGGGTGAGAAAAGGGAAATACATTGACATTCTTCTCTGTTATTTGCCCTTACAGGGCATTGGCCTATGCCTCCTTGAATCTTTAATTTCTGATGAAGGGGAACGCATGCCTTCTGTGTTGCATGTCTTGGGGCTCGGCATATCATGCTATTACAGAGGGTAAAATGGGTAGAAAGTATTAAAAACTTTTAATGTAGAAAATAACATGCTGAATTTTTTCTTTTTTCTTTTTCTTCTTAGTGCAGGGCTCCAATCTTCTTTAGCAAACACTGCAAAGCAACAGGAATGTTTAGACTTCCCACCTTATTTGTCAAAATTTGAAATATAAAAAATAGATCATTATCTCACCTGCTCTAATACCAGTATGCACTTTGCTAATAGGTATATCATGTTCCTGCATCAGGGACATTCACTCTTCCTAGAGTGGGAGCCCTCAGGTCTATGCATGGCTTGCTCCCTTCTCCCTCCAGTCTCTGCTCTAATATTTATCAAAGAGGCCTTTTGTGACTTCCCCAAAGGCAACAAGTCTCCCTTACCAGCTATTTCTCTATTTTCTTCAGTGTACTTATCATTACCATCTGACATCTCTGAACTATCTGTTTGGTCTCATTCTCAGCCTATTAGAATATAAGCTCCATGAGGCCAGGGACTCCCTTTTGCTCATGACTGAATGACATAGAGGGTATACTGTTTGCTAAAAAAGTAAATGTTAAAGGCCTGTGCTGTCTTGTAGAAGAGCCAAAGCTCTGACTAGGTGTCAGAACTGGCAAAAAGTAATATCAGCAGATTTTAAATGAAAAGCTTATATTTTTGTTTGTAGCCCTTGTATCCAGATGTTAGGCACTATAAGAGAATTTCTAATAGGTTAGAATTGCCTAATAATTCCAGCAAAGTGCCCAGTTTGGATACTGTATTTATGCAATTTCAAATTATCTCATTCAGGGGTCTATTTGGATACCTCGTGTGGTGTTGGTAAGACTTATTTTCAGATCTGGAATAAGATAAGGCCTAGCCAAACTCACTGCCATGGAGTCAGGTCTGACTCATAGTGGACCCTCCTTGAGTTTCTGAGGCAGTATCACTAGAAGACCTCAATTACTAAACAGACAGATACAGGAGGTTATTGCAGTGAACAGTACAATTACCTTGCCTTTATTACTAAGAGCAATAAAAGTGGCTCTTGATAGGAATGAATGTTGAATCATGTTGAGGAAAGGCACATGGAGTTTGGCTCCTACCTTCCCTACAGGCTGTCCAATATTGCTTAATAGCATTTAAATTCAGCCATTGAAGCTCAAAGAATGTACTCAATGTCACTGAAAGGTACATGTAGAAACTTGAATCGGTATTTATTTTTGTTGTGTGTATTCTCAGCAACAAAAAATATTAAAAAAAAAAAAAATTCAGGCAATTAAGAAGTAAAATATCTAACCAGTTACAAAAATAGTGGGTGGATGGATGGATGGATGGATGATGAATGGATTGATGGATGGAAGAATAGAAGCTCTATGAAGAGCAACATATGAGAATCATGATTTAAAGTTTAAAATAAGGAAGGAACATGCTTAGCTCCCCACCTTTTGAATTACAGGTGAGCATACCTGTGCTTTTAACCTATGCTCTGCAGCCTGCAACGTGGTGCAGATTGCAAGATCAACCCAGCACATTTTTATAGAAATTATG
>NW_006921777.1:864474-865811 GCF_000298275.1 Orycteropus afer afer | reverse complement strand
GTAAACTTATATTAAAGAGGATTCAATGCATATATACCATAAACATTTACATAACCGTGTTATTTTGTAAATGGGTGCAAACCTCTTCAAATGGCCAGATGAGAAAAATTACACACAAAAAAACACAAATTCCATTTTTAGAGTAGAACTTTGGAGATCTTTCTCGTAAAACCTTATATAAACCTTTTTTTTTTTCTTTATTCTTAAAAACATGGAAAATTTGCTAAGATTCAGCAGGAACTCCAAGGCATACCATCATAGTCAGCAAAGAAGAATTTTTATGCTCATCTGGAGAGGGTACTTTTTCTGAAACTGAATAGTTTTTCAGAGTGAGCTATAACTTGGTGACTATATCATTTAAATAATAAAATGAGACACTTGAAAGTGAGGAAAGTCACTAAAACAAATTAAAAGGAATTCATTGATCTACATAGGAGTGCCGGTGTGGAAGAAATGGTTACACACTCAACTACGAGCCAAAAGCTTGGCGGTTTGGACTCATCCAAAGGCACCTTGGAAGACAGGCGTGGCAGTCTGCTTCAGACAGGTTGGAGCCTTGAAAACCCAATGAAGCAGCTGGACTCTGCACACACAGGGTTGCCGCGAGTCAGAATCAACGTGACAGCAACTAACAACAATTGATCTATATTAGGTTTTGCTCTAGGCAAACTGGTGAATTTGAGAGGGACCAACCTAAATGGAAAGATGACATGTATCAAAGGCAACAGAGACAAAGAAACACAGAAGTCAATGGTTGATTTAAGTACAGAAATATTTAAACTCTGACCTTGGAGCCAGGTGACTGGAAACATGATGATAACCTTGATAGAAATAGGAAAGTCAAGCAGAGTAACCAGTTTTGGAAGAAAAACTTATGAGTACAATTTTAGAAAGTTAGAATTTGAAGAGACAGCAAGACACCCAGGATAAATCCCCAATGAGCAGCCTAGAAATCAGGAGAGAGCTTTGCTAGAGTTTTGGATTTGGAAGTCTATAGATTGCAGGCTTCAGATATCAGAAATTATCTGTTACTCTTGAATCTGGAAGTGCTAGTCATGCTGGCAATTTTCTGCTGCTCCTTCCAAAAAAAAAAAAAAAAAAGACTACATTTTTATTTCATTGTGACTCAGTGAATTCCTTCAAAGCCCTTACACCATTTTCCTTGTTGCGGGGTGTCAAGCTCAAATTTACTTCCACTTTACATGTGAGAGCTTTTTGAAAAGTGTTATGTATATGCAAACTGAATAATTACATTTTCCTCTACCTGAGCAATATGGAAGTGTGAAAAATAGTAATAAATCATTTTCCTTATCAATGTAAGTAATTCAGGTTTACAA
>NW_006921777.1:862056-863549 GCF_000298275.1 Orycteropus afer afer | reverse complement strand
CCAGCCTTCTGGTTAGCAGTCAAGTGCCTTAGGCACTATGCTACCAGAGCTCCCTAGAAATGGAGAGTGGTTGTTTATTCTCTTGGCAGAAATAGGACTGAGGGATTCTGCTGCTCTTTGGAGTGGATGAGTTTCTGAACAAATAAGATCATAGTAAAAGTAATTAAAATAAGCCGCTAATTAAAAGTGTTTTCTATATGAACTGGGAGAGGATAATCAAAATGGCAAGTTTTCACTTCAAGTCAAGTCATTGCTTTGAAATCCTGAAGGGCATCCTGAAACATTAACTGGAAATTTCCTGAATGCCAGAAAGGGCTTGGATTAAGTTGAGTATAGACTGGAAAATATATCTATGTTTAGATGAATAGTGAATTTTTAAATGTATCATTTAGACAATATCACTTAGTTTTCCATTATTACAAAAATAAGTAGAGGTTCAGTTAGTAGAGTAGACATCCCTTCAGCTGCCATTTACTGAGCTCTTAATAATGGCTATGCATCTGCTAACTGCATTATCTTGATTAATCCTCACAGCAATACTATGAGTGCTTTAAATATCTCATTTTCACAAAGGAGAAAAAAGAAGCATAGAAAAGTTCAGTAACTTGTGCAAGATCACTCAGCTTCCAAGGAGTGGGGCTGGCATTAGAACCCAAACTTGCTGATTCCAAAGCCACCTTCTTAACCACCATCCTATATTGCCAACCCTGACTAGCAGTAAACTTCAGGCATCAGACATGAACATGCTGAGTGAAACTGTATCCAAGCACAAACTGAAGTCAATTCTCCAATTATTGTTTTTAGCTGTATATTACTGTTACACTATTCTCTATCCAAATCAAACTCAATGCAGTTGAATCAATTCCGACTCATAGCAACCCCTCCTTGGGTTTCCAGGGTGGAAGTAGATTGCCCAGTCTTCCTTGCGAGGAGTGGCTGGTGGGTTTGCATTGTTACCCTTTTGGTTAGCAGTCAAAATGCTTTAGGCACTACACCACCAGAGCTCCCACTATTCTCTATAGTTTCCAGTAATATACAGTACTCCAATAATGATATGTGAATTATTAATAAAGGTGGTTAGTGTATCCCTGTAATTTTCATTTTTAACATGTTTTCTAGAGCATTTTTTATTTGGCTGAAATAGTTCTTCCTGGTCAACAATTTATTCTATCTTTTAAAGTAAAAGAAAATCCATGAAGTTAATTTGTTATAAGGTAAAGTCCCTTCTATTTAGAGAAAATTCATGTTTCTTATGTTTTTCATTAATTATAATGGCATCCAATCAATTTTAAATATGGGCTCTCTGTGCATATTAAAATTGATTTTCTTTTTGATTTTTAATTCTAAAAGTATTATTTATATGGAAAGGAAGAAAAATTATAAATTATGTTCATTATTCTGTTTTTGCTAGGCATAGGTACTCATTTCCATGAATTATATCAAGTACTTGTTCCAAAATATGGTTCCTTTAGCACAGTGCCTAATGTATCTGA
>NW_006921777.1:853239-861236 GCF_000298275.1 Orycteropus afer afer | reverse complement strand
TTGTTGTTGTTGTTGTTATGTGCCTATCATATTAACCCTTTTAAAATCATTGCTGACCTTTCCCAGTACTTGTGTTTATGTATGGGATCCTGTTTTCACATGGTTATGGATATTTTTTCTTGTTCCTCAGCACAAGTCTGTTTGCTGTCACATTGTTAGCAGATATTTATTCTACTCTTCCAACAGTAATGCTTAAAAATATGATCATAGATATTCGTATCCCTTCTCAAGCCCCAACACATACTGATTGAACCATCACGTCATTCATAGGTATTTATTTCACCATGACAAGAAGAGGAACATAAATAATTAATATTGATTTCCTCGATGTTGCCTGTGACTCATACAGCTTTCGCTAGTACTGATTGATAGAGAAACACTTTACCTTTGACGCTCTGACACTTAAATATTTAACTTCTATCTCACAGCTCACTAAATATTACTGGGGTGTTCAAAAAGGCCTGCTAAAAAAGCAGTAATTCAAACTAAGAACTGGATAAATAAACCAATAAAATATCCTATAAGATATTGAAAAGATATCACTGGAAACTTGCATTCTCAGCAACAAATTTATATTTTCATTCTTAATAAAAGAGGCAAGAACATCATTACTACTTAACACAACTTTAGATGATATTTTCCAAATGGAGCAATACCTAGCATGGAGTCCTGAGATGGCTCAAATGGTTAAGCATTCTGCTACTAATCAAAAGTTGGTGGTTCAGACCTACCCAGGCTCTTTTGAAAAGGGAAAGGCCTGGCAATCTCCTCCTGAAAGGTCACAGCCTTGACAGCCCCATGGAGTGCAATTCTGCTCTGAAACACATACGCTCACCAGGGGTCAGAACTGACTCGATTGCAACTGAGGACGGTGGTAGTACTGTTTATAACTTGCTCTCCTACTTTACAGACAGACCACTCTCTCTCTCATTTCCATTCACTACCTTGTTCTGACCTCCCAGCTCTGTAACTATGGGCAAGTTACTTGTTACTTAATTTTATCTATACAGTGGGAATCACTTCCACAGGATTAAATGAGAATACACAAACATAATTCTTATCATTTATATTTATATAAAAGATCCTTTCACCAGTATTAACTATGCAGGTTTTGTAACTCTATGGTCCCTTGGAAGAAATAACATTCGATATTTCTGTGTTCCTAGTCCAGGGCTTCCCTCATAAATCACTCACGGCACATTCTTGTTTTCCAGGTTGAGGCTGAAAGATTTAAGGCTTAAAATTGAAAACAGGAATAAAGATGGAGCTGAGAGCTGAGAACCTGAGAAGGTGATAATGAGAGAGTCCAGAGAGTCACAAAGACAGAATGACAGGGAAGCTTTAGCTCCAGAACTTTCCAGCACTGAAAAGACTACAAAAGAAGGCTGTCTCTTTCTCTACTTTGCTTCAATTTACTCTTCTAAGAATGATTTTAGACCATAATATTGAATAAGTGCCCATATTCCTATAATAATATAGAAAAAAAAAGTGCCATCAAATCAATTCCAACACATCAACTCCAACCCCATGTGTTGCAGAGTGGAACTCTTCCGTAGGGCTTTCCAGGCTGTGACCTTTCAGAGGCAGATAGCCATGCCTTTGTTCTGAGGTGCATTTGGGGGGGTTGAAACCATTAGCCTGGCAGTTAATAGCCAAGAACTTAGACATTAACATGACTCATGGAGGCACAAAATAAACTTCTGGTTCTTCATAGGCCTATAAATATAACAGAGTACTCCATAATTATTTTTCTTTCTACTGGACTTGGAAAAAAAAAAAAAAAAACCTAATGATCAATAGTAATCTAAGTACTCATCATATATAGGTATAGAATTTTAATAATTTTTGATAAATGAGTACAGTTACCTATTTTCATGCTATTTCAGGTTTCTCCTACTACCAAATATTTAAATAAGCAATTGCCATTAAGTTGATTTTGACTCATAGCAACCCATAGTCAAAATCCATGGGTAGAATTTTTCCACAGGGTTTTCAGTGGCTGGTATTTCAGAGGTAAATATCTAGGCCTTTCTTCTCAGGCACCTACAGGTAGACTCAAACCTCTAACCTTTTGGTTACCAGCCAAGCACATTAACCATGTGCACCCCCCAGGAATTCTAAATATTGAACTAGCCCTCTACTAAAACCCAATTGTAGACCATGTTAACATGCTTGGTGTTACCTGGTTTGGGTTGGTTCTCCACTGTGATTGACCACATTGCCTTTCTTTGGTTTATCCCATGGGAAACAATTATGTCACTATTGGGCAACTCAGTGAACAGAATAACTGGGTCATGGAGCAGAACAAGTGTGATGACAAAGTCTCTACCACTCAGTTCTCAAATTGTGCACAAAGCCTATCTGCAGTTAGCACTGCCATGTATGCAGCATTTCAGGTGGGCTACAGATTGGCAGAAAAAGACTACACAAATCTCCTGGGAGTCCCTGCCTTATTTAACAAGTATGCTAAAATTAATGGGAACACGGTGGCTCGAATCTGCAGGAGCAGATAGGCAGCATATGGCTTTCCTCTTCCCCCAGGTTCCCTGAAGGGCACACAGCTGCCAGGGCTTCACCTCATCCAGACAAGGCCCTGCTAGCATTGAGAATATAGCCAAGTTCTTGCTATGCCACTAGTCTTTCAACACACAGGCAAACAGCACCTTCCAGAGAAACTTAGAGTAATAAGCTATGTACTCCCCTAAGGGAATGTTTACAAACTTCAGACTCTTCCGTAAACTCAGCACAATGGAGCCCACCTCCTTCTCTAGGAAAAGAGAGCAGTCAGATTTCTCTTTACAGTGTCTCTGCCTTTAGAATTCTGATGTCTCCAAAGACATTTTCTAACATAATAACACCTGATATAGATTTAGAACACTTTTACCTTGTGGTTTCAATATACAGTTTGGCCTGCACAGTCATTAAAAATTAACTTCTCTGAAATAGATTTAATCCTTATCATATGCAAACTTAAGTTCCTGGAAAGTTGTGGTCTCAGAGCTAATGGTTGAGATTGACCCCTGGTCTACCTAGCTTATAAAAGAATGTATCCCTAATTACTATGTAGAGCTCTACAGATTACCAGCATCAATGTCATCTGAGATGCTTATTAAATGCTGAATTTGGGGACATCCCTAGATTTACAAGTGCATCATTATCTTTGATGATGAAGCCCAGTACCTATTATTTTTACAGGCTTCCAAATGGCTCATATATAAGTGCAGTAAAGTTTGAGCATCACACAGTTCATGTTATATTGCATTCTGGTTGCACTAACTCCTGTGAAAGGTGAAATTCTGATTGTCTTAGGGGACAAGCTTATTGGTAAAGATACAGCTAGCAGCACTATGACAACTTCTTTTTGCCTCCCTAATAAATATCACATCATTAATTCTTATCCATATACTCTAGTCACTACTCCACCCTGAGCTCAACCTGCCTACATGGAATGGACTGGAAGTCAGGGCCATACAGTGTCAAGGGAGTAAACCTCCCACGTGTTCATTTTGAAAAATGTAGATCGTTATTTTCCCTTGTTTTCTGCCTTGAGTTTTGTTTAAGTAAAGACTACTTTTATCTATTTTCACAGTATTTAAGTATTATTCCATCTGCTTTATTTCAGATATTAAAATTCTGCATTAAATTTCATTTGGCAACAAATATTTATTTCACTCCTCCATATTATGTTTATGTATTCTCATCCCTTCCTCAATAGAGTTATCTGATCAGATTCAATCTATACATTGATACATAAATCTATTTTTTGTCTGTGTTTCATTTTATTCCTTACTTAGTCTAATAAATTTTATTTTTTAGTACTTTGTGACAGTCTATGAATTCCTTATTTCTTCAGAAATATCCCCCTTTGGAAATGTACAAACAATTTTTTTTATCTTTACTATTTCTTAAACTTATTATTTAGATACATGATATATGAGACATGATATTAGACAGGCATGTTAGAATTTATGGCTTAACTAAAACAAGTTATTAATTTTGTTTATCTTCATTAATATAATTGGATTATAGGTTATATGAGCAATATGTGCTCATTAAATTATTATGCATTTCATAACACAGAACAGGTAAAACTAATGTTCCATATCAATGGAAAAAGAGAGATCATTCAATAATTGGGAAAAATATTAAAAATATTTAGATTAATAATGATCGTTTGGATCAGTGAGATCAGATATTACCTATATAAAAATATGTATATAAACGACCATTCAAAAATATTCCACTCATGATAGTAAATCTGTGTGCAGGGCATGATATTCATTGCTTCTACTTCTCATGTTTTTTTGGCAGCTTAATGTCCCATATTTTCTAAGGAGCATCATAGGACTCTAAGAACACATTGCATTAGAATGCATAATTCATTAGGTTAAACAGCATATGTCATCGACTTGGGTTTCTTTCTTCAGGGTACTGCCAAAGTGTACTGGGACCCAATTTAGCTAGCTGCACTTTGAGATACAAAATTAACATATTGTTTCTTGAGGAATGCCCTTGAATGTGCTTGAGTATCTGTCTTGTGTGAAGCATGAGCAGAATTGCTGAGAACTAGAGAGGAAATGTTTTCTGAGCACCTTGCAATAATCCTGTGGTTGTGCCTAGTTTGATACCTTTGGAAAGCTCCTCAAGCATCGTCAGGATCATTGTTGAGTGATTAACTCACCAATAGTGTGGGACTCTGGGACTCACAGCTCACTCACATCACAGAATTCCAAAGACCATCTGTGAGGTGTCAGGTAAACATCTCACCTTCCCTTCTGCTGCTTGGAGTTACTGCTGATTGGAAATTCAAGACCCTAACTATCTTTGCTACTACATGAAATTTACATTAGCCTCCTGTTTTATGGGATAGCTTTAAATCTCTGCATTTTCTAAAAAGTGCTAAAGATGGGGATAAATACCTGGCTAGCTGGGGTTAGGAAACTAAAAATGTGCCCAGAAAAAGAAAAATCAACCAACCTTCATGTGGACCAATCATGAGAGATTTAGCAATATGACTTTTTATTAATCTCACATGCCAGGAAACAGTCGTTAAGATAGATGGAATAGAATGTTTTCATTTGGCAAAATGCTTGGAGGTAGAGAAGAATTTAATCAATCAAATGCAAACATGAGTAAAATGAGGACAAGTAAGAAACTATAAGCATATCACAATTTCATATGAGCTTTCATTTGTCTTTTGAGCAGCAGAATAAAATATCTGTTATTGCTTTTAATCACTTAAGAACCAGACTTCTTTATAGACTTCCATCACTTATAGTTGAATACATGTATAAATCCAAGATCCAGTGTTCTGAATCAGAGAATAGTTTATTTGTGGAATTTATGTCAGCCACAGAATGCTTGGAGGAAAACCACTTTTGTCTATAGGAAACCAAAATAGGCATAGTAAAATACATTCATATGTCTCAAATGAATTTGAAGGCAGGGAGTCAAACTCAGGTTGCCCTTGGACAAGTAAGAAGCAGACTAATAACAAGACTTCAAACCCTAGATTGTCTTCATATAACCTCTTGGGTCTATGATTCTGAGAAAATCTCATGTTAAACCATGATTAGGTATAGAGAGTAACATATAGTTTTCTTTGATGATACTCTGTAACGGATGATACTCTGAAAATGGATTCTTAACAAGAAATCCTGTTAAGATCTTTTCATATTGCTAGGGGTAATTGTTACCATAGGAACAATGGTACTAGTAAGCATCACTTACACACACATAACATATAACCTGGAAAGTAATTTAATTAAAATACCTTTAAAATGATATAGAGGCAGTCCCTAGCTTAAGAATGTCTGACTAAGTACAACCTGCATTTAAGAACCAACACCTGTTAAACCTATTATATTAAAAATATGAGGTACACACAGTGGTTCCTAATAACAAAGAGGAACTACTACTTTGTGACATCAAAACCTTGTTATTACTACTGTATTATTATGCTAAAGATGTTTTAGTGTTTATGGAAATGTTTCTTAATACATAAAAAAGTACATTACATACTATACACAAAGACAAACATTTGACTAACTGACATTAGAGATTTATGTACAAACTCAACTTAAAGACAGACTTAGGAACAGTACTTGTTGGTCATCCAGGGACTGCCTGTACAGTAGTATTTTGCAGCATTTGTGTGTGTAGGACAACTCTTTTAGGCAAGCTATGTAAATTTGCCCTGTTTCAGGCAAGCTTATGTAAATTTTCCCACTGGTAGCTTTCATTAGTTTAAATCCTTACCCACTTTGCTACATTGAAGTTTTGTTTTTCTCTGGCATAGAGGATAAAAGCTTTAATATTCTGAGCTCAATTGTCATTTTTATTAGGAACATTGAGTCACAGCAGTTGTGAACGCTCAGCCCTGATGGGGCTGCCATAATCAAATAAGAAAATCAAGGGAACTGTTGGCACTGCTGCAGATTTGCATCGTGCTTCACCCACAACCCCGTATCTTGAGTATTATATTGAAAACACAAAATCAGAACAAGTAGCCTTCCTCATATTCCTTAACACATTCTTTCTTTTTATTATTTTTCCTTAAAAATCTCTACTCTGACCAAACTGAGGAGAGATCAGCACAAGCCACTTTGGGAAAATGATCTGTTTTTCTCCTTAAAAGAACAGTTAATAAGATATTATTACACAGACACTGATTGTAGCTCTGTGATTTATTCAAAGACATGCCAGCTTAGGCTATAGGTCTCTCTACAACTAAGAGAGAGATGTCTGAATTTAGAACTTAAAGTGTTAACATTGTCAGAAACCAAATTAGGGTAAGTATTCTCTTGCCTTGGTTGTGAATTCATTCAATGCTTGTTTATTTCCTGAAATACAGTAGGAAGGGATTTTCGAGAGGTGTTGGGAAAGAAACACAAGACACTTGACCACAGTAGGCTTCTGCTAATGTCACATCCATCATCATCCCCTTAACCTACCACTACCTACTTCAAAATCAGCTCATTTATTTTACTATAGATCAAACTATTTTTGAATTTCTATCAATAAAATGTGCCATCTGTTACTGAGACTATGAAATACACTCTCAGGATACCAAAAATATTTCCTCCCAATCACAAAAGCTGGCAGAAAAAAACAGAGCCAATGATACCTGTTGACAAGGATTATTTACCCCAAAAAACATATGTAAAATACTTATGATGTGATACAGGGAACACAGACATGGGTCCCAGGCACCAATCCCTTTCTTGCTATTCCTTAGTGAAACACACAATCTTTTTCCCAACTGCTAGGACAGCCCAGTTCAACAGCCTCAGCACACTCTGGGATGAGGGAAGAGGCTTCCGCCTGTCTTTGTTAGGGCCCTTCCTAAAAGCACATAGACCACAGGCAGCCATAGCCTTAGTGTCACAATTCCTGTTTGCAGATGGCTGACCTAGACATCACCAAGAGATAGTCCCTTCAACCAACCCTTCACCTGGGTCAACCATAGCAACTGCTGACCTAGCACTGAAAAGACAGAGTACTAATCAATCTTCTTCACACTTTGGCTCCTTTTGTTAGAAGTAATCTTGTGACCTTGGAGTTTCTGTGAATTTCCTTTTTAAACTCGCAATAACTCTGTTTTAATTTTCCATGATAGAAATAGCCTGTGCCTGCACCATCCAAAAAACAAAACAAAACAAAATACCTATTTCATCCCATTTAGCCTGAAGGCACATTCTATATTTTACATCATGTCAGTGTTCTCCAACACGGGACTTTGCACCTGCAGTCACCAAGAATATCAGGATCTGCCCTGGATCTGGACAATTTGCTCTTCTAACCGTCAGCTTGAGGGAGGAGACAGACCGAGAAGCCAGCCTGGTGCAGTGGCGACATGGTTAGGAGCAGCTTGAGCGAGAAGACAGACCAGGAAGCCAGCCGGAAGCAGTGGCAACATGGTTCGGAGCAGCTTGAGCGAGAAGACAGACCAGGAAGCCAGCCGGAAGCAGTGGCGACATGGTTCGGAGCAGCTTGAG
>NW_006921777.1:842484-852742 GCF_000298275.1 Orycteropus afer afer | reverse complement strand
GTGGCAAGATTCAAAATGAGAAGAAACAGCTGCAAACATTCATTAATAAGCAGAACATGGAATATATGAAGTATGAATCTAGAAAAATTGGAAGTTGTCAAAAATGAAATCAAATACATAAAGATTGCTATCCTAGGCATTAGTGAGCTGAAATGGACTGGTTTTGGCCATTTTGAATCAGACAACCATATGACTTATGCCAGGAATGACAAATTAAAGAAGAATGGTATAGCATTCATCATCACAAAGGTTTCAAGATCTATCCTGATATACAATGCTGTCAGTGATAGGATAATATCCATATGCCTACAAGGAAGACCAGTTAATCCTGTTGTTGTTAGGTGTCATTGAGTCATCTCCGACTCATAATGACCCCATGCACAGTAGAATGAAACACTGCCCAGTCCCACACCAGCTCCATGATCCTTCCTATACTTGCACCCATCGCCACAGCCACTGTGTCAATCCATCTCATTGAGGGTCTTCCCCTTTTTCATAGACCCTCCACCTTACCAAGCATGACATCCTTCTCCAGGGAGTGGTCCCTTCTGACAACATGACTGAAGTAGGTGAGACAAAGTCTGGCCATTCTCACCTCCAAGGCACATTCCAGCTATACTTCTTCCAGAATAGATTTGTTAGTCCTTTTAGCAGTCCACATACTTTCAGCATTCTTCGTCAGCACCACAACTCAAAAGCATCAACTCTTCTTCGGTCTTCTTTATTCATTGTCTAGCTCTCACATGCTTATGAGGCAATTGAAAATACCATGGCTTGTATCAGGCACACCTTAGTCCTCAAGGAGACATCTTTGCTCTGCAGCACTTGAAAGAGTCCTTTGCAGCAGAGTTGCCCAGTGCTGTATGTCATCTGATGTCCTAACTGCTGCTTCCATTGCCGTCGACTGTAGAACTAAGCAATATGAAGTCTTTGACAACTTTAATCTCTTCTCTATTTATCGTGATGCTGCTTATAGGTCCAGTTGTGAGGATTTCTGTTTTCCTTATATTGAGATGTAATCCATACTGCAGACTGTAGTCTTTAATCTTCATCAATAACCGCTTCAAGTCATCTTCAATTTCAGCAAGCAAAATTGTGTCATCAGCGTATCGCAGGTTGTTAATGATTCTTCCTCCGATCCTGATGCCACATTCCTCATATAGTCCAGCTTCTTGGATTATTTGCTCAGCATACAGACTGAATAAGTATGATGAAAGAATGCAACCCTGACACACCCCCTTCTTGATTTTAAACCATGCAGTGTCCTCTTGTTTTGTTCAAACAACATCCTCCTGGTCTATGTACAGGTTCCTCATGAGTACAAATAAGTGTTCTGGAATTCCCATTCTTCTCAATGTTATTCATAATTTGTTATGATCCACACAATCAAATGCTTTTGCATAGTCAATAAAAGACAAGTAATCATCTTTCTGATATTCTTTGCTTTGAGCCAAGATCCATCTGACATCAGCAATGATATCCCTCATTCCACATCCTCTTCTGAATCCAGCTTGCATTTCTGGAAGTTCTCTGTCAATATACTGCTGCAACTGTTTTTGAATTATCTTCAGTAAGATTTTATTACATGTGATATTAATGATATTATTTGATAATTTCCACATTCTGTGGGATCACCTTTCTTTGGAATGTTTCATTCTGTTGTACATGAGATCACTATGCATTGGAGCTGACTCCACAGCACCTAACAACAACAACAGCAATCAGCATAGAAAGAGCAAGAGCTTTGGTGTAAGCAATTCTCTAACCATGGGTTTCCAGGTATGGAAAAAGCATAACCTTCTCTCCATTATTGGAGTAGTAATGCATATGAAGTTACATAGCACAGTACCTGGAATTAATAACTCTTGAATAGATGGTAGGTTCTACCACTACATTATCTACAGAACTGGTTACAGGGAAATCCAGACTAATATTCCTAATTGTGATCTGTTTTACTTGGACTTATTTAAAATGCACTTCTCTTTGTGACTGTCATCCATGGATGTTTTACTTTGAAATCTAACATTAATTCCAGTTCCAGGTTGGTGTTTTCCAAACTCAATTAGAGGAAATGCCTCTAGGATAGCAAATATATTGGTAATAAATACTGC
Source organism: Orycteropus afer afer (assembly GCF_000298275.1). Lineage (NCBI taxonomy): Eukaryota > Metazoa > Chordata > Mammalia > Tubulidentata > Orycteropodidae > Orycteropus > Orycteropus afer. Next base: position 850,631 of record NW_006921777.1, on the reverse strand, counting down.
TATAGAAGGCAATAAGAAAATGTTTGCTGCAATTTAGACCAATGCATTGTAAGAAAATCATAAAGTTATAGGAACCAGAATTGAAAAAAGCCCAACAAGTCATCAATACTGTTTGCCCATTTTCTTCCCTCTAGGGTTTAGTCCAGTGTTCATTTCTAATATCTCAAGTGATGAATATCCCTTTTTCCCTTAAAAGCTATTCATAATCAATAAATCTTACTGCCAAAGATCTTTCCTGATAGATGGATTTTTCTATTTTATTTTATTCTGTTATTTCTAGTTAACCAGTTTCCCCAACTTTATAATTCTGCCTCTCAGGCTTCCATATGTTGAATAAATTTCACAGCCTCATGATTGCTAAAGCTCTTTTCTCACTTACTGTTCAAAGCACCAGTGCTTATTTACATCTTATTAGAATGTAATTTTTCTATTCCCTGTTGTCCAGTAGTGTAATGATTAATAATCCATACTTTATGATAGGCAAAAAGCAATTTAATCTTATCACTTTCATTTTGTTAGTATCTCCTTATTTTACCTATTTTCCATAATTCTCAATATTATTTATATCTTTCCTAGATCCTCATAGATATGTACAAAATAAGGACTCCTGAACACAATAAGGACCCCTGAACACAAATCTACACACACGTTGTCCCCTATGTCAAAACTTCCTGGGAGTAGAAACTATGTCGTTTGTCTGTTTTGTGCTTAACATTACATAGCAAGTTTTGCAGATAGTAGTTGCTCAAAAGTTATTTGTTAAATTTCTTTTCTGACACTAAGTTGCAATAAAAGTATTAACTTTTATGACACTCAAAGTAAACTCAAAAACTTGACTACAGTGAAAATTATAATGAATTTTCTTAGAGAAACTTCTTAAATATAAAATTATCTGAGACGACTCAAAATCAGATGCAATTAAATTTGACATCTAGATTGCTGTACAAAAACTAGCAACAAAATTACAAACCATAAAACTACCTAAGTTCCTACAGAGTCACCGGAATCTGTATTTGATGGCATATGAAGGAAATAGTTCTACAAGCAAGAGCCATAGAAGTTACTTTTTTATTGGTGTTATATTTCTCTATGGGAACTCTGGTAGCATAGTGCTAAGGCACTTGACTGTAAACCAGAAGGCTGGTGGTTCAAACCCATCAGCCACTCCTCGGAAGGAAGATGGGGCAATCTACTTCCATAGTGATACTACCTCGGAAACCCAAGGAGGGGTCGCTATGAGTCAGGTCCGACTTGACAGCACATAACAAAAAGAACAACAACATATTTCTCTATTTCAATTACCCTATTTTGTTGTTGTTGTTCTTTTTCTGTTTCTTTCTTTCTTGGGACCATTTGTCACAACCACTCTTGCATGTGCATTGCATTGCACTTCATTGTCAATTTCACATTTCTTTAGCAAGCCTCACATTTCAACTTCTAGATCAACACTTTAGATTTCAAATAAGTCTAATTAATGAGTACTCCTAAAAATTACTTTACATGGCTATAAGGTATAAGGCTTTATATTTTTCTTCAAATAATCCACTAAAAAATTAATTGGGAAAATATATAAATATATATAAACATATAGTTGCTTCTTTAATATCTGAGTCTTCACCTAAATTGCAGACTCCATGAAGGGAGTAGCTATTTCTCTCTTGTTGACCACTATTCTATCTATTCTTGTTCACTACTACTATTAACTACTTGCTAGTGCCTGGCACAGTGTCTAGCATTTAATAATTGTACAGTAATATGTATTGAACAAATGAATGGACGGTATTTTGATAAAATTTCTGTTAGATTAAGCAGCTGATAAACAATCTATGCACATACTCATTTTTGTTTAGGAAAATGTTGCTATATTCCTGGTATGATCATGAATTATCTAGGAATATAAAGACGACCCTACCTTCGGTTCACCTATGTGTAAAGAGTCACTGGTGTTTTTTTTCCCGTGGTGCCCTTAACAAGGATATTGGTCAGACAGAATTTATTGGATTTCCTGGTGGGTCATTTCTCACCATTGGAACTCCATTCGGCTAATGGAGAAGTACTCAGCAGGGAAATAGAAGCTGCTGGAGTGCTTTAAATTGTATCTCCAAAAGTGAAAATGTGGGCTTGGCACCAAGAGAGAAAAATCCAGACCCTTTCTACAGTAACACCAAAACAGCAGGTCAATGAAGGCAAAGTCAATCATTTTGGTTAAATGTCAGTGCACCTATTGTGTCTAGAGGATGAAAAAAATTGTCTGACATAATTTGTTAGATTTTAAATTTGACAGAAAAAGAAAAACTTCCAATCATAGGAAGCAACATATATAGGTTTTAATTTTCTCTGCTGTGATATTTTAAGTGTCTTAGTTTGTTACATTGAAAATATTTATACTGTATTTCACAGTTTATCTCTAAAAGAACGATGATGTACTTCCTGCCAACTTTCCTATGCTCAAGTGGCTCATGGCTTTTCTGCACTGTGGCTTTTTGGGAGTTACTTTCCATCAGTTTCAGACTTTACAGAACCTCCACTTAAAAAAAAATCCATATCTTATCTGTTCATTTCAAGTATTCCTACAAACATTTTAGATGGTAACAAATTCACTTAGTATCCTAAGATGTGTACTGTACATGCCTACTAATAAACTGTATATTATCCAACTTTTCAAATCTATACAGCTTTGAATCATCTTCCTTACAAAATCTAGTTTTCTATTTAATTTAGTATGTTCAGATGTTTTTGAAGAAAATATGATTCAGTAATACTTACCAATTTTTTTCCATACATTAAATATTTAGAAATCATAATCTCATATAATTCATCCAAAATATTTAAATTAATGGTTATTTTCTTCAGATTCTTTCAATGCTTTTGAAATATAATCACTTTGTGTATGGCAAGAACTACACTAAATATAAACCCACTGCCGTCGGGTCGATCCGACTCATAGCGACCCCTCCTTGGGTTTCCGAGGCAGTATCACTACGGAAGTAGATTGCCCAATCTTTCTTTTGAGGAGTGGCTGGTGGGTTTGAACCGCCAGTTTTCTGGTTAGTAGTCAAATGCCTTAGGCACTACGCCACCAGAGCTCCCACACTAAATATAAGCTATTCAATAATTGGATGCTTACAATGTGCCAGGCTATCACTATTCTTAGTGTTTTTATGTTTTAAAATTTGCTTCTTACAGCAACAACCTAATTTTGCAGGTGAGTATATAGTCGCAAAAAAGGGTTTAATCAACCAATTATTTAAACCTGAACAGCTGGAACCCAGAGTCCAAGCTTTTAACTATTAATGTACCTACACTGCCTCTGTTTGAATAGCTCATTGTATTAGGTCCTGTGAAGAGGGGGAAAGGAAATTCGGAAACCCAAGGAGGGGTCACTATGAGTCAGGTCTGACTTGATGGCACATAACAACAACAACAACAAATACCAAAAAGCAAACCAACCACAAAAACAAAACAAAACTTCAGACCTTCCGGAGCTTACTGTCATGAAAAACCACGCAGCCCAATACCCTAACCACCTTCCCAGCCTTAAATGTGTTACCATAGACCAGCAGGACACACACGCACACACACCCAATGCACTACTTCATCCCCACACACAGAGTTAAAGTAATGTACAGAGCAAGTTACAAGAGAATGTAAATCACTCCTGTGTGGAAAATAGTTATTTTGAAGGACTTGGCCTATCATATAGAGATTATCAACCATGTGTCAGGCATCACCTCTATGCTACCTCATTTAGTCTTCCTCATTTTAGAGCAGATAAAACTGAGGTTTAAGAAGTTAAATAACTTGCTGATAACCACATAGATAATTATGAAACACCTGGAATTCAAACCAAGTTCTTTTTGATTCCAAGCCTGTAACATCACCAGACCCCAGTGTAGCACTGATAACGCTAGTTCCTCCTGCTTTGAGCAGAGAGTACTTCAAGTACTACAAAATGCTAATATACTCCAGAGATGTGCTCAAGAAGCCAGTAGGAGACACTAAGATAAACAAGAGAATATTTACTTCAGAAATTCTGGAAAATAATAAACTTTAAAATATAGCTTTATGGAGCCATGTGGTGGAAGAATGATTAGAGCCAGTTTAAATGTATCAGAAAATGTTTCCTGAAGGTTTTTAGGTTTTGCCTGGGTTTTGAAAATAATTGTGATATGTGTCTGCAAGGTAAAGAAGATAAGAAGACGTTTTAGGTGGCAGTAAATAGCTTATATATGCTTTAAAATAAAATCCAAATCTCCAGAATGTGATTATCATTTATGAAAATGAACCTTTTCCTACATCAGCAAAATTACTATTTAAGCTGCCTACATTTATGTTAGCTCCCTATCTCCATCCCTTAGCTAATATCATACTTATATTTAGCTATTATCTTTATTGCTCTAGTACATGAAAGAAAACACAGACCATCAGCAAATACACTTTTGTTGTTGTTGTTGTTGTTATGTGCCGTCGAGTCGGCCCCGACTCATAGCGACCCCTCCTTGGGTTTCTGAGGCAGTATCACTACGGAAGTAGGATTGCCCAACCTTCCTTCCGAGGAGTGGCTGGTGGGTTTGAACCGCCAGCCGTCTGGTTAGCAGGCAAGTGTCTTAGCCACTATGCTACCAGAGCTCCCAAATACACTTTTAGTGTTCCCTAATTGCAGATATCCATGAAAATTAAAAGACAATGAAAGGACCTGAGGTGTACATACTTTAAAGGCTAGAACCTGAATGTTTTTCTAGATCTGTGTTTTTTTTTCTTCTATCTTCATAAATCCTGAAGGTGGGGACTTTTACTGTAATGCTCATTGTAATGATTATAAAATAGTTTGAGACAAATTAAGTAACCTTTTTGTTTAAACCATATTAAAAAAAAAAAAAAAGTAGCCCTTATCAATTCCAACTTATGATGACCCCATGTGTTACAGACTAGGACTTGCTTCATAGAGTTTTGTTGGCTGTAATCTTTACAGAAAAAATCCTGGTTGTGCAAAGGTTAAGTGCTGGTCTTCTGACTGTAGCCTAGCACTGGTGGACAAAAACCTCAGCAATCTCCTCCCATAGAGGACAGCCAAGAAAACCCTATGGGCAGTCCTACTCTGTCCCATGGAGTCAGGATGAGTTAAAATCAACTCAACACATCTAACAACAACAGTCTTTACAGAAGCAGATCACCAGGTCTTTCTTCCAAGGTACCACTGGGTATGTTTAAACCACCAATCTTTAAGTTAGCTGTTGTTGTTGTTGTTGTTATTAGTTGCCATCAAATCAATTTCAGTTCATGGTGATTCTATGTGTTGCAGGATAGAATTACTCCACAGGGTCCAGCACAAACTATATGATCCTTACAGGGACCATTAAACCATATTACTAGACTTTAAATTCAAAAGATTATCAAGTAATAAATTATTTTTTTAATATACATAGTACAAAGCAATGCACTACCAAACCAAACCAAACCAAACCAAACCCCAGCCATAGAGTCAATTCCGACTCATGGCGACTCCTACTGTGTTTCCAAGGCAGTAAATCTTTGCTGAAGTAGATTGCTCTGTCTTCTTTCCATAAAGTGGCTGGTGGGTTTTAACCACCAACTTTCTGGTTAGCAGTCAAATGCTTTAGGCACTGCACCACCAGAGCTTCTAACTAAAAAAAAACCAAACTCACTGCTGTGGAGTCGGTTCTGACTCATAGCGACCTCTACTTGGGTTTCTGAGGCAGTTTCTCTACAGAAGTAGATTGACCGATCTTCCTTCTGAGGAGTGGCTGGTGGGTTTGAACCGCCAGCCTTCTGGTTAGCAGTCAAATGCAGTAATATTTAATATGGGACAGCCACTGGAAATCAAAATGTGCCAACAGAGACAAAAGGCACAATAGATATAAAAAAAAAAGACAATTACACTTACTAAGTTGATGGAAATCTATGAGATTTTCACAGGAAGAAATACAAAATATCAACATTGGCAATTTTAAAATTTTAGTATTTCTAAGTCAAGGTAAGGGTCAAACTTACAATCTTTCAAGGATGTATGTGGGATTCCTTATTTGGTGAAGTAGCAGTGAATTCCAGAACTAACATATAATTGGTTTGAATAGGAACTTTTGATGCCACATCTGGAGAATAGAATAATATAAACCACTACAGGTAGTAATTACTGAAGGTAATTGTAATGCAGCTTGAGTGGTAAACACTAATGGAAAAAAAAAAAAAGTTCTAAGCAAATAAAATCTCAAACATCAAGAAGACAAAAAGTTTGTGATAAATGGTTCATTTAGGCATGCGGTGCTGTGTGGGCAAAATTGGATTGCAATCATAGCCATTTCAAAAAATGAAAACATTAGAAGAAAGGAAAATTGGACAGAAATGGGATGGAAATTACAGCCTTTGATCCACTCTGAAGAACCTTTTTTTGAAGCATCATCATGAGTGGGCAGCAAACTCCTTCCAATCTCTGTTAAAACCTTTATGAAAGCCTGGAGACCATGAGATAGAAATAATCAATTTGAGACAGACAATGGAAATATCTTTCAGTGATAATCTTTTTTCCATAAAACTGCAAAATTAATTCTTCTGTTAAATTGCTAACTGATTTTGCCATGAACACTTTTAATTTCAGGAGAAGGTTCTTCCCGAATCATCCTTGACCTGTCCGACTAAAGACCAGTTAATAGTCACATACTTCATAGTAACTAACTGAGAGAGGACGCAGTCTAACAAAAATAGAGTATATTCATCTTCCTGGTTGTACATCTTGGAAAACATCCTGAGTCCCAGAGTCATTCTGCGAATAGTAATGCTCACCTTAGGACATAAGTGGGCACTATTCTATGGAACAAATCTGACTATTTTAAATGATGCAATTTTGTTTCCAAAGGCATGCAGTGCAAGATCTGTATTTGCAAAAACTTAAATTAATTCCTACAGGTTTGAAACAATAATGATCATAGACTTGTTCAATCACAACTAACACGTCTGTAATTTGATTCTAAAGCATTAATATTTGAAATTAGCCATTGGCTTTCTTTATTAACTACTGGTAATTAGTCATTTTCATGAGGTTTTGACCTATTTTTGTTAAATCACGTTTTCAAATTAGCTTTCTTATAATCATTTAAATTAGTTCCTGTACATAAAATTATTTTAGGTTATTACTTTTGGAAGAATGTTACATCCTGATATTAAAAAGAATTATTGGCAAGTAAGTAAAAGAACATTACATTTCAGTAAATAGCAGCTTTATTCTTCTGAGAGGGCTGTTTAAATCAGATCTGCAAATGCCTGAAGCAAAACTTTGGTTTATTTTCTTATTTTATTTAACTTGACTACATTCTGTTTTCATTAGCATTTTCTATTTGACCTTTTGAATTATAACACAAAATGTACTGCCGTGGAGTTGGATCCAACTCATATCGACCCCTCCTTGGGATTCCAAGGCAATATCATTATGGAAGTAGATTGCCCAACCTTCCTTCCAAGGAGTGGATGGTGGTTTTGAACTGCCAGCCTTCTGGTTAGCAGTCAAATGCCTTAGGCACTATGCTACCAGAGCTCTCTTCTACCAAAAAAATGTTACTATGAAAGAAGACAATGTCTGTCTGTTTTAAATCTTTGAAAGTAAATGTTGGTTTCATGAGTTTTTTAAAGTATTACTTAAAAGTTAGTGGTCTAAAATTTCAAATGAAATGACTGAAATATGGATTTTCTTCTGTCAAATGTTTCCAATTCAACTATAACTGAAGTTATTTCCTTAAAATGTTCTTAATCCATATATAATTTCTATAAGTAAAATTATCCATCTGTATGATATTTTTAAAACTTTAAAGGTATTCTTTTTCTAAATTCTCTATAGTAAAGTAGCATAAAATAATTTTCCACTTAGCCATTTTCTTGATTGCTGTGACATATAACACATTTTTTAACCTGAAAAAGATGAAAATCTTTACCTGGGCCTTTGAAGAATCCATAGTCTAAAGAAAAAGATTGACAAGTGACAAGTGCTATAAGGGAGCTGTTTAACCATCACTGCCTTAGGGACCACTACACCAGCTTATATAGGAGCTCTGGTAGCATAGTGCCTAAGGCACTTGACTGCTAACCAGAAGGCTGGGGGTTCAAACCCACCAGCCACTCCTTGGAAGGAAGGTTGG
>NW_006921777.1:833271-842054 GCF_000298275.1 Orycteropus afer afer | reverse complement strand
GCCTTGGAAACCCTATGAGGTGCAGTTCTATTCTGCCCTATAGGGTCACTATGAGTTGGAATTGACTCAGTGACAGTGGGTTTGGTTTCTTTTTCCTTTCTTTTTTTTTCAGGGGGGTGGGCTAAAAAAAAAAAAAAAATTCTTGTATTTAATCCAGATCAGGCAATTTTTCAATGAAATCATAAAAGAAAGTCCAGGTGAACTTGGTGAGGATAGACATTCAAGGCAAGATACTACACGTGCAATGGTACAGAGGTGAAAAGGATATACCAAATAAGAGCAAATGTAAGCTGGAATGGCTAGAACATGTGTAGAAGTTATGAAGCAATAGTGACACAGAATATTTGCTGGGATATTACTTTGTATTTTGATCTTAACATTCTCTTCCATTTCAAGAAAGTAACCTGTTCCTTGCATACAGGGATTCCCTTCCCCCAAGAAAGGAGAAATAAGAAATAGCCAGAAGTCAATAGCATTCCTTGGTTTTATTTAAAAAAGAAAGAAAGGAAGGAAGGAAGAAAAAAATGAAGATATATGCTAAGTGTCTAGGCATAGGAGCATAAGGAGGATGTGCTTCTGAAGACAGGGAGAGAATGAGGATGGGGATTCCTTGAGATAGCTAAGGGAAGCTAACTTTTCAATACTTTCAGAAAACCAAACCATTGCCGTCTAGTCGTTTCCAACCCATAGCGACCCCTACTTGGATTTCTGAGGCAGTATCTCTACGGAAGTAGATTGCACAATCTTCCTTCCCAGGAGTGGCTGGTGGATTTGAACTGCCAGCCTTCTGGTTAGCAGTCATATAACTTATGACTGTACCATAGACCCAGAAGTGGCAAGTTTCATCAAATATTCTCCATGCCCTAAGTATGGAACGGAGAAAAGAGAGCCACCGGTATATGAAGCTTATGCAAAAGACCATGCTGGCTGAGACAATGGTCATCTCAGAGTGACTGATGTGGGCTGATGAATTAGGAGTAGAGGAACTTCCATGACTTTTTGACATTGTGTAAATCTAGAAGACTTTGGAACAACTTTGACTTGTTAAAGTCCCATATTTACTGATTGTCTTTGCCACTTTCCAAGAATGATAGAAGCTTGAAGTTAGTTTTAAGCTGATTTAAGAAAATAAAGGAATATAATATATCTTGTCCTTTGAATTTGTATCTTGAGATACATACTTGCTATTTAGCCTAGAAGTTGGAGCCCTTCATTGAAGAGCATAGTATATCAAACTAAAAAGTGTGAACTTGATTCTAAAGAGAGCCAACTATTAAAGGTTTTTAATTATAGGTACAGATAGAAATGTTAGATTTATCACCACCCTAATGGCAATAAGAAAGAGAGATGGGTAACAAAACTAGAGGGATGTTGACTAGATGTGAGCAATAATTCAGTCAGAAGTTGATAAGCCAAGCCTAATGTTCTGAGAATAGAAAGCCCCTGACAACATTGAAATATTTAGGATATAAAATCAATAGAACGTATTGCCTGAATGTATGTAGGTAATGAAGGAAAAAGAGGAATGTTAGATGACTTCCAGGTTTCTCGTTGGGGGAACACTGAGAGTAGAAGTATGCTATTGTCATTTGTACAAAAAGAGTGTGGGAGGGCATGCTGCTGAGAAAAGGCAGAAATCAAATGATCTGCAGCTGAAGAAAGGAGATTTGGAGAACAGCAGTAAAGCTGAAGTTCAAAGTATAGTTGTAAGAAATAGGAAATATATGTGGATTAAAAGGACTGAAAAAGGAACTCTGTGCACAGGGAGAGGAATTTTATAGAAAACTGAGAAAGAGTTAGCAAAACTCTAAAAAGAAAAAAAGTATAGTAGAGAGATATCATAGAATAAATGAGGGGAGAAAATTCCAGAAAAAGGGAAGTCAGCTGTGTCTGTTGTTATTAGGGGAAAGGATGAAAAATACATTTTGGAAAACTAGTATTAAAAAAGGAGCTCTGGTAGCATAGTGCCTAAGGCACTTGACTGCTAACCAGAAGGGTGGCGGTTCAAACCCACCAACCACTCCTCAGAAGGAAGGTTGGGCAATCTACTTCTGTAGTGATGTTGTTTGTTGTTGTTTGCCATCGAGTGGGCTACTACCTTGGAAACCCAAGGAGGGGTAGCTATGAGTCAGGGCTGACTCGACGGCACGTAACAACAACAACAACATTATTAAAAAATACTTGGCAAATAAAATAAATTTTGAAAAATGTGGACAATGAGATCTTAAATAGTTTTATAATGTAGGTGAGTCTGATATGGAATCAATAAATTCTAGATGATAAAACAGAAATAATGAATAATAGATGATTTTATACAGTTTGACTGGGAAGGGGATATACATAAGCAAGACTCTAAACTAAATAAGTTTTAGCACCCAGAAAGTTGGGTAATAGTGTTTTTGTTGCTGCATCATGAAGGAGAAAGAAAAGAAAAAAAGAAATAAAGGATGGAGGAATGATGCCCTCTGGCAGCAGAAAAGCAAAAAGAGATGAAATGCAGATAGGCACACCTCTTCTGTTGACACCGAAGGGAAGGAAGTTAGAATCCTTATGAAATCAGAAGCATTTTCTGTCTGTGGAGGACAGGAAGAAGCAGATGAATAAAGCAAAATAATCGTCTTCTTGTCACTGTTTTCCCCTGTGACAGAGGAATTGTCTACTGAGTGAGGACACATTTGGGAGACCTGGGGTTTAGAAGAGAGTGTAGTAAATATCTGAAGAAAATAGTGGGAGGGGGAATGAATGGGACAGGTAGAAAGATTACACAGAAATTTCTGCTAAAGGCAAAGCTTTCCTATGGAAATGTTACATAGAAAATTCTGCTAACAGCAAAGGTCTCCTTTTGGACATAATCTATGGAAGTTAATTTACTGACTGTGGTTTATAAAAAAGAAGGGAAAAAATGTACAAGGAAGTAAGATAAACCTTGACCCAGAAAACATTTAAGTTTCATACAGCCTTACTCCCTTCCTCATTTATAAATATATGATAAGCCAAGACCAGAAAGGTAAAGTAACTTACCCAAAGCTGGTTAGTAGAACCATGCTTGAATTCCCTCAGTACCATACCAGAAGTCTTTCATTTCTTCACCTGCCTCTTGGTAAATGGCCTTATTTACATGTAACAAGGATTTACTAAACTCACTGCCATCCAGTCAGATCCCGATCCGACTCACAGCGACCCCTCCTTGGGTTTCTGAGGCAGTATCACTACTGAAAGTAGATTGCCCAACCTTCCTTCTGAGGAGTAGCTGGTGGATTTGAACCACCAACCTTCTGGTTTGCAGTCAAATGCCTTAAGCACTACGCCACCAAAGCTCATAAAGATTTACTAGGAGACCTATTTTGCAAGATAGTCAAGTAAGCAGGGCTTGGCAGCCACATTTGCAAGCTTTTAAATCTGTCATTTTCTCTGAATCTATGTCTTGTGCAGTATTTTGTTTTGTTTTGTTTTTCCCTAGTGTGTTACAAGCACACTAGTTATGAAGTATCTTTATCATTGGTGAAATCTCATGATTTATTTCTAAAGAAAATGATACCTCCATAAACAGATTCTTGGTTTTTTGTTCTTTTTATTATTATTATTACAATAATTGTGTTTTAAACAAATAGCAGAATAATTTCATGAATATAGGTTATTTAGCTTGTGAGATATGATATCCACCTACCTTTTTGGAATCTTAGGTTATATTTTTCCAGAACAATTCTGCCTCAAATTGTTCATTGGACAATAGCTTCTTCATTTAATTTCTAGGATGAAATTGATGTCCCAAAATGACTCATTGTTATTTGCCATAGAGTCAGACCCGATTCATAGCGACCCCTCCTTGGGTTTCGGAGGCGGTATTACTACAGAAGTAAATTGCTCAACGTTCCTTCGAGGAGTGGCTGGTGGGTTTGAAACGCCAGTGTTCTGGTTAGCAGTCAAATGCCTTAGGCACTATGCCATAGGGACACATTAATTCTAACTAGAAAATATAAACATAAACTAACAGATAATACTTTTTATATACAAATTTTCCTGCCATAGAAGAAAATTAGACTTTACAGATACTAATCCTCTCTGTGACATTAAAAAAAAAGTATTCAATTGTCATCATGATTCTTGGGAAATTTAAATGTTCAGAGGTCTTTATTTAAGATGAGTCATTTTGATAGTGCTATTTTTCTCCCTATAGTCTATCCAAATATTCAATTAGACATCTGAGGTCCATAAATGAAGTCACACTGAATGTTTTTCAACAAAGCATAAAAGATATACCACCTATAAATCACTGTTGCTAATAGTATTCTCTCTACTGTAGATTGGGGAAACTGATGCTTAGAAACTTGAGAAATTACCAAAAGTATTTTAAATACATTTTATTGAAATATATTTTATGTACAGTGAAATAAACAAAACTAAAGTGACATGGGTCAAGACTTTTTTTTTTTTTTTTTTTTTTGCAGTGTTCTCTCCCCTCTCCTCTCACCCCTGGTAACCAACAAAGAAAGTTTCCTCCCGTATATAAACCTTTCCTTGACTTTTTGCAATAATGAACTAACACTACATTTGTCCTTCTGTGATTGACTTATTTCACTCAGCATAATGTCCTCCAAATGCATCCATGTTATGCAGTGCTTTGCAGATTATACATTATTCTTTAGTATTCCATTGTATGTATGTGTACCATAGTTTGGTTATCCATTCTTCTGTTGATGGGCACCTGTGTTGTTTCCATCTTTTTGCTATTGTAAATAGTGCTGCAGTGAACATGGGTATGCATATATCTGTTTTTGTCCTGGCTCACACTTCTTTATGATATGGGATTGCTGGGTCACAGGAGAAATTACTAAAATATTAATTGAAATATCTGGGAATTGAGTATCAGACTTTATAAACATCAAATCCCATTATATTCTCATTGTATATACAGTCTTTACCTTCTACAAAGCGTTAGTGCAAAGCTACTCTGCGATTTATAAGCATTTGTTAATCTTAACCTGATTCATGCTTAAGTATCTATGATGTAAATCAAAGTTAAATCTACTCAAAGGAACATTAAGTACTCATTGAAAAGCAAAGATTTGAGACATGACCAAAAAAAAAAAAATTGTTTTTTTTCAGATTGTTACCTTAAATAATAGCTAACACTTCTTGAGTGCTTACTACATTGTTCTGAGAACTTTACAGAAAGGAATGTATTTAACCTTTAAGTACTTATGGCATAGATACTTTTATGTTCCCTATTTTACAAATGAGGAAACTGAAGGACAGAGAAATTAAATAACTTGACAAGATCAAACAGTAAGTTTTGGAGCTAGGCTATGAAGTTAAGCAGTATGACTCCCGAGTAAATCCTCTAAACCCCTCTAGAATTCTGCCTCTCAAGATAAAGGGGAAAAATAAGAGAGAGAAAGAGAGTGATCAGAAAAATGAATGAAGTAAGTACTTATATGGTAGGCCTTCATGGGAAAAACCTTGTGGAGTGAAGTTTTGAGAAATTAGTGACAACCAGGAGAGAAGGGAAGGGCACTGAAGACACATTGCTTCATAATTTCACCTGGGAATGTGTGAAGATAAGTGCAGAAGGAAAAGCATATGGGCTTGAGCCCTTGGAATTAACATGACTACCAAGACTAAAAAACCAAGGCTAAGGAAGAAAATTGCTACTTCGGTGTTCCTTACTAAATCCACCTACCAAGAAGCTTACAAAAGAGCCAGGAAATTCTCTCTACTTCCACATAAAACAGCCATATGGTGATGGTACCACCAGCCCCTTCCTCGGGGCTCATAATGCTCAGGATCTCATGATAAAGAAAAGGAAAAGATAAAAATTTGACTAAAATCATAAGTTTACAAATTAAGGTATAACTATACCAAGTTAATGGAAAAATTACTCTGTTTAAAATATGTGATATCTTGCAGAATAACATACTGAAGAACTGTATCTATTGTTGTGGAGGACCAAATAAATATGGACGAGATGAAAATAAAGCAAGAGATTGTAAACTGATCATAGGAAGACTCTTTTTACCAAAAGGATACTAATGTATTTAGAATAGGCTTCCAAGAGCGATTAACTAACTAGCTTCTGTCTCTGAATACCAGAAGACAGTGCTGTTCATCCTTATTAATTAAAAACTCAGATTTTTGAAGATAGGGGCTCCCTACAATCCCACTATTTAATAAAAAAATCCATGTTCATCTATAGCCATCACCTCTGGGACATCAACAATGTAAACATGCTTGAATTCTTTTGCTGACATTCTGTTCTTTTAAAATAGAGTAAAACTTCCCTTTTACCTAGACGTCAGATCAAATGTATTTATTTTGTTCAAAATCCATGAATAATTTAGTAGTGTCCTACATTCACAGGGTAATGTTTCTAAATAATATTTTTAAAAGCACTTTATGCATCAGGAAAGACAGCTTATTAGAGTTGTGATTCCATTAATGCATTCTTTTGCACAATTTGAAATATCTAGTTTAACTTCTTTAAATGAGCATTAAAAGGAGTAAAATTAACTTTTCTCTGATAGACTTCTAGTGCTGACTCCCTTTCAGAAGGATAAAAGCAAAAATGGTATTCTTATGTTGCCTCTAGTCTCATTTTTAATATCCTTTCATCATGGGATTTGAGTACTTTTAACAAACTAACATTAGATGGGAATTTGATAACAATTATATAACTTGAGTCAATGATTGAGTTTGCTAATCAACCACTGTTATGTCTGGAGCAGATTGTTCAATCAGATAATCAGTCTCTATTTAGTCATTACCGAGGAACCACATATTAAAATCAATTTGAATCTAATATTTGGACTCATAGCAGCCCCTCCTTGGGTTTCGGAGGCAGTATCACTATGGAAGTAGATTGCCCAATCTTCCTTCTGAGTGGCTAGTGGGTTTGAACTTCCAGCCTTCTGGTTAGCAGTCAAATGCCTTAGGCACTATGCCACTAGAGCTCCTTGGTTATTATATGCCTACTACTATATATCAAGTACTACATCCCAAATGTATTACATATAAGACCTCATACAAAGAACAACCTTGGACAAGATGCATACTACTATTTCTCCTTTATGAATGGCAAAACCAGACTCAAAAGGGTCTCACAGAATTAAGTAGCACACTTCTGATGCTAATCCAGGTAGGTCTATGGAACTATAAAGCCAGTGGTGGGTGCACTAAGCAACGTCTCATTTTCACCAGGGAAACTCATTGGGTACTCATTGTATACATAATTTGCTAGTATAGGTTAAATTTTTGTGTGTATGTTTGGTATTTTCATATGGTTTGAGTTTAGAGACTATGTTTACCCCAAACTACATGAAAAATATAGGCTGTTCAGTTTGTTTATTTGTTCATTTATTTAATTTAAGAAAATAGTCAACATTTAAAGTTCTGATTATGAACCTTGATGATATTGCCAATGATATTGCCTAGAAAAAGTTCATCTTTGGCAAGTATTAGATTGCCACAAGAAAATACTTCCAGGTCACTTTCCCCTCCCAGGACAGGTAGGAATTATGTCAAAAACCTGACCTACAGGGCTGCTTATGCAGAAGAGAGAAATGAATGGATGGAGAAGAAAAAAAAGAAGGGAATAATGGTATCAGAGTAAGGTACAGAGAAGAGGAAGATTAATAGTTCAAGTAGAAACACTAGACCCATCTTGAGGCCAAGTTGCCCTTCCCTTCAACTGCCACTTCTGTACCCCACTGTGCTTAGTACCTTGTTCTTTCCACTGTGAGGTAAGCTTGTTACACGAGACAAAGTGAACTGTTTGCAGTTTATCGCAAGGGAACATTTTAGCTGTGACCTTTAAAAGCACAGTAATGTATAGGCAAGACTATCATTCATTCTTTGCACTGAAGCAGCTGGTTGAAGTTATGACACCAGGTTACACTCCTTGGGCAATTAAAAACTACAAAAGACAGAGTGATATGAGGTAAGAAAACCAAAATAGCTACTTCAGAATCAACCTTAGGCCCATCACTATTTTAAGACTTCCTTTTCTAAGTAGAAGTTGACAAGATACCCCCACTTCAACTTAATCCCATTTAACTCTCTCTGCATACAGAATATGACAATAATAACAATAATTTAATCCATTTTGTCATATAACATAAATATGTGCTTCCATTCAATGTTTATGTGGTGACACTCTACTCAAACATCTAGAGATTGCAGGACATGGATTAGGAACTACCTGGGGGATTGAACATTCAGAGAAAAACATAATATTGTCTGGAAAAGGCTTGCTCTTTAATTGGAGACACAATTATAGAGCATTGTAATAGAGCTGTATATAATAATAATAATAATAATAATAATAACCAAGATGTGTATGGTGTCTTTACTATGCACCTGGAATTCTTCTAAGCACTTTACATATATTTCTTCATATAATTCTCCCAACAGCTTTTTGAGGTACTTACTATATCCCTATTTTACTGATAGAGAAAATGAGGAATAAAGTGACATTAATTTATCAAGCTAGCAAATGCTAAAGCTGGATTTCAAACTCAGAAAATATGGCTCTAGAGCCTACACTTTCATCTTTGTTGTTGTTGTCATTAAGGGCTGTTGAGTCGATTCTAACCCATAGTGGCCTTATGTAACTGAGTAGGGCTTTCTTGGCTGTAATCTTTACAGAGTTCTATGTCTTTCTTAAGCAGTCACTGGGTGAGTTTGAACTATCAACCTTTCAGTTAGCAATAGAACCAGAGGCATCATTAGGAGGTTGTGGGAGTATGGTGACACTGTTGTTGTTGTCATTAAGGGCTGTTGAGTCGATT
>NW_006921777.1:830056-833031 GCF_000298275.1 Orycteropus afer afer | reverse complement strand
TAATCATTTCCATGGAATGGAATCTACTGGAGCAGCTGTGTAGCTGCTTTAGAGATGTGGTCTGCTTCCAGTAGAAAAGAAGCAGCTTTGAGGAAGGGCTCTAACTTTTTGGCACACTTGAACCCTGTATATAGCCAAGTCATCGTTCAACAGCCTGCCATGCCCTGCCAATCTTGGGATTTTTTCTGGACTTGAATTAGTGGCCTGCTGTGTTGTTTGTTAATATTAGAACTGTGCCTTTTTGTTTGTCAGCCTCAGCAGCCAGCAGCTGCCTGAGTAAAGAAAAGCCTTCAGCTTCAGTGGACCGAGAGCAGGAGGCAGAACTGAAACCCAAGGTTCAGGGGCTTTCACCCAGCTCCTAGAGCCTGGTACTTTGAACTTGGACTTCTAGCCTCCAAAATTGTAAGAATAAACTCCTATTTGTTCAAACCATTCCATTTGTGACATTTTCTGTTAGAGCAGCACTAGGTAACCAAAACAATAAGTTACCGCACTGGGTGACACCAACACTAATGATGCCACTGAGTCAAGCACTTGACCATTGGCACCCTGAGGGATCCTTCACTT
Organism: Orycteropus afer afer; assembly: GCF_000298275.1. Classification (NCBI taxonomy): domain Eukaryota; kingdom Metazoa; phylum Chordata; class Mammalia; order Tubulidentata; family Orycteropodidae; genus Orycteropus; species Orycteropus afer. The sequence goes on along the minus strand of NW_006921777.1, from coordinate 832,464 downwards.
TCATCTACCATGCTATAGAACACAGAAAATAGAAAGGAATTCTCAGTGGGGGGAAAGAGGCAGGAAATATTTCTAAGAGGTGATGTTAGAACTGAACTCTGAAAGATAAGTTACATTTAGTCAGCAAAGAAGACAAGGAAGTCAAGGCAAAACATATAGCATGGGTTAAGACATGACCATTTCTTTGGGAGACATTAAAAAGTTATATGCAAGTGGAATTTAAAGAGCATAGTATAAATTAAGATAAGTCAGGAAAAGATTGATAAGAGGCTTTTATGCTATGCTGAGAAGTTTTGATTTTTATACTGCAGGCAACAGACAGGCATCAAGGCTTTCAAAGCAGGTAAGGAGAGATCAACAGTAAGGTAGAGGACAGGATGTTGGATTCTGGTCCAAGCAAATGGGGAAATGGGGTAAGTGTAGGGATTACACAAACTTCATATTCAGTTTGTATAAAGTTTTAGTTTGTTTTCAAAGACATTCTTATTTCTGACAAAGAAATCACTGCAGAAAGAAAAGACAGAAAGAGAATATGAGAAGAAGACAGGCTAGGAAAATAGAAAACCATTAGCATGGTTCAACCAATCTAAGGCACCATTGATTGTAAGGCTCGTGAATTTCAGAAACACTAAGAAAGAAAAATGTTTCTAATTAAACGATCTATCATAAGATGCTTTCCAATTTCACAAATGTTAAAATATAGGGGTGAATGCATCTTAGGATCTATGATATATGGTATAATAATTCAGCCAAAAGTCGATTTAATCAATGGTTCTGGTCCCTGAGTAAATGAACAAACATTTGAGTGTTGTTATGTAGAAATATAATGGAGATGTTGAGAATAAAGGGCAGTAAAAATTAGGAGGAAGAAATATAATGGACATAAGATACTGATAAAATAGAATTGTTACACTTTGTTGTACTATGGAATGCAGAAAGAAAAGTTTTAAGAATGACCAGTGTTACCTACCATGTCTGAGAAGATAATGAACAATTTTATGACCAAAAGCACAGATGAGCACATTTCACTGTGACATCATGAATTTGGCTTTGGACATGCTGAGGTAGAAGTAAAGGTTAAACTTACATTGAGGATATCCAACAGACAGAATAGAGCTAAAGATATTGATTTAAGAATTATCCAAGTGGCATGATCAGTGAAACCATGGGAATGAACAGAGCCACCTACAACAAAATACCTAGTCAAGAGGTGATCATGGCTTGAAATAGAGGAGAGCATTAAGTAAATGAATAAAAGAGGGATCTAAGACATACTCTGAAGATACAACTTCTGTTTTTGTTGTTATGTGACATCGAGTCGTCTCCGACTCATAGCAACCCCTCCTTGGGCTTCCAAGGCAGTATCCCTACGGAAGTAGATTGCCCAACCTTCCTTCCAAGGAATGCCTGGTGGGTTTGAACAACCAGCCTTCTGGTTATCAGTCAAGTGCCTTAGGCACTACGCCACCAGAGTTCCCATACAACTTCTCGACCTTGGTAACTGATGATCTTTAGGGGGTTGGGAAAAGATACAGGAATCTAAAGATATAGAGAAGTAAAGATGTGTAGCAGTTTTGGAACAGGAAGTAAAAATTCAATTATAGATGTACTGTACTGACAATGTTGGCAGGACATGTAAGTGCAAATGACCCAAAAGTAGTTGAAAATGTGTAGTCTGTATATCTGGAGGTGGGTCACATCTAGACACATATTTGAGAGTGATCTGTTAGTAGTTAGAAGTGAAGCTGTGAAGATGCATGACTGACTGCCAAGAGGAAACTATAAAGGGATAATAGAGAGCTGAACACAATCTTCAGTTTCTTTCTGATTCTTTCATAATTACATGGGACTATTACTGCCTTTGTGCTGCCAACTCTATGTTAAGGCAACTTAGTATTGTATGGTCTGTTTTTTTTTTTGTTGTTGTTGTTGTTTTCCACATTTATATCATTTTATTTATGCTTTTTGAACTTCAATAAACAAAAAACTCTCCGGTCATTTTTCACATCAACTGCAAAGGTAAACCTAATACATCTATTGTTGTACAATTATTGTTATCTTGTTTTGAAATGGAATGTCAGACTTTACATTTTCCCTATTAAATTTTATTTTATTTATTGTTCATAAGTGGTTAGGTGCCATTGAGTTAGATATGACTCATAGCACTCCTACGTACAACAGAATGAAACACTGCCTGGTCCTATGCCATCCTCAGAATTGTTGCTGTGCTTGAGCTCATCATTGCAGTTCCTGTGTCAACCCATCTCGCTTCTTGAGGGTCTTTGCCTTTTTCACTGACCCTCTACTTGACAAAGCAGTGATATCCTTCTCCAGGGATTGGTCCTTTCTGACCACATGACCAAACTATGAGAAATGAAGTCTGGCCATAGTCATTCTAAGGAGAATTC
>NW_006921777.1:827232-828357 GCF_000298275.1 Orycteropus afer afer | reverse complement strand
TGATGTACTTGATGTCATCCCTCAACTCATCTGGTATTTGATCACTGGTGTTCAATGCATAAATTCTATTCTTCACATGGTCTCCAAATTCAGGTCGGATATACTCAAGGCTGTATTTTGCCTCTCATGGACTTGTTTTTTGTTTTCTTCAGTTTCAACTTGAACTTGCATGTGAGCACCTGATGATCTGTTCCACCGTTGGCCCCTGGCCTTGTTCTGATGATGATATTGAGCTTCTCCATTATCTCTTTCCACAGATGTAGTCCATTTGATTGCTGTGTAATCTGTCTGGCAAGGTCCATATGTATAATCCACGTTGAAAAAAGGTGTTTACAATGAATAAGTAGTTGGTCATGCACAATTCTTTCCTGCTATCTCAGGCATCATTTCTATCACCAAGGCCATATTTCCTAACTACCAATGATACTTCTTTACTTGCAACTTTTGTGTTTCAATCACCAGTAATTACCAATACATTTTGATGGCATGTTTAATCGATTTCAGACTGCAGAAGTTGGTTGATTTTCAGTTTCTTCATCATTGGCTTTAGTTGTTGGTACACAAATTTGAATAATAGTAATATGAACTGTTCTTCCCTGTAGGCATGTGGATATTATCCTATCACTAACAGCATTAAAAGGTACTCTGGTGATATAGTGGGTAAGGCATTTGGCTGCTGACCAGAAAGGTCACCAGTTCAAACCCATGAGCTGCTTCTTGGGACAAAGATGAGTCAATGTACTTCTGTAAAGATTCAAGATTGTAAGTTGTCTATGAGTTAGAATTGACTTGATGGCACTGGTTTTTGGGACAGTGTTGTACTTCAGGATAAAACTTGAAATATTCTTTTTGATAATGAATATGATGCCATTCCTCTTCCATTTATCATTCCCAGCACAGTAGACCATATGATTGTCCAATTCAAAATGGCTAATACCAATCCATTTCAATTCACTAATGCCTAGAATGTCCTCTTTATGTATTCCACTTCATTTATTAGACTCCATTATTCTAGATTTCAGGTAAAGTTTCCAATCATCTGTCGGTTTCCACAGCTCTAACTATTTGTTGTTGTTGTGAGTTGCCATCAAGTTGGCTCCAACTCATAGCAACTTTACTCACTCA
>NW_006921777.1:824991-826697 GCF_000298275.1 Orycteropus afer afer | reverse complement strand
GGTCTTCAGCATCAAAACAAACACAGTAACAACCAAGCAGAAACCATAGCATTATTGTCATTTGCCTGCATTACTTCTACATAGCAAGAGTGTTGTCATGCACACGGGAATACCTGTTTATACATAGGATAAGACTGAAACGATTTCAGATATATGCTTGGCTTTTTTGGCTATTATCCACATTTGAGCCTTTTAATTATCTCCAAGATTCATGTTAATTATAAATTCCTGACTGGTAACTATATATATATATATATATATATATATATATATATAATCATAAATTTAAAGATATTGTCTTTCTGCTCCTATGCATAAAGGGGGACTAGCCCATGAGTATCAATTTATCTGACCAATTTGGGCCTCTTCCTCTACATAGTTTTTGCTACAGTATCAATAATGATAGCAGCTGTTACTTCTTAATGGCAATGTGCCAAGGACATGGATGTTACACAAGCAAGGCATGTGTTGCTATGATGCTGAACAGATTTCAGTGGCACTTCCAAACTAGTATGAAATAGGAAGAAAGGCTAGGATATCTACTTCCAAAAATCAGCCAATGCAAACCCTATGGGTCACAATGGTAGGGGGCTGACTAACTTCACATAATCAGTAAGTCCCAGAGTCAATTTTCTAATCAGTTCTGTCTACAACACAAATCCTGCTCTTAGTCTCTATTCTTGCTCCTAAGTAGATCAAGCTGGCTCTTCCTTTGATATATTCAAATAAATTACCAGTTAGTCTGTGACACTCAGAAGGGAAAGAAATAGCAAACCCATTGCTGTCAAATCTCTTCTCAGTCATGGCAACCCCATGTATTACAGAGTGGACTTATGCATAGGGTTTTCTTGGCTGTAGTCTTCACAGATGCAGATCACCGAGGCTTTCTTCCATGTTGCCGCTGGTACCACCACACTTCAGGTTAGTAAATCAACTATTTGTTCTACCAAGGGACTTTCAGTGGCACCCACAATCACTGGAAAAAGGGCTTCATGTTCTGCAGAAGTCCACAGCCTTGTCTGGAAGGCATGTATTGATTCTAACCATAGGATGAACTGATAACTACTAGTAGGCTTTTACTTCTTCATAACTTCTTCAAATCAAAGTAAATTTTTAATCATTTGTTAGTTGTGTGCTTTAGTGCCCACCACACACCTAATTTCTTCAATCAAATTATAGGTTAAAATATTGAAGAGGAAAGGGCCCCATGATATGCCACTGGAGTGCAATTTTCTGTTTTTTCCACCATGACACCGATGATATGAGATAAACATTGGGACCATGTTCACAATCCTGATTGGGCTCCTAATTTAACAACTTCTTGTCCACTGAAAAAATACATTAGCATGCAAGGGAGAAAGCATGGTGTTATTACTGAGACAACATCAAATAGGTTTAAAATAAATGATTTAGAAATTCTGGTGCTTTATTATTAGGAATTAATTACTTATCTGCCAAGACTCCACTGCTGATAGTCACTTAGCTTGGAAGCAACCAAAAAGAGTTTAGTGTTCTCATTTATCTATTTGTCCTTTATTCTTTCACCAACTATTAATTCATCTAAACCAAATTTTCCCCCCAATACCAACTTTTTCATTTTCACCAAATATATTTGAATTATACTCATTTAGGTTCACTGAAGGAATTGGTGAAAAACAAAGCTTCAGGAATTGACCCATTGAGATGTTTCAACAAACTGATGCTGT
>NW_006921777.1:821971-824621 GCF_000298275.1 Orycteropus afer afer | reverse complement strand
TACTCCTGAGGAACCTGTACATAGACCAGCAGGCTGTCATTCAAACAGAACAAGGGAATACTGAATGGTTTAAAATAAAAAAGGGAGTGTCTCAAGATTGTATGCTTTCACCATACTTATTCAATCTATATGCTGAGCAAATAATCTGAGAAGCTAAACTATGTGAAGAAGCTTGTGGCATCAGGATTGGAGGAAGACTCATTAACAACCTGTAATAATGAAGATGACACAATTTTGCTTGCTGAAAGTGAGGATGACTTGCAGTACTTACTGATGGAGATTGAAGACTACAGCTGCAGTATGGATTACACTTCAATATAAAAAAAAACAAAAATCCTCACAATTGGACCAATAAACAACATCACAATAAATGGAGAAAAGATTGAAGTTGTCAAAGACTTCATATTACTTGGTTCTACAAAACAACACCAATGGAAGCAGCAGTCAAAACATCAGACAATATATTGCACTGGGAAAGTCTGCTGTGCTCTTTCCAGTGCTGAAGAGTAAAGATGTCTCCTTTAAGACTAAGGTGCACCTAACCCAAGGCATGGTATTTTCAATAGCCTCATATGCATGTGAGAGCTGGACAATGAGTAAGGAAGACCAAAGGAGAGTTGATGCTTTTGAGTTGTGTTATTGGCAAAGAATATTGAAAGTACCATGGACTGCTAAAAGAAGTAACAAATCTTCCCTGGAAGAAGTGCAGCCAGAATGCTCTTTGGAAGTGGGAATGGCCAGACTTTGTCTCACCTACTTTGGTCATGTTGTCAGAAGGGACCATTCTCTGGAGAAGGCTATCATGCTTGGTAAAGTGGAGGGTCAACGAAAAAGGGGAAAGCTCTCAACAAGATGGATTGACACAGTGGCTGCAACGATCAGCTCAGGTATGGCAAGGATTGTGAGGCTGGCACAGGACCAGGCAGTGTTTCATTCTGTTGTACATAAGGTCACTATGAATCTGAGATGACTTGATGGCAGCTAACAGAGACAACAACATATTCATTCATTAAAGTATATATATGATTAAATATTCACAAGTTGGTTATCCATTTCAGGGTTAGCTGTCATACACTAAAACCAAAAACCCACTGCATTCTACATTTTTCTCCTCTTCTGTCAGTATCCATCTATTGTGTCCCTGCTCAGAACTATCAGTAGTGGTATCCAGGGACAATTTAGCTCTTCTGATCTCAGGGTAGATGAGGCCAGGATTCATATAGACTAGCTTATTCTCTCAGTCTTTGTTTTCCTTCTTTCTCTTTTGCTTCTGTTGAGTAGAGACTAATAGTTGTAGCTTAGATGGCTGCTAGCAAGCTTTTAAGACCTCAGACACTATCCACCAAACTGGGATGTAGAACCCAGAAAACCTATTTTGCATGGTGTTTGGTTACATCTCAGAAGTATCTGTACTATGCCCTCTTTGTCCTTTATTATCTATATGAATATATATGCGTAAAAACACATATGTGAACTTGTTGAAACTAGAGGACTCCCTGAGACTATTGCCATGAGATACTCATTAAACCTTGAATCAAAATTATGCCAAGGTCACCTTTTAGCTACATAATAGATTGGCTCATAAAATAAAGAATTATCTATCACCTGTGAGTACTGAACTCCTTTAAAAAAATCACTTCTATGAGACCAAATGGTCCAACAATTACTTTGAAGCAAAGATAAGAAGGAAATGGGGCAGGGAAACTAGATTACTGAACACAGAAAAACCAGAAGGGAAATAATGAGAATGTTGACATATTGTGAAAAACTGTCATCAATGTCACTTAAATATTTGTGTGGAAATTGTTGAATAGGAATTCATTTGTTGTGTAAACTTTCACTGAAAACACAGTAAAATATTATTTAAAGAAAAAAAAAAAATCCCACTGTGGTCAAGTTTATTTCAACTCATGACAGCTTCGCGTTATTATGAGAATAAGGAAGAGGAGCCATGTCTGTTTACTTGCTCTGGAGCATGCCCAGAGACACACAATGCAGAGAAAAATCCCTAGTACTTTTCTCAGTGACTGCAATCTCTGTTTAGCCCTTTTCTCTTTGGAAATTTAATGTTTAACTACTTTTTAATATGTCAAAATATTAGTTTCTTATGAGAAGAGGCATGCAGTCACAAGCATGTGGAAATCCTTTGCAAAGTGGATAAGGAGCACTAGTGGAGCTGTGGTTAAGACATCAGACTGCTAAGCAAAATGTTGATGGTTCAAACCCACCAGATGCCCTGCAGGAGATGCATGAGGCAGTCTGCTTCCATAAAGATTTACAGCATTGACAACCCTATAGAGGATGCTGTGAGTCAGAATCAAATTGAGGCAATAGGTTTTCTTGCAGTGGATGGATTATATTTAAATTTATTTTTTAATTGGACAAGAAATACTTAGTGTTTTTATTTAATAAAAAAGAAATGGCAAATGCACAAAAGGAAATGGTGGATATCCACATTTCTGGTGATGGAGTTTATCACTTTAAGATTTTGATATAAAGTAAGACACAAATATCTAGAGAAGCGACCTTTGAGCTCTTGTTGTTTTATGTGCCATCAAGTCAAATGTGACTCATAGCGACCCCTCCTTGGGTTTCTGAGGCAGTATCACTACAGAAGTAGATTGCCCAACTTTCCTTCCGAGGAGTGGCT
>NW_006921777.1:812950-821708 GCF_000298275.1 Orycteropus afer afer | reverse complement strand
AATTGTGTTCAGAAATGTTATTTTCCTTAGATAAGTATTATCTAAGCTCATCTAAAGAATGTTTGTTCTAAAGGACAGTATTACTGCTTTTATCTTTGGAAACTATTTTAACTCTATTTTTCTACATCATTTATGGTTGAAAACTGTAATTGCAAAGTTAGAAAAATCTCTGCTGATTAATTACATGCTAACATGATATTTAAATAGCCACATTTATTACATATCTGCAGCTTGAGAGGATTCTTCACAAATAAACGTCTTTTTGTGAGCTGGGCACCATCCCCACTCAGACTTAAAATAGTGTCGGAAATGTTTTGTTCACTAAACTTACTATAAAATTCCTAATGTTCTATATGCTTTAAGGGTTGATATGGTTGCTGATTTATTTATGATGCTTGTGATGTGATGACTCTTCTATTAAAGTATGTTCACTGAAAATTTATCCTTTCAGCAAATGCCTAAGAAATTTATCTTGATTGCAGTGGAACATGGTAATTTGGAACAATTATTTATCCTTATAATAACTGAAGATTTTATTGTCAAGTACTTGCTATTTGAAGATCTGACTTCCATCCCTAAATAAGTGAATGTTAATCTGCTTGTTTTTAATCCTTGCAACACAATATAATCTTTTGCTAGCTTGTTCAATGAGCAAATAAGCAAATATAGAATGGGAACTGAATTATCAGTGCTCTCCATTGTTAATAAAGTTATATAGTAAACATATGCAATAGGATGAGCACTAAAGCATATTTTCTTCTAAAGAATAAAGTTATAGAAAATCTTTCATTAGTTACGTCAGGATAAAATCTAATTACAACTAAAAGCTCACCCACTGAATTCATCAAGTTTTCCTTCCCTTTTCTCATTTTGACTACTTACTTTCCTGTACAAAAACACATTACTCTCTACAGTAAATCATTATCTTCTCTTTTCAAACAGAAAAGGAAGAACAAAGATAATAATCAAAATTGGATGTTATACTAGATTCAACAATTTGGGGCTGCAAGATTAGATTATACAAAACATGGAACAGAACCTATAGAAAAACATTTACCTTTATATGTAGCATGAAATTTAAGAGCCACAAGGTGTGCCTTTGAAAAACAAATTTTGTTACTAATAATTTTTCAGAAGGTAACAGAATTTTGAAATACCTATCAATTATCATAGTCTTTAAAAAGTTTTGCTGGTCATTAATTTTTAAAAATCTAGCATAATAATTATAATAAAGTACATCAGTAATGACTATAAAAATTTCATAGTGTGTATAAAATAGAATTCAGTTACTGATTTTAATATGGGTCATTTTATATTCTATGTGGGGAAGACCAAGCTCTATATTTCTATAAGCACTATTGGAGTTATCTGGGAGATAAAGGTGATTTTCTAAGGAAGAATACCATATTTTTCACAAATAACCTATCCATTTAAATTACACACATACACATATAATGTGTATAGTGCACGTAAGAAATGAGTGTGAGAGGAGGTTATGTGGTATACAAAAACTATAAAATGTGCATGTTATTTGCATTAATGTATTTTAGGGAGTAAAATTCATTACTCCCTAAAAGTTCAATAGAATAGCCATCTAGATTATTTCTTAAGACCAACATTTTACTTAATTTTATTTTTTAATGCCCTAGAAATAGTTCAATATTATCACAAACAGCACTAAACCATGGGTGATAACATATTTTTTAATTATTTTTGAAATGCAATTGACATTAGAATAGAATATCTCCCTTAGTCTTACAAGAATCCAACAAGATAATATTTAAAATACTCAAGATGCTATACAAATGTTAGTTTGATTCCAGGGGAAGGCTTTTTAGGGACACCTTTGGCACAGTGGAAGGGGCCTTGGATTTGGTTTTTGAGATATTTCAGGTTAATTGCTGGGTTCTCTTAAGCAAATCATTTAATTTTTCTGACTCTCAGATTTATGTATGTAAATCAAGTATACTATTTTCTACCACAGTGCTGCTTTTTGAATCACTTCAAACAAAATGAGAAATATAATCACAGTGCTTTGCAAACAATGAAGCACAATATTTATAAACTATATTATTTCTTAAATATATGTAAAGGAATGCATTTACTAAATAATAAATGCAGTCATTTTAAAAAACAACTATTAGAAAGGACAGTTTAAAGGAGTTTGTCTGTTAGGAGATTATTATGTAATCATCTCAAGGCCTTTTTGGAGAAGGGTAGAGAAATACCAAAGTCCTGGCTTTGAGCACCTTACAATTTCAAGAAGAGGCAGGGGTATTTTGGGTCTCTACAGGATGTAAAGGGAAATAAACCAAAAACAAATATGTAGCTGCATTATAAGCCACTTTAATGATTAAATTGAGTACCTCACATCAATAGCAGTTCTTTATTAAGAATTAGGGAGCTCTGGTAGCATAGTGCCTGAGGCACTTAACTGCTAACCAGGATGCTGGCAGTTCAAAACCACCAGCCACTCCTCGGAAGGAAGGTTGGGCAATCTACTTCCGTAGTGATACCACCTCAGAAACCCAAGGAAGGGTCACTATGAGTCGGGTCTGACTCGACGGCACATAACAACAACAACATTAAGAATTAATTGTGCAGAAAACAGTGTCCTAACTCCTCATTTGTAGAGGAAGGGTGATTGGAATGGAGTTGAAAATATATAGTAAAAAATATGTTTTCCCTTCTCTTCCCTTCCCTCAATAAGCTTATACCCATGTGAAACTTTCAAAATTGTAATATGAACAAACAGAAAATGAATGTCAAATGACTTGTGCAACAATTGAGCCCAAAAAACCCACTGTCATCAAGTCAATTCTGACTCATACAAACCCCCATAGGGTTTCCAAGGCTGTAAATCTTTATGGAAGTAGATTGCCTCGTCTTCCTCCCACAGAGCAGCTGGTGGTTTTGAACCACCAACCATTTGGTTACCAGCCAAATGTCTTACCTCCTGTACCACCAGAGCTCCTTACCTAAAAACTGGTCCTTAATTATTATTTTTTAAAAAAAGTATTAACAGACTAAATATCATTGACCAATTAATTATGTGTAGCTATACTTTTACCAAAGTCCAGTAAATTTGATTTTAAACCTTAAGGATTAAGATTAAATAATGTTGTGGTCTAATATATATATACACTAAACTTCTTAATTTTCTGGTGATTGTTGTTTTAGACAAGTGAAAAGACAGGGGAGCATAATGGGGTCAACCAGATCCAGTGTACAACCTTATTTGGCCACTTATGAGTGACAGTTGTGAAATTCCTTCATGGAGCCTGTTCCTCATTTGTATCTGAGGAAATGCCTATTTGGTTGTTGTGAGAATTTAGTGTTGCAATGAACAAAAGTGGCATAAACTGTGCCAGGGAAATATTGGTGCTCAAAATGTTCTTCTTGTTGTTGGGTGCCACAGAGTTGATTTCAACTCATAGCAACCCCATAGGACAGAACAGAACTTCCCCTTGGGTTTTCTAGGCTGTAATCTTTGCAGGAGTCAATAGCCAGGTCTTTCTCATGTAGAGCTCCAAATAGTAAGCAATTATTCAGTAAATCAGGAAACTACATTTTTAATAATTGAATAGTTATATTCTGATCTGGCAAAGATAGGAAACCCTGTAAGAAACTCAACAGCTCTCTTTCATACAAAATTCTGCTAGTTCTTTCTGGTGAACCACTGATATGTACAGGACAAAGATCTTTTTCACATTTTAATTTTGAATTTACATTTAATTTTTTTCATAATATAGTCACCAAGATAAGGGACAAAGTTTGTTATGGTTAGAAAATGCAATTTCCTGAAGTCCTTTTCACTGCGAGAACTATTTCAAATTAGAGTTTTATCCTCCAAAACATTTGAGCTTGAGAATATTCTGTTATTTAAGGTTAACAAGGATGTGATGTTGAGATCATGCCCAGCTATTGTTTTACTGAATAAGATAAAATGAGATGAGAGGGTAATTTTCTATAGGTTCACCTTAATTAGAAGATAACATTTTCTAATTTAACAAGGCCTCAGTGATAATAATCAACAATCAAGTTTCTAAATAGCTTTCCCATATCCTTGCAGGCCATTAGTTCCCTCATCTTTAAAGTTTTCAATATTCTTTTCAAGCCATCTTCAATACTTGAGCAGCAATTTTCCCTGTTTGCAGCAATCACGAGTAGAATACTTCTGTGAATGGGAAATTAAATGGGTTTCCAACAATGCAGATACTTTTAAATGAGAGCCCCACTGAAATTATGGATGAATCAATGGATAGCAGGAAGTCTGTCATTTTGTGCATTTGCAAATGTCTTCCTTTAGAACTCTTGACAGATATTAACTCATTAATACCAGTGTGTCATTTTCTTTGAAGTGATTCTTACTTTTTGCCAATGGCAAAAAAAAAAAAAAAAAAAAATTCACACAAGAACATGAAATTAAAGTAGCCAATTTTATTTATCAAGTTGTATAAAGTGCATTGACCATATTGATTACTGGAAGACATCTACTCTGTGTGTGTGTGTGTACATGCACACGCGTGTGCGCCTGCGTTCTAGGAATATAAAGTATAAATGATATAAAAATGTTTAAAAATCTAAAGAGAATTTTCATCCAGGGGAAAATAGAAACAAATATAATCTTATTTAGCTGGTTGTCTATTATTATCATATGTATCTGTGATCAGAGAGAGTAAGAGAAGGTTTTTGGAAGTAATGAGACAAGCAGAATTTTAAAGCCCTCTCTGGAAGAAGATGAAATAAGTGAAGGTTCAGAGGTGGGAGAAATTTCACCTGCAAAGGCTGCAAACCGATTTGACCTATTGGTGGAGTGAGATAAGGCAGTTGGATCTGAAAGGAGACCATCGGGGTTTGCGACACATGTTTCGGAGAAGGAGTGGGCACAAGCAGAGCGGTATTTAAGGAAGATAATTCTTGTATCTTAGGAGTGGCCATAGAAGAGGAAGAATCATTTGATTTTCATATTAATTATGTTGTTATATATATATATATATATATATGTCTTTCAAATTCCCATTCACTGTTTTTCATATATTCCCTCTGGAATTCAATTATTTATTCAATGTAGGGTTAATCTGCCAAAGTTGTTACGTGATTTACCAGAGGAGGAGATCCAAAGAGGCAGGGTGGCAGAGTGTTTACAAGCAAGGACTCTGAAGCCAAACTGCTTAGGTTTAGCTTTTGGCTGTATTCCTTGCTAACACAAGGTTGGTGGTTTGAACTCACCAACCATTCCATGAGAGACAGATGAGGCAGAATTATAGCTTTGGAAACCATATGGGGCAGTTCTACTCTGTCCCATAAGGTCACTATGAGTTGGACTCAACTCAGTTGCAGTAGGTGTTAGTTTTGGTACGATATCCCTTGTTAGCTCTTTAACTTGGATAAATGACTTAGTCTCTCCAAACCTCAGCTTCCTCATCTGTCAAATGGAATAAAAAGAAATGTCTTCCTTCTTTTTTAATGAAAGGATTAAATAATAATTTTTACTTCCATTTCATGAAAATCTCTGTTCTTGATTTTTGTAATTGATAAAAATAGCACAAAATCTGAAAATAAAATAAATAGCCAAGTGCCTAGTAATTTCTAAATAGAGATATACACATATTTAAATTTACAACAGCATTTTAACTCACTAGGGTTTTACAACTACTGTTCATAGACTGGTACTAAATGTTTTGAATTAGATGCCTAAATTCCCCAATTTTCTTTCAAACATAAGCTAAGTACACTGGAAAGTCTATCCTTAGGCATACTGGAACTTCATTTTTAAATGCTCCAATTTTTTTATGGGTAAGATATTTTATTCTGTAACATCATCAATAAAACCACTATGAAAAACTTTGAAGACAAAATATTTCATTGATGAGGTTAAGGTAATGCAAGTCTATAAAAGCAAATATTTGTAGTTGGGAAAGTATTTATTAGATTTTTATGGATTTCTCTTTTTTTGTAATTGTGTTTGTTTTTCTTTCTCTCTTAGCTTAGAGTTATATTCTAAAGAATAGGGTTAGTTATCTTTGGAGAATCTAATATGATATTTATAATGCTCAGAGCTAAATTAATGAGCCACAAACTGCCATGCATCCCCATTCAGGATTTGTCAATTTTCAAAGGAATTGTAGTTCTCCATTTGTAAACAGTTTTGGTTTTGGAATCTTGCATTATTCTGCCACTTCTTTCACTTACTATTTTCACAAAGATTTTCTCTTCAGCCTATGGTAAAAATTTCTTTCTTTGGAAATACTGTGATAGATTTTACAATAATAAATGGTTTCAAATTCTAGGTAACTTTCTCATATACACATCATAGTTCAATTAAATGAATTTGTCTCAAGATGCTAGCACATGTAGTACAAATCAGTAAGAGTTCCTGCCTTCAAAGGAGTTTTGCACCTAAATGTCAGTAGAGGCTTGTGTATCACTATGAAACTGAAGAGGTTGCAGCAGAGCTTTCAGGCTGAGATGGACTAAGAAGAAAGACTTGGTAAATTACTTCTGAAAAATCCACCAGAGAAAACCCAATGAATCACAGTGGTTTGATTTGCAACTGATCATGGGGATGGCAGAGGAGTCAACAGCATTTCATTCCATGGCGCATGGAGTCATCATGATTCAGGGCCAACTAAACATTTAACAGTAAAAATAACAATAGAGATTGACAGTGAATAAAGTTATGTGGCATATTAATATTACTCCAAAAACCAAACAACTAAACTCACTGCTATCAAGTCGGACCCAACTCATAGCAATCCCTCCTCGGGTTTTCAAGGTGGTATCACTACGGAAGTAGATTGCCCAAGGAACTCAAACATGTTAGCATTGCTTCCTTATGGTTGGAGTGCAGTGGTGTTTACAATTAATTGATCACAGCTTCCAAAGAGTGGCTGATGGGTTGAACCACCAACCTTCTGGTCAAATGCCTTAGGCACTATGCCACCAGAGCTCCTAATTAATATTACTAATAAATATTAATTAATAGCATCCTTATCATTTCCCAGAGTCTAGAACCAACTGAAAAGTAGGCTAAGGGATCAAACTACTACAGTTTAAAGTAGTAGCTTTTCTGGAACTGCTGGATTGCATTATAAAGCTTTGATGTGTGACTCTAATGTTCTGCCTAGAATTGAGCTTACAGTTCAGTTGTGCAGTGCTCCCTACAACCATCTAGGGCCTGTCCCTAAGTTCACCATGCATCCCAGAAAGGAGCATGTACCCTCTATGCTTGTTGTCGTTATGTGCCATGGAGTCAGACTGACTCATAGCGACCCCTCCTTGGGTTTCCGAGGCAGTATCACTATGGAAGTAGATTGCCCCATCTTCCTTCTGAGGAGTGGCTGGTGGTTCAAATTCTGGTTAGCAGTCAAGTACCTTAGCAGACAGGTAGAAAGGAGAACCCCCAAAATGCCCTCGGCAAACCTGCTCAATTTCTTCTCCCAAAGTCATCAATCATGCTCAACATTTATTTTCTGAGAAGGATAAAAGAAAGGAACTCAAACATGTTAGTATTGCTTCCTTATGGTTGGAGTGCAGTGGCATTTACAATTAATTGATCACAGCAGTTACAGATTACTTTTATTTAAGAATACAGTGGAAAGTCTCCCTTCATTTTGTGGAAATACGAGGAATGAAAATTAAGTATTCCCCATCCTTAAACAGTTAATGTGTGTGGGGTTCAAAGAAAAAGAAAGAGCCAAGCTGGTTGGAATGATCGGGAAAAAATTCTGAGATGAAATAGCATCTGACTATCTCTAAGAGAATATTAAAGTTAGTCTTGAAAAAAAGAGGAAAAATCCACAACCAAACCTGCAACTCTCCAGGACAGAGTAGAACTGCCCCATATTTTCCAAGGTTATACATCTTTCTAGAAGCAGACTGCCTCATCTTTCTCCCACGGAACAGCTGGTAGGTATGAACCACTGACCTTTTTGTTACCAGCCTAATACTTAAACTACTATGCCACCGACCTAATAGATAGTCCTGAAGAACTAACTAGGAGAATTTTCAAGCATCAAAGAGGACCCAGATGACATTGGAGTGAATTTTTAATGAACTCAGTCAGTACGATTCGTGACTTTATTAATACTTAGCAGGCAAGGAGTACGAACAGAATAAGCTGGCATTGTAAAGTGTTTAAGACGAGCAAGCATAGATATTTAAATGGATATGGAATTCTATGAAGATAATGTATCATCGCAGTAGATATTCCAGGATTTGGTCTCAGCTGCTGGATAAAAGTATATCTGCATTGCAGACCAGAAGTGTAGAGAAAGAGAAAAATAATTTTAAAATGCATGGGAAAGTAGAAGACAGAATGCTTTGGTAGAAGACAGAAATTTCAGAAAGTGCAATTTGGGAAGTGGAGCTATTCCCAGAGATGAAATTCAAACTTATAATTATGGAAATCATTAGAATCAAAGAAATAAAGAAACTTTGAGGACTACGTGTGAGAGGGTCATAAATGGATGTTGGAATTACTTCACTATATATGCCTGTAAGGATGTTGGCAAGATGCAGTATGTTCTGGTTACCTAGTGCTGCTCTGACAAGAACATATACCACAAATGGGATGGTCTTAACAAACAGGAGTTTATTCTTACAATTTGGAGGCTTTAAGTCCAAGTTCAAAGTGCCAGGCTCTAGGGGCTGGGTAAAAGCCCCTTAACCTTGGGGTCCAGCTCTGCCTCTTGCTCCTGGCCCACTGAAGCTAGAGGCCTTTCTTCACTCAGACAGCTGCTGGCTGCTGAGGCTG
>NW_006921777.1:809960-812660 GCF_000298275.1 Orycteropus afer afer | reverse complement strand
CCACTCAACTAGGCCAGCCAAGTTGACACACAAACATAACAATCACACAGTATAAGACAGTGAATCTGAGCCTGCACTCACGAAACAAGATGGACATCCATCCTAATGGTTGTTGGTGACACTGATGAAGAATTAAGTAGCATAAGTACAGAAAAACAAGTGGATGAAGTTAGTGCTATTGGATAAAGGTCTGGAAGTAAGTAGCACTGGGAGACAAATAATATGCTGATCTATTTCCCTGACCTTACAGGAAAATAGAGAAATTAGATTTCAATTAATAAAAGGTGTAAAGATTCTTTTGAAGAAAGATTTGAAGATTTGTAAAAAGGTGCAAAAAATGCAGGCCATCAGTAACATACTATGCATGAGGCACTAATAAAGGGATAGTCTAGAGTATACATGGTCTGAGAAAGAAGAGCCATCTACATAGGAAAAAAGTGAAGACTACCACTAGCAGGGAGTAAGAAAACAATGGTTTGGGAAAGAAGCCTGAGAGAACTGTTGACAGTAGCAGAAGGTGGCATAATTTAATTATTTCAGTGCTTTGGAATGGTATTGCCATGTCACCTTAAGATGTAGAAAAATTATATCCCTTCAAAACTTTGTAATTAGAAATAGGAATTGTGGTAATCTTATTGGAGCTTGGTGCTAACATTGTGGGAGTTTTTAGAGACAGATACATGGGTCTGCCAGCACATTTTGATGTAGTCACAATGCCATCCAGTGGTTAAATTGGTAATTTTTATAGATGCTTTTCATCAGTCGATAAGAATATATTTTAGAAAATAAAAAAGATTCAATAAACACAAAGTCAATATAAATGGACAAAAAGAACTTAGCACACAGAATTAAGCAGAACAAAGAAATCACCAACACCACAAAAAAAGTGTAACAAAATGACAGCAGCAAATTTATATCTTTTGATAACCACAGGAAATGTAAATAGTTTAAATATGCCAGTCAAGAGACAGAGAGCGGCAGATGGATAAAAAGAAAAAAAAAAAAATGACCCATCAATATGTTACCTACAAGAAACACACATTAGACACAAAGACATAAATGGCTTAAAAATCAAAGAATGGGGGGAAATAAATCAAAGCATGGAAAAAATCGTATATATATATCAAGCAAACAGTAGCCAAAAAAGAGCAAGAGTGGCAATATTAATTGCTGATGCAGTAATCTTTAATTCAAACTCCATCATAAGAGATAAGAAAGAGCACTTCATAATGATTAAGTGGTTAATCCACCAAAAGGACATAAACATCATAAATATTTATCTACTCAATGACAGAGCTTCTAAATACACAGAACAAACTAACAAAATGTGAAAGAGAAATAGTTCTACAATAATAGTAAGAGACTAACACACCACTTTTGATGATAGATAGACCTAGAAAGAAACTCAACAAAGATAAGAGTAGATCTAAATAACACAATCAACCAACTTGACTTCATAGACATATACAGAGCACTCCACCCAACAGCAACATAGTACACATTTTTCTCCAGCACACATGGATGGATCATTTCCAGAATCAACTATACTTTAGGCCATAAAGCAAGCCTCAATAAATTAAAAAACACTGAAATACTACAAAGCATCCTTTCTGATCACAATGCTAGAAAACTAGAATCAATATCAGGAAGAAGAAGGGAAAAAATCATATAGATGAAAACTGATTAACATCTTAAAAACTACTGAGTCATAGAAGAAATTAAAAACAGAATTAAAAAAGTCCAGGAATCAGATAAGAATGAAAACACAACACACCAAATCCTTTCAGATAGAGCAAAAGCAGTGCTGCGAAGAGCATTCATAGCAATAAATGCACACATCAACTAAGAAGAAAGAACTATAATCAATAGTTTATCCCTGCAAAAGAAGGCCACAGTTACCAGGAAAAAAGAAATGATAGAGATTAGAGCACAGGTAAATGAAACAGAAAAACAATAGAAAAAATACACAAGACTGGAAGTTAGGTTTTGAAAGGATCAATAAAACAGATAAACTACTGGCCAAATTAACAAAGGAAAAGAATGAGAATATGCAAATAACCAAAGCAACAAAACAGATGGGCAATATTACAACAGAACCAACTGCGAAAAAAAAGGATCACAACAGAATATTACAAAAAAAAAAAAGTACTCCAACAAATTTGTAAACCTAGAAGAAATTAACAAATTTCTAGTAACACACTACCTATCTAAACTAACAGAAACTGATGTAGAAAATTTAAACCTACCCGTAACAAAAGACAAAATTGAAGTGGTCATAAGCCACCTCCCCAAAAGAAAAAGCCCCTGGCCTAGATAGCTTCACTAGGGGATTTTACCAAATATTCAGAGAAGAGTTGACACCAAACCTACAACAATTATTCTTGAAGATAGAAAAAGAAAGATTACACCTGAATTCATTCTGTGAAGCCAATATAACCCTGATACCAAAATCAGGCAAAGCCACCACTAAAAAAGAAAATTATAAAAAGGTGCAAAAAATGCAGGCCACCAGATTAATCAGAAAAAAGATCAAAACAAAAGGAAAGCCTAAGGTTCATGTGGGATACCATCAAAAGGAATAACCTACGTGTCACTGGAATTCTAGAACAGGAAGAGAAAAATAAAACCACTGAGAAAATTGTCCAAGATTTGTTGGAAGAGAACTTCCCTGATATGATGAAAGATGAGAATATATCCATT
>NW_006921777.1:799266-805933 GCF_000298275.1 Orycteropus afer afer | reverse complement strand
AAATAAATAAATATTGGGGAAGTCAGCATAACAAAACCAAGGCCAAGAATGACAATGAAAAGTATGCAAGAATAAAAGGCAACAACAGTTAATACTTTTACATATTCAATCCTGCAACAACAGTAATAACAAACAATAATGTGTGAATGGATACATAGATAGCTATATGACCTGAACAGGGGTGGAAGGGTGTATGGGATTACACCCACATACATAGATAGGATTGTCTGTGGATATCCTATATATATATTTGAACATGCTGGAAATATATCCATGTGTATAATAGCAAGCACAACGCACATAACCAACCACCTCCTGAAACTGATACTGGACTTGAGGGCCAGGAACCATAGTCTCAGAGGACATCTAGGTCAATTGGCATAACATAGTCCATAAAGACAACGTTCTACATCCTACTTTGGTGAGTAGCGACGGAGGCCTTGAAAGCTGGCAAGAGATCATCTAAATTTCAACTTTTGGTCTCCTTCAATCCAGAGCAAAGAAGAGTGAGGAAAACCAAAGTATGAAGAGAACAATTAGTCCAAAGGACTAATGGATCCCATGAACCACAGCCTCCATAATCTGAGACCAGAAGAACTAGATGGTGCCCAGCTACCACTACCAATCTCTCTGACTGGGATCCTGATAGACAGTCCTGGATAGAGTGGGAGAAAAAGAACAAAATTCACATTCATAAAAAAAGACCAGACTTTTTGGTATGATAAGAGACTGGTGTACTCCCAAGGCTATACCCTTAGATACCTTCTTAACTTATACTAAAGCCATTCCCAGGGATCACCTTTCAGGCACATAAAAGCAGATATATAAAGGGAATAGTAACACCCAAGAGGAACATGCTTGTCAGAACAATCAACTACTTGAGACCAAAAAGGCAACATTTGCCCAAAAGTAAAGTTAAGAAGGCAGAAAACAAAACAAAACCTCACTGCCATCTAGTTGATTCCAATTCATAGCAACCCCCATTGGGGTTTCTGTAGATTTTTACAGAAGCAGACTGCCCCTTCTTTTTTCCATGGAGCAGCTGGTGGGTTGAAACCACTGACCAATTGGTTAGCAGCCACATGCTTTAACCACTACTCCACCAGAACTCCTTTAAGAAGGCAGAAAGGGCAGGAAAACAGAGTGAATGGGAATGGGGCACCCTAGGTGGAAATGGGTAGAGTGTTGATACATTGACGGGATTGCCTGTCATGGAAAAAGCAGTATAAATTGCTGGAACAAAAAAAAAATAGTGAGGAATTTTTAAGAAAATACAATATATTGAATATTAATTTGTGTGTCAGCAAAGTTCCTCTGAAAGGTGTTTTATTGTATCTTCAAAAATCAAATAGGAGGAATTTGATTTACTATCCACTTCTAAGCTAATGGAGTTATATCCAGCTTGTTTTCTATATGTGTTATGCTCTGAGAAACATGATTTAGCCTGTCTTCTATCGAAATTTATACAATGAGAGTCATGAAATAATGGGACTTACACTGTATTCAATTTTAGTTCTAATAGAAACACAATGGAAAATAACATCTGTGACATAGGCTTGGTTGAGCATAGGAAAGTAATGGATATTTTCTGCTGTGATTTTATTGGTGTTCTGGGTTTTATCCTTCATGGTATGCTCATCATTGTAGTAATAATGTAGTTAATACTTTTGACTTGGACTTGTATTTAGTTTCAGTTTGTTTGTAATGTCACATGGGTAAATTTAGCTGGGAGACTAATTTAGCTGCTGACAAGGCAAGACAAATCAAGTTGCCATTAGCAGGGGCCCTTTTCTGCATTTTTACGAAAGCATAGTTGTCAAATTTATTGCATGTCTTTGAAATAACATTTAAAAATAATTTTAGAGACATCCCACTTGGGACACTCAAATCTTTGGTGATAAAATTCTCCTTTGCTACAAATATTCATTATTTAAATCACCATAAATTAATTTTATTAGGTACCTACTTTAATTATTTTTCTAGGAAGCACAGGCAAAGGTAGAGGTGATCTTAATCATCATTTGTATGTAGAATCACTGAGTAGTTCATCCATAGACTACATATGATGGCCCTTGCTTTACTCTTTTGTCAGCAGACATAATCATATCCAAACTACCCTAGAAAAATATGCATTAGTATCATTTCTAAAAAACCTACTGGGACAGGGCCACCACAGCCAACTTTCTTAAACAGATATAGTATTTGAAATCATTTCCATTTCCAAATGATTGGTTGGAGCACCTTTGTCATTTAATTATGTTCCTACTCTTTATCCATAGACTGCTAAAACTCAGTTAAGAAAATACAGAACTGATTTGGATAAAAAGGTGGTATTGATGTTAATGATGAAACTGTCTACAGTTGTGGAGGAGTAGAGCAACAGAAGCTAGTGGTCTAGTGCCACTGATTGAGTGGCAAAACTGGTGATAATGATCATAATCAAGAAGCTTTATAGTTCATATGAATTGTTGCCCTTTATCTTAACTCATGCAATTAAACATCTCCGTTATTAACCAAGTAGCCCTGGGGCAGTAGTTAAGCACTCAGCTGCTATTCAAAAGGTCAGGGGTAGGAACCCACCAGCAGCTTCACAGGAGAAGGGTGTGGCAGTCTGCTTCTGTAAAAGACTTACACCTTTGGAAACCCCATGAAGCACTTCTACTCTGTTGTATGTTGTTGTTGTTATGTGCCCTCGAGTCAGACATGACTCACAGCGACCCCTCCTTGGGTTTCCGAGCCAGTATCACTGCGGAAGTAGATTGCTCCATCTTCCTTCCTAGGAGTGGCTGTTGGGTTTGAAACTCCAGTCTTCTGGTTAGCAGTCAGGTGCCTTAGGCACTATGCTACCAGAGCTCCCTATACCAGTTATTTATCAATATTAAATTCATGCTGAGTATTTTTTTTTTTTTTTTTGTCTTTTTTACTAAAATCTGCCACTCTACAGTCTGCTTCATGCAATGCACTTTGGCTGTTTTTGTTGTTCTTTTTCGAACTTTATAATGGAGAAAAATCTTAAACTTACCCCAAAAAATTGAAAATATAGTACAATGAACAGATATACACCTTTTGCTTAAATTTGCCAAATGTTAACATTCGCTTTGTTTATCTAGCTATATACTTTTTTACATTTTAACATTTTATACATTCTACAGGTAGATCAGTTTAATCAGCCCACTTTCTACAATGTGGCATTTAGGGCTATTTTCAATATATTTGTGCACTTGACTTTTTATTTTTTTTTGAAGGTGTATCTTCAGGGATTGCAGACTTCACTCTAAGGACTTCAGTGTCTCTTAAGAACAAGGATATTCTTTTACTTCATCACAGTACCAATATCCTATTCCCAAGTTTAACACTGGTATAGTAACATCATTAACTAAGGGCCATATGTAAAATCTTCTCAGTTGCCCAAAATGTCCTTTATGTTTCCATTATAAATGTACCTTCCACCATTCTAATTAATACCGTGTGACTCATTTGCTATATTGTTTACTGAAAAATGTGATATTTTTAATTCTAGCATTTCTTGTACACTTTTAGATGGCCTTTTACTGTAAAGAACATTCTCTTCTGCTTATTTAGTAGTATTATAATGCGTTCATGGATTCCATTTATTCCAATCTTTTACAATCCATTACTATCTTTTTTTATATTTATCTATTTATGATGTTCATGTAGTCTCAAATCTGGCCAGTGGAAGCCCTTGCTTCAAGCAAGCTCCTGTGTCTTTCTGACACATCTCCAACACTTTTAGGGCATATCCTTATTTTTTCACACAATAAGATGCCTCAGGTCTACCTTATACCAGGGTAGAGGCAAGAGGTCCTGCTTTCTTCAGCAAATAATGGCATTTGGAGGACATAATATGTTTATTTTTACTGGAATACTATTCTTCTACTCTCTTTTGGTGGACAGAGCTAGAATCCTTTTTTTTTTTTTTTTAATAATGAGTTTACACTTATAATTTCAAGTCAAATGGTACAGCACAAGGTTCTTCCTCACCCTTCCCCATCCCATAACATATATGTTCCATATCCCACTTTGAGAAAACTGGTTTCTAATACCATAAATAGTAATGCCTAAGGCACTTGACTGCTAACCAGAAGGCTGGTGGTTCAAACCTACCAGCCACTCCTCGGAAGGAAGATTGGGCAATCCTACTTCCGTAGTGATACTGCCTCGGAAACCCAAGGAGGGGTCGCTATGAGTCGGGTCCGACTTGATGGCACACAACAACAATACAATATACAAAGCATTTCAGAATTTCTACATCAACAGCAATGGTAATAATACACCTGCTATATTGGAGCTCTGGTAGCATAGTGCCTAAGGCACTTGACTGCTAACCAGAAGGCTGGTGGTTCAAACCCACCAGCCACTCCTCGGAAGGAAGGTTGGGCAATCCTACTTCCGTAGTGATACTGCCTCGGAAACCCAAGGAGGGGTCGCTATGAGTCGGGGCCGACTCGACGGCAAACAACAACAACAACATATGAAGTTCAAGATTTTTTAACTATTCTTTTTATCTTTTGACTATGTGTTACTAAGGGTTTATCTTGAAACTCACTCCATATCAGTTCATAGAGATATTGTTTATTCTTTAATATGACTTCACAGCACCCCATTTTACAGGTGTATCAGTTTAATCACCTCACTTTCTCCAGTGTGGCATTTAGAGCTATTTTCAATGTATTTATGCACTTGACTTTTTATTTTTTTGAAGGTGTATCTTCAGGGTAAATTTCTAGAAGTTAAATTATAGACAAAAGGGTAACCAAAGATGTATACTTTTGTTGACTATTAGCAAAGTCCCCTCCACAGAGATTGTACCATCGTGCTCTATTGTACTTCTTAAAATAAACAAATCAATATTTCTCTCTGAAAACATCAAAATTTAAGAACTGTTACAAACCAAATAATATGGATAAGAATTCCTTAAGCACCACTACCTAATTCCAAATGAAAATTCAAATTCTGGAAGTGGTATATGCCACTGAAGAAATGGAACAGGACTAGAAAAACCTGTCAAGCAGAATATTTGAAAGCTTTGTTTGTTACTGCTTTTCTTTAGGACTAGTTAAAAAACACAATTTAAAACAACTCATAGAATAGAAATTTAGAGTGGAAAGAAATCTTAAAGATTTATCCTTATGGATCATATTAAAAGAAAGTACTGACAATACATGATTGACTTACGCATCATTGTTGTGGTTGTTAGGTGCTGTTGATTCCGTTCTGACGCATAGCAACCCTATGTACAACAGAAGCAAACACTGCCTGATCCTTCACCATCCTCACAGTTGTTGCTATGTTTGAGTCCATGTTGCAGCACTGTGTCAATCCATCTCATTGAGGGTCTTCCTCTTTTTTGTGGACCCTCTACTAAGCATGATGTCCTTCCAGGACTGGGACCTCCTGATAGCATGTCCAAAGTACGTAAGAAGAGGTCTCACCATTCTTGTTTCTAAGGAGTATTCTGGCGGCACTTCTTCCAAGACAGATTTCTTAGTTCTTCTATCAGCCCATGGTATATTCACTGTTCTTTGCCAACACCATAATTCAAATGCATCAATTCTTCTTCAGCCTTCCTTATTCTTTGTCTAGATTTTGCATATATATGAGGCAACTGAAAACACCATGGCTTGAGTCAGGCACATCTTATTCGTCCAAGTGACATCTTTGCTTTTTAACACTTTAAAGGGGTCTTTTGTAGCAGATTTGCTCAATGCAGTATGTTGTTTGACTGCTGCTTCCATGGTAATTGATTGTGGACCTAAGTAAAATGAAGTCCTTGACAACTTCAATTTTTCGGCATTTATCATGATGTTATTGGTCTGGCTGTGAAGATTTTTCTTTGTGTTGAAGTGTAATCCATACTGGAGGCTATGGTCTTTGATATTCATTAGTAAGTGCTTCAAGTCCTCTTTCACTTTCAGCAAGCAAGGTTGTGTCATCTGCATATCACAGGTTGTTAATGAGTCTTCCTCCAATCCTGATGCTATGTCCTTCTTCATATAGTCTAGCTTCCCAGTTTATTTGCTCAGTGTTTTGGTCCTCTAGTGTTGGTCTAACAAACATACCACAAATGGAAGGCTTCAGTAAACATGGATTTATTGCCTAACAGTTTAGGAAGCTACAAGTCTGGATTCAAAGTGCCAACTCTAAGGGCTGGGTGAAAGACCCTCGAACTATGGCTTCAGCTCTAACTCTTGCTCTAAGTCCACTGAAGTTGGAGGCTTCTCTTAACTCAGACAGCACTGGCTGCTGATGCTGATAAACCCAAGGTCAAGAAGTAAAATGGCACAGTCCCAAAATTATCAAACCACATGGCAAGGCACTAATTCAAGTCCATTAACATTCCCAATATCAGCAAATAACATGGGAGACCATTGAGATGAAGATAACTGCCAAATGTAGGGTCCATCAAAGCCAAAAGCTCCAGAGACCTTTCTCAATTCTTCTTATATACTAGAAGCAGACTATATCCCTAAGGCAGTTACTCAGCTGCTCCAATAAATTCCACCATGGAGCTGATTACCAGTCTTATCATGGGAAATAACTACATCCAGCTGCCCAGCCACTCAAAACCAGGCCCAGCCAAGTTGACACACAATTAAACTACCACATTCAGCACACAGATTGAATAAGTATGGTAAAAGGATACAAC
>NW_006921777.1:784724-791711 GCF_000298275.1 Orycteropus afer afer | reverse complement strand
ATTGCACTCATGAGGAACCTGTGCATAGACCAATAGGCTGCCATTTAAACAGAACAAGGTTTACTGCATGGTTTAAAATCAGGAAGGGTATATGTCAGAGTGAATCTTTTCACCATATTTATTCAACCTGTATGCTGAGCGAGTAACCCAAGAAGCTGGACTACATGAAGAAGAACACAGCATCAGGATTGGAGGAAGACTCATTAACAATATGCAACATGCAGATGACACAACCTTGCTTGCTGAGAGTGAAGATGACTTCATGCATTTATTGATGAAGATTAAAGACTACAGTCTGCAGTATGAATTACACATGAACATAAAAAAAATGAAAATCCTCACAACAAGACCAATAAGCAACATCACGATAAATCGAGAAAAGATTAAAGTTTTCAAAGACTTCATTTTACTTGGATCCACAGTCAACACCCATGGAAGCAGCAGTCAACAAATCAGAAGTTGTATTGCACTGGGCAAATCTGCTGCAAAAAACCTCTTTAGAGTGTTGAAGAGCAAAGATATCACTTTGAAAACTGATGTGTGCCTAACCCAAGCCATTGTATTTTCAGTTGCCTCATATTCATGTGAAAGCTGCACAATGGATGAGGAAGACCAAAGAAGAGTTGATGCTTTTGAATTGTGGCATGACAGAAATCCAGAAGAACAAACAAATCTGTCCTGGAAGAAGTGCCGCCAAAATGATCCTTGGACACAAGAATGGTGAGACTTTGTCTCACATACTTTGATCATGTTGTCAGAAGGGACTTTTTCCTGGAGAAGCATATTATGCTTGGTAAGGTTCAGGGTCAGTGATAAAGGGGAAGACCCTCAACAAGATGGATTGACACAGTGGCTGCAACGATGGGCTCAAGAATAGCAAGGATTGTGCAGATGGCACATGGCTGGCCAATGTTTCATTCTATTGTTTGTAGGGTAGCTATGAATCAGAGCTGGCTTAGCTGCAGCTAAGAACAACAACAACATATCCAAGAGAATCTAGTGTTCAGGATGTCTAAATTAGCCAAAATTAAGTATGTTTTAAAACTCAATGCTTCAGCTTATTGTCAGATAAAATAATTACATGTCATATCTAAGCAGAGTTATGGGCATGGAAATGTAATGTACTCAGTAGTTCCAGATATCATCTTTCTTAGCAAGCACAGCCTAAGTATTTTAGATTCAGTGAGAAACTAGCAATAACTAGAAATGGATTGTTCCCTTTACCCAGGAAAATTTGTTTTATCTGAAAATTCTCATATCTCAGAATTCCTCTTATTTCCTCACAAAAAACTGTATGAACTCTATTATTACAGCAAGAACCTTGACTAGGTCATAGAAATGTCCACTAGCAAAAAGTAGACAGAGAGAACCAAGCCCTCTATACTGTGAATTGCCATCTGGGACTGTAGCAACTGAACCTTAAAAGTGCTGGTTATACTCAGGAGTGAACATCAGATAATTTCTTATTTTTTTGAATTATCTGTACTGTATTACCTATGTCTGTACTCCCAAGAAGTCCATCATCAATGTTTATGAAGACCCACCTATTGGAAGAACAACTAATTAGGTTCTTAGGGGATATTTAAAGGAAGGAAAGTTGGGCAATCCTACTTCTGTAGTGATACTGCCTCGGAAACCCAAGGAGGGGTCGCTATGAGTCGGGGCCGACTCGACGGCACACAACAACAACAACAAGGGGATATTTAAAGAAATTAAATGCCATTTCATTTGCTCTTCACCTACCATTCACATTTATATTTACACAGACCATTTTGCTGGGTAAATTTGTTGAATATGGTAAGATCTCCGCCTCTATCAAGTACTTTTGAGGTTGAATACACATTAGAACAGTTCTAGTGTGATGTTTTACAGGACAACCATCCTATCTTTCCAATATACTTTCTGTACTAGGTTTCTTCAGCGTACCCAAATAATCAGTGACAACACTACATCTTTCATACAGGTTTACACTACAGAAGAATGTTCTGTCTTCAGAGAACAGACATTTTTATTGAAGATAAAAGATGCTTTTTTTAAAAAGAAAAAAGTAATCCATTAATATTAAAAATTAATAAATTACAGCAAACTATCATAGTTATCTATAAACAGTGTAGTCTAGGATATAGAACAGTACTGTATGGAAAAATAGCTTTGAAAATCTCCATGATTGTACACCGGTTTCAACTAAACAAATAATTTTCCATTCAATGATTAAATATTTTATAGCAAGGTTAACCATGTGTCTTTTTCTACAAAGTAAGTCCTATATTTCTATGAATTTCCACACAAACATCTGAGAGATGTTCTTATGAAAAAATAATCTTCAACATTTTGGGCCAACAAAAATGTAAATGCAGTTCTGCAGCATGTCAGGAAATGTAATACATCTAAAGTGTTTTATCTTTTAACATTTCTCAAAAGGAGCTCATTTTGTTCTTATAGCATTATATATCATATTTCTTTGTTCAACAAGCTCTTTCTATTTCCTTTTCCCTGACAGTACAGGATTTACTTTATTCTCAAAGATTCCCTGATATTCACAGCCTCTAAAACGGCCCTTGTCTTTTTTTGCATGCAATTTATTGATATCCTTTGAATTTTAAACATCAGTGAGATGAGCCTAATAAATCATATGACATTAAATGACTTACTTTATCAATTTGAACTGTCAAACTTCTACTTATTGATTTTACCCTGACATAATACCTTTAGTACCTAGAGTTATTTTGCATTTTATTTATATTTGTTTCACATACCATTATTTTGTTTAAAAACAGTAAGTGTGTTAGAGTGTAGCAGACAGAATGAGGGACACCTTGGTGCTAGTCCTGTTTAAGCTTGACACTTTCAGTTTCTTCATGTATAGAATGAGAGAGGATTGGAATAGGTTGTGTTCTCATTCCCATAACTTTACTATGCTATGTAGGGTTATTTTTCACGCACATTTTAATTTCTGATACTTCCTAGGTCTAGAAAAGAGTTGAATTTATAGCAGTTTTTTAAGGAAAGAAAGAAATTTTATTCACATCCTTTTCTGTTACATTTCTAACAGGCTATGTGACATCCCAAAGATCAAATGTTCAACAAGTGATAAAGTCAGAAACAGACTCCACACATCCTGTTTTCACACACCACACATCAACTGTGGGATGCACTTCCTCCTATCAGGTTTCCCCTGAAATTGTAATTTGTCATCTTCTAAATAGTGGACAATTCAGGACTCAAATTCATCTTCCTTGCAAGTGAATAATCAGTGGATGTCAGTTTCATGTTTTCTCAGTTCTTACAACAGACAAAAGTAGTCATGCTAAAATTCTTAGCAGTCCCTTTAGCTGTGATGGTATACCAATTCCTGGAGATACTGAACATAAATATTGTTACTGTTTTTGTTCTTAAGAGATCAAATTTGTTTGTATTTAAAAGTTTACTTACCACTTTTCTTCTCCATACATAACTCCAAGAGGGTTTGCTAATTAGGTATAAGAATGATAGTCCTCTCACCTAAACATTATTTTATTTACAGTTGGCTTTAGGTTTTTATTGTTTTTTTCTACCTCCTCTCCCCTTTACAGTACAACGATCTCAAACCCCAAGCAGTTGCCATCTGGCTAGTTTTACATAACTCTCTAACCCCATTCAAGTGGCAACAAACCAGTGAAAAATAAAAAATATATATATATTGGATGGAGCCCAGGAGCTGCACTCAAAATAGCTTTTTAAAAGTCACTGAGCATAACAGTGGGAATAATAGGGAGGTCAGAAGCAGCAGCTGCTCAGGGAGTGCTAGGATAATTTTCCCATCATCATGCCGCAGGTAAAGTCCAGAAAGCAGTGCTCTCAGCGCCGCCACTCTCACCTTCACTTTTTATGCCTGTCTATCACTCTCATTTCAACAGCTGACAAGCACCTGGGATTCGATTCCTGCTGGATTTCGCAAATTCACATTAATTTTGGTAATTTCTCAATTGTAACAGTGAGAACGTTCCCCCATGTTGGGCGAGCAGCTTTAATATTTCATTGCATATTCATGTATCACTCCATGTTATTTTTAGTTTCTAAATGGAGAGAGCAGACAAGACTTCATAAAAGATTAGTAGGAGTCCTACAAAAAGCTTTCTCCCTGTTCTAGCAGATTTTCTTTCTCTTTTCCCAAGGCAGTAAGCAATATCTCCCTTCAAAGAAGGCATATTTGCTAATGAACAAAAGGGAAGCTTCCAGAGACCATTAAGGAGAATGTCTAAGTTTGATTCATCCAAGACAGCCTGCTACAGTCCCCCTGTGAAGCTATTGTAAGGCATCAACTAATCTACACCCCCCTAATTCTTCCTGTTATTTAAAGAGTACGTCATGTTTCATTATTTCCATATTTCTTTCAGTGAGATACCAAGACTCTACTGAGAAAGAAGAACATCTTAACAACCCCCCCCAAAAAAAACCCACATATATAGCACATTTTACTCCTTGTCAATTCCAAATAATTTATTTACATCATTTTAGTGTCATAACTTTTATATTTACTGTGTGTTTAAAATTTTAATTTTCTGTTCCATTTTTCTCATTTACTCAGAGTTTTTATAATTTTATATAGCATCCAATATAGCACAAAGTCCAATATACCAGGAAATATTTTTAGAATAGAGACATTCTACAAATGAAACTTTTTTTTTTCCCATTTTAGTCCTTATGAAAAATGGATTTGGAACTTATAAAAAATGTATCTGGAACATCTGAGTGCAAGATTTTTTATTAGATTTTAGAATTCAGATCTATGATTTAAAAGCAATTTCTTCCTTTCTGAAAGCAACCATGTCAAATTGATTTTTTAAGGAGAAAGGAAGGGTGTAATTTGGATTTTGAAGCCTTTTCTCTTGAGTTAGGTTGTTTTCACATAGGTTGACTTACTTTATCCCTGTTGCATCCTCATGAAGTAGGAAAGACCTGTCTTATCACAGCTCTTTTAGAAAGGTAGAGTAAGCGAAGCTGGAAACAGGCTTTAATTTTCTTTATTCTATTTTACATTTTTAGTTTCCCATGTATTGCAGACCTATAGCTTTCTAACTAACGTTCATTTTTCGATCTTGAAGAAATGGTCTTACTATCTTATAGTATCACTTCAAGAGAAAATTTGCATTTGTTTGTTTGTTTTTTAATAAAGAACAAGGAGATGAAATAATCAACCCAAATGAATGAATCAACAAAGGTCGATCTTCAAGTGAAAATGTAAAATAGATGTCTAGGCAATGTAACTGGAAATTTCCCCAAGTCTCTGAAAATGCATAGAAAAGTAGGAAGAGCCCCACTTTATCATTCTAAAGAAAATCAGAGTACTGAAAATTAAATCACTAACACAAGCTCTGGTAGCATAGAGGCTAAGGCACTTGACTGCTAACCAGAAGGCTGGCGGTTCAAACCCACCAGCCACACCTCGGAAGGAAGATGGGGCAATCTACTTCCGTAGTGATACTGCCTCAGAAACCCAGGGAGGGGTCGCTATGAGTCGGGTCCGACTTGACAGCACATAACAACAACAACAACAACACAATTTTTAAAATCTGAATCCTAAAACTCTGAAATTACTTCTCTTTCAGGCAGACTTCTTACTTATATGACGATTTCATATAACTAATGGAGTAAAAATCTAATTGCATGAAAAGATGACTAGAGTGAAAAATAAAAATCCAAATCTAGTCTGTTTTACCACTGTTGGTTTCCTGGCTTTGGGAAGTTATCATACCTTCCTGGATATTATTTTTCTCTTCTAAAATTAGGAAAGGGGCTCTGGTAGCATAGTGGCTAAGAAACTTGCCTGCTAACCAGACGGCTGGCGGTTCAAACCCACCAGCCACTCCTCGGAAGGAAGATGGGGCACCTATTGCATAAAATAAGATATATTTTGGTTATGATGGATCTAACAGCTCTGGTAGCATAGTGCCTAACCTGAAGGCTAGCAGTTCAAACCCACCAGCCACTCCTCAGAAAGACGATGGGGAAATCTACTTTCGTAGGGATACTGCTTGGAAACCCAAAGAGGGGTCGCTATGAGTTGGGTCCAACTTAACAGCACATAACAACAACAACAACAACAGTAAAAAAACAATAAGTAAAATAGTAAATAATGATAATCAGGGAATTTAAGTAAATGCTTGGTATCAAACACCATGAATTTCTAATCTAACAAGTAACTCATTACACTGATGAATTTTTTGTTATAAACTCAAAACTTTTTTGTAAACAATAAACACTTACACTATGCAGGAGACTATAAGAGAAGTACCAGAAAATTAAGTTATTTCTGACTGTACTGGCTAATAGAAGAAGAAATAGTTGGAGTAGAATTTAAAGCAACAAAAGATTAGGATAATAAAGAATTAGGTGGGAGAAGAGTTTGGCTGGAAAATTTGTTATATTAGGTGGCAAAGTCTTTGGAAAGTAAAGTAGAAAACTTTGCCTCCTCATAGGTCTAGCACAATATCTGGTAAAGACGTTATTATAAAAATTGTTTCTTGGAATTATTTCATTTTCCTGTATATTTTTTTCTTAAGTTTATTGGAAATCTACAAAAATTCTTTCAGTCTATAAATTGTTTTGGGTCACCAGAGCATTCTCCTGACTATGGGAGTGTGCAGAATGGAAAGTAGAGTAAGTACCTGGTCACTTGGATTTCTCACAAGTTACTGGTGATGCTTATGCTGATGGTCCAGGAACCCCACTCTGAGAACCATCACTCACACATACACACAAATACACAAACACATGCAACTACTTTTCAGAATTCTTGGTTATGAAGGGTTGGTTGGTTTGTTTAAGATACCTGTGTGGATGCACATTATTCAGCCAACTCATTCATTAATCTCTGGCCTTTCTTAGTTAAAATTTAATCACCTCTAAGTATAATATAGAGAGCTCTGGTAGCATAGTGCCTAAGGCACTTGACTGCTAACCAGAAGGCTGGTGGTTCAAACCCACCAGCCACTCCTCAGAAGGAAG
>NW_006921777.1:775567-784624 GCF_000298275.1 Orycteropus afer afer | reverse complement strand
CCCAGCCACTCAAAACCAGGCCCAGCCAAGTTGACACACAATTAAACTACCACATTCAGCACACAGATTGAATAAGTATGGTAAAAGGATACAACCCTGACACACAACTTTCCTGATTATAAACCATGGAGTATATCCTTGTTCTGTTCAAACAGCTGCTTCTTGGTCCATGTACAAGTTCGGTAGGAACAAAATTGAGTGTTCTGGAATTCCTATTTTTCACAATTTTATGCATAACTTGTTATGATGCACATGATCGAATGCCTTTGCATAGTCAATAAAACACAGGCAAACATCTTTCTGGTATTCTTCACATTCAGCAAAGATCCATCTGACATCAACAATGATATGCCTCTTGCCATGGCCTCTTCTGAATCCAGCTTGAATATCTGGCAGATATTATATTGATGTATTGCTGTCACTACTTTTTAATTCAGCAAAATCTTACTTTCATATGATTTTAATGATATTGTTCAATAATTTCTGCATTCAACTTGATCATCTTCATTTGGAATGAGCACATATATGGATTTCTTCTGGTCCGTTGACCAAGTAGCTGTCTTCCAAATTCTTGGCATAGGTGACTGAGGGTTTCCAGGCACCCATTTGTTGAAACATCTCAATTGATATTCCATCAGTTTCTAGAGTCTTGTTTTTCACCAATGCCTTCAGGGCAGCTTGGTCTTCTTCCTTCAATACTATTGGTTCTTGATCATATCCTACCTCTTGAAATGGTTAAATGTCAACCAATTCTTTTGTGATTCTATGTATTCCTTCCGTCTTCTTTTGATACTTCCTGCACTCTGGTAGCGTAGTGCCTAATGCATTGATTGCTAACCAGAAGGCTGCTGGTTCAAACCCACCAGCCATTCATTGAAAGGAAGGTTGGGCGATGTACTTCTATAGTGATACTGCCTTGGAAGCCCAAGGAGGGGTTGCTATGAGTCGAGTCTGACTCGACGGCACATAGCAACAACAAGAGTCCTTCAATATAGCAACTCAAGGCCTGAATTTTTTTCTTCAGCTCTTTGACCTTAAGAAATGCCAAGCGTATTCTTCCCTTTAGTTTTCTAAGTCCAGGTCTTTGCACATTTCATTATAATACTTTGTCCTTTCAAGATGCCCTTTGAAATTTTCTGTTCTGCTCTTTAATTTCATCATTTCTTCCATTCACTTTAGCTACTCTACATTCAAAAGCAAGTTTCAGACACTCTACTGACATCCATTACATCTGTAGAAAAAGATGATGAAAAAGTTCAATATTATCAGTCAGTACAAGGCCTGGGGCAGAATAGACTATCAGTCATTTCCTCATATGCAAGTTCAGTGAATGTATATCACATTGTTATTTCTCAGAGATTAACTCTACATATATAGTCTATGTGCTACTCTCTACTCAAAATACAATCTTCTTCTCCTTAATTTTTCTTTAGTACTCTTTTTGCCTTCCATATGAATCCTATATGTTTCAAGATTTATAATAGTTCTATTTAAACAGTTCCTAAAATCCCACCATCTCATTTCTCTCTTTCCATCCCAAGCCAGTACTGTGGCAGATCAGGCCATGTTACTGGAACCACTATTATGTTGTTGTTCAGTGCCATTGAGTTGGCTCTACTAATAGCGACCCTATGTATAACAGAATAAAACACTACCAAGTCCTGCACCATCCTCACGATCCTTAAGGTTCATTGTCACAGCCACTGTATCAGTCCATCTCGTTGGAGGCCTTCCGCTTTTTCTCTGACTCTTCTTTACCAGGTATGATATCCATCTCCAGGGAATGGTCTCTTCTGACAACATGACCAAAGTAGGAGAAATGAAATCTGACCATTCTCACTTCCAGCTGAAGAAGATGCTTCTCGCATTCAGCTGTACTTCTTCCAGGATAGATCAGTTCGTTCTTCTGGAAGTCCATGGTATTTTCAGTATTTTTTTGCCAACACCACAATTCAAAGGCATCAGTTCTTCTTTGGAACCACTATAGATTGTCCTAATATAACACCAATGGCCTTACACTACCACTTCTGGTAGTGCCAGCTCTAGGGGCTGGGTGAAAGCCCCTTGAGCTATGGCTTCAGCTCTAACTATTGCTCTAGGCCCACTGAAGTTGGAGGCTTCTCTTAACTCAGACAGCACTGGCTGCTGATGCTGACAAATCCAAGGTCAAGAAGTAAAATGGCACAGTCCCAAAATTATCAAACCACATGGCAGGGCACTAATTCAAGTCCATTAACAGTCCTAATATCAGCAAACAACATGGGAGTCCATTGAGATGAAGATACTGGGTTGTATCCAGTACAAAAGTGTTGTATCCTTTTACCATACTTATTCAATCTGTGTGCTGAATGTGGTAGTTTAATTGTGTGTCAACTTGGCTGGGCCTGGTTTTGAGTGGCTGGGCAGCTGGATGTAGTTCTTTCCCATGATGAGACTGGTAATCAGCTCCATAGTGGAATTTACTGGCGCAGCTGAGTAACTGCCTTAGGGATATAGTCTGCTTCTAGTACATAAGGACAATTGAGAAAGGTCTCTGGAGTAAAACACTTTCTGTTTCTAGGCTCCAGACATATGAAATCCCTGCAGTACTTTCTTTTTTAGCTGATGGCCTTGATTTTTTGTTATGTGAAAAACAAGAGCATTCAGTTTGTGTTTATACTATTCTACCCTCCCTTCCTCATAACATCTTTATTTTCACTCTTCAAGTTCCTCCTTTTTGACCAAGCCAACTCCTCTTCCTACAATTTTCCTCTGGAGCTGTCCTCTAGAAATCATCTCATTCTTAGCTTCATTTAAATCTTTCTCTCTCTACACTTTCTCTTTATCTGTCTGGCCCTCTACTTTACCAAAATAGCAATTGATCTTTCCTGACGACATGGTCCAAAGAAATAATCATCCATTATTTCTCATTAGAAGTCAGTTTTATTTCTCTAAGCTTAAAGGCCTCTACTTATTTGAATATTTCAATATTTTAAATATAGTAATATTGTTTCAGTTTTATTTGATATAGGCCAATTTGTGATGCAGACTAGTCTTTGTATAATCATTCAGAGTAAACATGTTTTATTCCTTTCATCATGAATTTCGGAAATACTTAATCTTACATCCAGTCCTTCAGTCAACAAATATTTACGGTGTGCCAATTATGTAAAACCTATTATTCTGGGTATTAAGGACTTGAGCCAGACAAAACCCTTGCTCCCTAGAGTATACATATTTCATCTGAATAAGCTAAATTAGATGTGATGTTGTGGTATATGTAGCTCATACTTGTCTCGTCTTGCAGTGAGTAGTTCTTTATAGGTTATACCTGTTTTTAGTGACCACTCTAAGTTGGACAGACAGAAAAATAGTTGTCTTCTGTAATGGAGAACTGGTTCATCTCAGCCAGTGGTTTGCAATCATAGATATTTTGCCCCCCAGGGAACAATTGGCAATGTCTGGAAACACTTTTGATTGTCACTACTTGGGGATGAGAGGATTGGCATCCAGCAATGCTGTTAGACATATTCCAATGCACAGGATAGCTCCTCCTAACAAAGAATTATCTAGACCAAATGTCAACAGTGCCAAGATGTGAAATCTTACTCTAGGCTAATTCTTGCATTCTCTCTTAGAAGAGGAATTTAAACCATACTACATTCCCTGCCTCTGTTTGACCCCTGACCATATAGATCTCCTTTCAAGCTCATTCTCTGGTTTTATTTTCCCTTATATGTAAACATACAATGTTTAGTTGAGATCTGTACCTTCTATTTGTTTTCCAGGCCATTCCGTATGGTCAATAAATGCTTATAAAAGTTT
Source organism: Orycteropus afer afer (assembly GCF_000298275.1). Lineage (NCBI taxonomy): Eukaryota > Metazoa > Chordata > Mammalia > Tubulidentata > Orycteropodidae > Orycteropus > Orycteropus afer. The sequence goes on along the minus strand of NW_006921777.1, from coordinate 780,820 downwards.
TTGAGCAAGTACTAAGGTAGTAATCTCGGTACCTGCTGGGCATAATTATAGGAAACAACTTTGTTTTTTAAATCTCATAACAAGAAGCACAAGTACAAGCCACAAATTATAATTCCTTTCTAGTGTGTGTGTGTGTACTCTCAGTAGCTCACAGCAGGGCCAAATCACAGTCACCACCAGTCAACATTTTTCTAGCCACCTTCGTAAAATATCAGAAGCAACAAACCTCCCAAGGTGAGAAAGCATTCTGCAGTTTTGCCCACATGGATCAGTATTTATTTCCAGACAGTTGTTATGTTGCTATAAAACAGACAACAACCTATTATTTAATTCATTTAATAGGAGGAAATTAGTCATTTTAGTCATTATGGACATTATACTTCATATGGTAGAAAATTCACAGGTGTCTTCATTGTTAGTCCAAAATTCCCTTGTACTTTCCTTTCTATGTTGTTTAACTTTTTAGGTTGCAATATTTTCATTCTCTATATATGAACTGAATCACTCAACAACAGTCAAATCCTAATAAGATTAATGCCTTTACTACGGATGTTACACTGGATGAGTCATTTAACTTTCCAAAGGCTGAATTTAGTAATATATTTAATAAATGGGTTGTGTTAATATCTGGTACGAGTATAATGAGCTTGAATTCAGCATCATCACTTTCTAGCCAGGTCACTCCTCTGCTTAGAGAGTTTATAATAAAGTGAAGTAAGTAAAAGTAATTTAGTCATTACAAAAGTTCGTGCCTCTGCTGCTGACACAGCCAGATGGTCATTTCTACTGTGTCTCTAGCCCCAATGATACAACTCAAAATTACCTTAAACTAGAAACTGACACTCATCTGTCAGTTTGTCATACTGTGGTGGTTTGTGTGTTGCTATGAGTCAGGAGGCTATACCACCAGTATTTCAAATACCACCAGGGTCACCTATGGTGGACAGGTTTCAGCGAAGCTTCCAGACAAAGACAGACTGAGAATAAGGAAGTTACCATATACTTCTCAAAGAATTGGCAATGAAAACCTCATCAATAATAGTGAAGCACTCTTATATACTGCCAGAAGATGAACCCCTCGGGTTGGAAAGCACTCAAGATATGACTAAGGAAGAGCTTCTTCATCAAACTAGGGGGGGGAAACATCTCACTGTCATTGAGTTGGGTCCAACTCATAGTGACCCCTCCTTGGTTTTCCAAGGCGGTATCACTACAGAACAAGATTGCCCAATATTCCTTCTGAGGAGTGGCTGGTGGATTTTAACTGCCAGACTTCTGGTTAGCAATCACATGCCTTAGGCACTACACCACCAGAGCTCCTCATCAAAGTAGAGATGAGCTTAATGACATGGATGAGTAAAGTTTTGGGGACCTTCATTTGCTGATGAGGCATGACTCAAAATAAGAAGAAATAGCTACCAATATCCATTAATGATCAGAACATCTAATGTATGAAATATGAATCTAGGAAAATTGGAAGTTGTCAAAAATGAAGGAAACACATTATGTTCAATATCCAAGGCATTAGTGAGCTGAAATGGACTGGTATTGCCAACTATGAATCAGATAATCATATGATCTACTATGCCAGGAGTGACAAATTGAAGAGGAATGGTGTTATATTCATAATCACAAACAATGTTTTAAGATCTCTCTTAAAGTACAATGTTGTCAGTGATAGGATAATATTCATATGCCTATAAGGAAGATGGGGCAATCTACTTCCATAGTGATACTGCCTTGGAAACCCAAGGAAGGGTGGCTATGAGTCAGGTCTAACTCAACGGCACATAACAACAACAAAAACAACATAAGGAAGACCAGTTGATACTACTATTATTCAAATTTATGCACCCACCACTAAGGCCAAAGGTGAAGACACTGAAGATTTTTACCAATTTCTGCAGTCTGAAATTGATAAAAATGTGCAATAAATAAGTAAAAGTAAATAAATAAATATTGACTACTGGTGGTTGGAATGCAAAAACAAAGGAAAATTCTACTTCTCAAAGGAAAATTATCAGTAGTTGGGAAATATGACTTTATTGACAGAAATGATACTGGAGATCGCATGATCAAATTTTGCAAAACCAATGACTTATTGATTGCAAATACCTTTCTTCAACATAAATGGCAGCTATACACATGGAATACACATGAATCAGATCAATGATATCTGTGGAAAGAGGCAATGGAGAAGCTCAATATCTTCACCAAAACGAGGCCAGGAGTTGACTGTGAAACAGGCCGTAAATTGTTCATATTGCAAGAAGTGCAGCCTGAATGCTCCTTGCAAGCAAGAATGGCCCGACTTGTCTCACCTACTTTGGTCATGTCAGAAGGGACCATTCCTTGGAGAAGGATATCATGCTTGATAAAGTGGAGGGTCAGCAAGAAAGGGGAAAACCTTCAATGAGATGGATTGACACAGTGGCTGCAATGATGGCATCAGGTATAACAAGGATTGTGAGGATAGCACATGACTGGGCAGGGTTTTGTTCTGTTGTATATAGGGTTGCTATGAGTCAGAGCCAACTCCACAGCCCCTAACAACAACAAGTTCAAGTTGAAGCTGAAGACAATTAAAACAAGTCCATGAGAGCCAAAATATGACCTTAATTATATCCCACCTAAATTTAGAGACCATCTGAAGAATAATAGATTTGATGCATTGAATACCAAAGACTGGAAACTGGACAAGTTGTGGGATGCCATAAAGAACATCATACATGGAGAAAGCAAAAGATCATTAAAAAGACAGCAAAGGAAGAAAACACCAAAATAGATGTCACAAAAAACACTGAAACTTGCTCTTAAATGAACAATAGCTAAAGTCAGTGGAAGAATTGATGAAATAAAAGAGCTGAACAGAAGACTTCAAAGAACAGCTTGAGAAGATAGAGTCAGTTACTGTAATGAAATGTGCAAAGACCTGGAGTTAGAAAACCAAAAGAGAAGAACACACTCAGCATTTCTCAAGCTGAAAGGACTGAAGAAAAAAATCAAGCCTTAAGTTGCAATAGTGAAGGATTCCATGAAAAAAATATTGAATAATGCAGGTAGCATCAAAAGAAGATAGAAGGAAATAGAATCACTGTACCAAAAAGAATTGGTCAATGTTCAACTATTTGAGGGGTGGCATATGGTCAAGAACCAATAGTATTGAAGGAAGAAGTCAAAGCTGCACTGAAGGAATTGGCAAAAAAACAAGGCTCAGGAACTGATGGAATACCCATTGAGATGTTTTAACAAAGAGATACCATGCTGGAGGCACTCACTCATCTATGCCAAGAAATTTGGAAGACAGCTACCTGGCCAACTTACTGGAAGAGATCCATATTTGTACCCATTCCAAAGAAAAGTGATCCCACAGAATGTGAAAATTATTAAACAATATCATAACTATCACACGCAAGTGAAATATAGCTGAAGATAATTCAAAAACAGTTGCAGCAGTATATTGACAGGGAACTGCCAGAAATATAAGTTGAATTCAGAAGAGGATGTAAAATGAAGGATATTACTGCTGATGTCAGATGGATCTTGGCTGAAAGCAAAGAATACCAGAAAGATGTTTACTTGTGCTGTATTGACTATACAAAAGCATTTGACTATGTGGATCATAACACAGAACGCGTAACGTTGAGAAGAATGGGAATTCCAGAACATTTCATTGCACTCATGAGGAACCTGTGCATAGACCAATAGGCTGCCATTTAAACAGAACAAGGTTTACTGCATGGTTTAAAATCAGGAAGGGTATATGTCAGAGTGAATCTTTTCACCATATTTATTCAACCTGTATGCTGAGCGAGTAACCCAAGAAGCTGGACTACATGAAGAAGAACACAGCATCAGGATTGGAGGAAGACTCATTAACAATATGCAACATGCAGATGACACAACCTTGCTTGCTGAGAGTGAAGATGACTTCATGCATTTATTGATGAAGATTAAAGACTACAGTCTGCAGTATGAATTACACATGAACATAAAAAAAATGAAAATCCTCACAACAAGACCAATAAGCAACATCACGATAAATCGAGAAAAGATTAAAGTTTTCAAAGACTTCATTTTACTTGGATCCACAGTCAACACCCATGGAAGCAGCAGTCAACAAATCAGAAGTTGTATTGCACTGGGCAAATCTGCTGCAAAAAACCTCTTTAGAGTGTTGAAGAGCAAAGATATCACTTTGAAAACTGATGTGTGCCTAACCCAAGCCATTGTATTTTCAGTTGCCTCATATTCATGTGAAAGCTGCACAATGGATGAGGAAGACCAAAGAAGAGTTGATGCTTTTGAATTGTGGCATGACAGAAATCCAGAAGAACAAACAAATCTGTCCTGGAAGAAGTGCCGCCAAAATGATCCTTGGACACAAGAATGGTGAGACTTTGTCTCACATACTTTGATCATGTTGTCAGAAGGGACTTTTTCCTGGAGAAGCATATTATGCTTGGTAAGGTTCAGGGTCAGTGATAAAGGGGAAGACCCTCAACAAGATGGATTGACACAGTGGCTGCAACGATGGGCTCAAGAATAGCAAGGATTGTGCAGATGGCACATGGCTGGCCAATGTTTCATTCTATTGTTTGTAGGGTAGCTATGAATCAGAGCTGGCTTAGCTGCAGCTAAGAACAACAACAACATATCCAAGAGAATCTAGTGTTCAGGATGTCTAAATTAGCCAAAATTAAGTATGTTTTAAAACTCAATGCTTCAGCTTATTGTCAGATAAAATAATTACATGTCATATCTAAGCAGAGTTATGGGCATGGAAATGTAATGTACTCAGTAGTTCCAGATATCATCTTTCTTAGCAAGCACAGCCTAAGTATTTTAGATTCAGTGAGAAACTAGCAATAACTAGAAATGGATTGTTCCCTTTACCCAGGAAAATTTGTTTTATCTGAAAATTCTCATATCTCAGAATTCCTCTTATTTCCTCACAAAAAACTGTATGAACTCTATTATTACAGCAAGAACCTTGACTAGGTCATAGAAATGTCCACTAGCAAAAAGTAGACAGAGAGAACCAAGCCCTCTATACTGTGAATTGCCATCTGGGACTGTAGCAACTGAACCTTAAAAGTGCTGGTTATACTCAGGAGTGAACATCAGATAATTTCTTATTTTTTTGAATTATCTGTACTGTATTACCTATGTCTGTACTCCCAAGAAGTCCATCATCAATGTTTATGAAGACCCACCTATTGGAAGAACAACTAATTAGGTTCTTAGGGGATA